>NC_057389.1:42262222-42596412 GCF_019320065.1 Cervus canadensis | reverse complement strand
AGGCTTTTGGACGGTCACTTATTACTTAAAGTTCCATGTAGTCAGGAGTTTTCTGGTGTTCTCAGGTTTTGGGCTTAAGTCTCCTGCCTCTGGATTTCAGTTTTATTCTTCCTGTAGTCTCAGGACTTCTCCAACTATACAGCCCTGATAAGAAAACTTCTAGGTTAATGGCTAAAAGATTCTCCCCCGTTAGGGACACCCAGAGAGGTTCACAGAATTACATGAAGAAGAGGAGAGGGAGGAGGGAGATAGAGATGAACAGGAGGAGAAAAAGGGGGACTCAAGAGGAGAGAGACAGATCTACGCAGCTGTCTGTTCCCAGAGTGTTCTCCGTAGCCCAGTCACCTACAAGGATTCACAGAATTGGATTGGGAAGAGAAGGGGAAAGGAGGAAATAGAGGTGTTCTGAGGTAGAAAACAGAGAGTCAAGATTGGGAGAGAATAATCTTCGGTTTAAAAATAGGGCTTCTCTTTTTTTTTTTTTTGTAAGGTTATAGTGTATTGAAAATGAAAATTAAGGAGTAGTAGAGGAGTACTAGAGGACATTAAAAGAAATAAGAGAAAAAGAAAAATAGAAAATAGAAGAGAAAAAGGAAAGAAAAAAAAGAAAAAAAAAGAAAGAAAAAAAAAAGAAAAAAGAAAAAAGAAAAAAAAAAATTTTTTTTTTTTCCCCCCTAATTAAAAAATCGTAAAAGTCTCCTTTCGAAGACAATGGGCTGCTTTTCTGGGCGCCTGATGACCTCAGCTAGCGATCCGAAGTTGTTTTGCGAAGTTTGCTCTGCGTTCAGTTATTCTTTTTTTTTTTTTTTTTTTTTTTGCTGTTTGGTATTGGAATACATTCTTTTTTTTTTTTTTTTTTTTAATTTTTTTATTAGTTGGAGGCTAATTACTTCACAACATTTCAGTGGGTTTTGTCATACATTGATATGAATCAGCCATAGATGCTCTGCGTTCAGTTATTCTTTTGATGAATTTGTAGGAGAGAAAGTGGTATCCCCGTCCTACTCCTCCGCCATCTTGGCTCCTCCCCCTGTGTTGTCTTTTAATTGTGTTTATTGTTTTCTTTGCTGTGCAGAAGATTTTATGTTTAATTGGGTCTCATTTGTGTATTTTTGTTTTTATTTCCATCACTCTAGGAGGTAGATCAAAGAGGATCTTGCTGTGATTTATGTCAAATAGTGTACTGCCTATGTTTTCCTCTAAGAACTTCATAGTTTCTGGCCTTACATTTAAGTCTTTAATCCATTTTGAATTTATTTTTTGTGCATGGTGTTAGGTAGTGTTCTAGTTTCATTCTTTTACATGTAGTCATCCAGTTTTCCCAATACCACTTTTGAAGAGGTATCTTTTCTTCATTGTATATTCTTGGTATTGGAAATAAAAGCAAAACTAAACAAATGGGATCTAATGAAACTTAAAAGCTTTTGCACTACAAAGGAAACTATAAGTAAGGTGAAAAGACAGCCGTCAGATTGGGAGAAAATAATAGCAAATGAAGAAACAGACAAAGGATTAATCTCAAAAATATACAAGCAACTCCTGAAGCTCAATTCCAGAAAAATAAATGACCCAATCAAAAAATGGGCCAAAGAACTAAACAGACATTTCTCCAAAGAAGACATACAGATGGCTAACAAACACATGAAAAGGTGCTCAGCATCACTCATTATTAGAGAAATGCAAATCAAAACCACAATGAGGTACCATTACACGCCAGTCAGGATGGCTGCTATCCAAAAGACTACAAGCAATAAATGCTGGAGAGGGTGTGGAGAAAAGGGAACCCTCTTACACTGTTGGTGGGAATGCAAACTAGTACAGCCACTATGGAAAACAGTGTGGAGATTCCTTAAAAAACTGGAAATAGAACTGCCATATGACTCAGCAATCCCACTTTTGGGCATACACACTGAGGAAACCAGATCTGAAAGAGACACGTGCACCCCAATGTTCATTGCAGCACTGTTTATAATAGCCAGGACATGGAAGCAACCTAGATGCCCAACAGCAGATGAATGGATAAGGAAGCTGTGGTACATATACACCATGGAATATTACTCAGCTGTCAAAAAGAATTCATTTGAATCAGTCCTAATGAGATGGATGAAACTGGAGCCCATTATACAGAGTGAAGTAAGCCAGAAAGATAAAGAACATTACAGCATACTAACACATATATATGGAATTTAGAAAGATGGTAACGATAACCCTATATGCAAAACAGAAAAAGAGACACAGAAATACAGAACAGACTTTTGAACTCTGTGGGAGAAGGTGAGGGTGGGATGTTTCAAAAGAACAGCATGTATACTATCTATGGTGAAACAGATCACCAGCCCAGGTGGGATGCATGAGACAAGTGCTCGGGCCTGGTGCACTGGGAAGACCCAGAGGAGTCGGGTGAAGAGGGAGGTGGGAGGGGGGATCGGGATGGGGAATAAGTGTAAATCTATGGCTGATTCATATCAATGTATGACAAAACCCACTGAAATGTTGTGAAGTAATTAGCCTCCACTAATAAAAAAAAAAAAAAAATTAAAAAAAAAAAATAAAACTAAAAAAAAAAAAAAAAAAGATAATGTTCCAATAGGTGTATGGGTTTATCTCTGGGTTTTCTTCTTGTTCTATTGATCTATATTTCTGTTTTTGTGCCAGTACCATACTGTCTTGATGACTATAGCTTCATAGTATAATCTGAAGTCAGGAAGGTTGATTCTTCCAGTTTCATTTTTCTTTTCTAAGATTGCTTTGGCTATTAGGGTTCTCTTCTGTTTGAATTCAAATTGTGAAATTTTTGTTCTAGTTCTGTGAAAAAATACCATTGGTAGTTTGGTAGGGATTGCATTGAATCTGTAGATTGCTTTAGGTAATATAGTCTTTTGACAGTCCTGATTCTTCCAGTCCAAGAACATGGTATGTGTGTGTATATATATGTGCATGTGTATATATATATATATACACACACACATATACATACATATATCTCCAGCTGTGTTGTCTTTGATTTCTTTCATCATTGTCTTACAGTTTTCTGCACGCAGATCTTTTGTCTCATTAGTTAGGTTTATTCCTAGGTGTATTATTCTTTTTGTTGCAATGGTGAATGAGACTGTTTCTTTAATTTCTGTTTCTGATTTTTCATTGTTAGTGAATAGGAATGCAAGGGATTTCTGTGTATTAATTTTATATCCTGTGACTTCACTATATTCAATGATTAGTTCTAGCAGTTTTCTGGTGCCATCTTAGTGTTTTCTATGTATAGTATCATGTCATCTGCAAACAGTGAAAGTTTTACTTCTTTTCCAATCTAGATTCCTTTTATTATTTTTTCTTTTCTGGTTGCATGGCTAGGACTTCCAAGCTATATTGAATAATAGTGGAGAGAGTGGGCACCCTTGTCTTGTTCCTGATCTTAAAAGGAATGCTTTCAGTTTTTCACTGTTGAGAATAATGTTTCTTGTGGATTTGTCATATATGGCCTTTATTATGTTGAGGTAGATTCCTTCTATGACTACTTTCTGGAGAGGTTTTATGATAAATGAATATTGAATTTTGTTGGAAGTTTCTCTGCATCTATTGAGATGACCATATGGTTTTAATCTTTCAATTTGTTAATATGGTGTATCACATTGATTAATTTGCATATATTGAAGAATCCTTGTATCCCTGGGGTAAATCCCTCTTGATCATGGTGTATGATCCTTTTAATGTGTTGCTGGTTTCTGTTTGTTAGAATCTTGTTGAGGATTTTTGCATCTATGTTCATCAGTGCTATTGGCCTGTAATTTTCTTTTTTGGTGATATCTTTGCCTGGTTTTGGTACCAGGGTGATGGTTGCCTTGTAGAATGAGTTTGGGAGTTTGCCTTCCTTTGTAATTTTCTGGAAGAGTTTGAGGAGGATAGATGTTAGCATTTCTCTAAATGTTTGGTAGAACTCACCTGTGAAGCCATCTGGCCCTAGATTTTTGTTTGTTGGGAGATTTTGATTACAGTTTTGATTTCCATGCTTGTGATTGGTCTGTTCATATTTTCTATTTTTTCCTGGTTCAGTCTTGGAAGGTTATACTTTTCTAAGAATTTGTCCATTTCTTCCAGGTTGTCCATTTTATTGGCATATAGTTGCTGATAGTAATCTCTTATGATCCTTTGTATTTACGTGTTGTCTGCTGTAACTTCTCCTTATTTGTTTCTAATTTTATTGATTTGAGTCTTCTCCCTTTTTTCCTCGATGAGTCTGCTTAATGGTTTATTACTCTGACTACAATTTTGTATTTTTAATTGCATTTTAGAAACAGCTTTACTGAGGTATGATTAACATACAAAAAGTTGCAATATTTAATGTATACAACCTGATTAGGTTTTGAGATAAATATACATCTGTGAAACTTTCTCCACAATCTGCCATAAACATATTCATCACCTCCAAAAGTATAATTTTTGGAGGTTTAAATGATATGGTTGTTGTCACACTATAACTGATTTTTTTGTCTGCCTATTTTTATTTAGTATTTTAAGTAATATTTCCCAAGGTTCTTGAAGAATATAATATTTAATATACTTGTCATATAAAGTAGAAAGTTCTGTTGGACTTAATTTAGCTTAAAATTCCTCAACTGGACCTTTAGATGATTATTTGTTATGAGTGTTTCCAGTTTTCCTTGAGAAATAACCCTGCAAAGAACAATCTTTAAAGAATAGGTGTATATTAATTTTTACTAATAGTTTTTTACTCATAAAAAGGTAGTATTATCTGAAATCCTGATGTGATATTTTCTCCAAGTCTTTACAAAGTTCTGTAACACAGAAGTTCTTCTTTACTTTCTCTTCCTGAGAAATGCTCCTTCAGATTCCCTCATTTGTGATGCTTTCCTAGGTCTTATAAGATTGATAACTCCCTCCTCTAGGCTCACACAGGCCTTTGTTTAGCCACAAATCACAGAATCACATTGTGATGACTTGGCCCAAAACTCACTTCTTGGAGAGCCCCATGATCTCTTTGTCTGAGTCTACATAAGTGCCTTTGCTCAATGTTCATGTAGTGGCTCTAGACTTACCCTACATGGCACGTACTATAATTATAGTTAAATAGCTAGTTGGGTGAGCCTTTATTCAGGAATGTAAGTGGACTGTTTGCTTCCTTGTTCATGCTTTACATTCACTGGAATGTAAGTAGACTGTTTGCTTCCTTGTTCATGCTCTTAGAGCTTCACACCAGTGCTCAGGAAATAGCTGCTAAATGAATGAAAAGATTGGAAGGAAGGACTTTTCAAAACCCTTTAAACAAGAAGTTAACATACGATCCTGCAATTCCACTTCTGGGTATATATCTGGAGAAAACTCTAATTCAAAAAGATGCATGCACCTCTGTGTTCATTACAGCACTATTTACGATAGCCAACACATGTTCGGTTCAGTTGCGTCCGACTCTTTGCGACCCCATGGACTGCTGCATGCCAGGCTTCCCTGTCCATCACCAACCCCTGGAGCTTGCTCAAACTCATGTCCATTGAGTCAGTGATGCGATCCAACCATCTCATCCTCTATCCTCCCCTTCTCCTCCTGCCTTCAATCATTCCCAACATCAAGGTCTTTTCCAATGAGTCAGTTCTTCACATCAGGTGGCCAAAATACTGGAGTTTCAGCTTCAGCATCAGTCCTTCCAGTGAATATTCAGGACTGATTTCCTTTAGGATTGACTGGTTGGATCTCCTTGCAGTGCAAGGGACTCTCAAGAGTCTTCTCCAACACCACAGTTCAAAAGCCAACACATGGAAGCAACCTAAATATCCATTGACAGATGAATGGCTAAAGAAGATATGGTATAGACACATAATTGAATACTACTCAATAGTGAAAAAGAATGAAATAGTGCCACTTGCAGCAACATGGATAGGCCTAGAGATTATTATATTCAGTGAAGTAAGTAAGACAGAGAAAGATAAATATATGATATTGCTCATATATGGAATTTAAAAAATGTTACAGATTAATTTATTTGCAAAACAGAAATAGACTCATAGACATTGAAAACAAACTTATTTGTTTCCAAATACAAAAACAAACCAAAGGGCATAGTGGGGAGTAGGAGCAGAGATAAATCAGAAGTTTGGGATTAGCTTATACACACTACTATGTGTAAAATAGAAGAATAACTGTATAGCACAGGGAACTATATTCATTGTCTTGTAGTAACTTATAATGGAAAGGAATCTGAAAATATATATATATATATAGGTATATATATATACACACACACACACATGCATATTATACATATACATATGTAACTGAGTCACTTTGCTGTACAACTGAGACTATTAATAACACATTATAAATTAACTGTACTTCAATAAAAATGATTAATAAAAATGCACGTATTTTTAAAAAGGGGACAAAGTTAAATTAAAAAGTCTCTAGAGAAGAAGAAAATATAAATAATATCTGTACTCATTCATAATCTAGATCGGTTTGTAGACACATGCAATGAGGGCTTAAGCTATGCTAACCTTTTTACATATTTTACCTTATTTAAACCTTGCATTAGCTTTACAAGTTGGGTATTGCTAAGTCCTCCTCCATAATAGATAAAGAAATGGAGGCTTAGTTAGAGAGGTCAGATAACTTGTCCTAAGTCACACAAATTGTAAGAGGGGAGCTGGGATTTGTCTGATTGAATTTGAGTTCTTAGTCACTATGAAAGATTCCTGTTATGTTCTTTTCACATTGGACTGTAATTTCTCTCCTCATAACCTCTTGCTTGGTGGAACTAGATCTCTGTCTTGAGCCCTGGGGAATGGTCTGGTCCCCCTTCTTCATCTTAGCTCTCCCCACACACAGATTTACCCCTGAAATAACCCCTGTGTGCTCAGTCACATCAGTCATGCCCAACTCTTTGCAATCCTATGGACTGTAGCCCTCCAGGCTCCTCAATCCATGGGATTCTCCAGACAAGAATACTGGCATGGGGTGCTATGCCCTCCTTCAGAGGATCTTCTCCACCCAGGGATCGAACCCACATCTCCTGCATCTCTTGCATTTAGGCATATTCTTTACCACTGAGCCACTGTGGAAGACCCAAATATCCCCTACTCCAGGCATAATCATTTACATTCCTCCAGCCATTCCAATTGGGCTACAGCATAAGCTTTCCTATCCTTGTTTGATGCTTTTATTTTCACTTGAGCACTTTACTTTGCTGTGGAGAATCAGTCAATTCCTATACCTGGAGGAGAGTAAGGTGACTAGCAGGGAAAGAAAGAATAAAAGAAAAAAAAATGTAAGTGATATCTTAAGAGAGAAGTGAAGATTAAGGCCATCAACTCTGGAGGCAGACCACTTAGGCTTAAATCTAAGCTCTGCCTCTTCCTGACTATGTGAGCTGGGACAGATAGTAAATAAGTTCTAAATCAGCTGATCAGATTCTTGGGTAACTGAATTGAGTTCATGACAGCAAATAGATTGTAGACCACCCTCAAGCCATCATCTTTTTTTAAAAAATTATATTTAGTTTTAATTGATTGATGATTGATTTACAATATTGGTTTGATTTCTGCCATACATCAACATGAATTAGCCATAGGTGTATTTTTGTACCCTCCTTCTTGCCCTCTTCCTGCAACCGAGAGAGGCTATTATCTTCCACCATCCTAGAGATGTTTACCGAGCAACTTTCTAAGTCCCCATTCCTGTTAAAAACACTACCTGTATTGACTCATCTGATCCTCAACCTACAAAGTGCATTATGCTATTATCCCCACATCACAGATGGAGCTGTAATTGTCTTGCTCAAACTCCCACAACTGGCAAGTGGAGGAGCAGGTGGTCCAGCTGCAGAGACTGTATTCCTAACCATGCTACCTTTCTGCCTCAACTTCATAAGCTTACCTTCAGGGCCGTTCACAGCCTGCACGCATGGACAACTCACCTTATGTTCCTCCACTTCGAGACATTTGATTCCTCTGGCAAACTCTTATCTCCTGGCTAGTGCTGGCTGTCCTTGCCTGCCCTCTCTTACGAGGGTTGTTAAAATGGGAGCATGGCTCACAGTGATTGATGGCCTGAATGCTGATCATTCCCTACCTCTCCAGGCTCACAGTAAATATTTACTTTTTGTTACACAGGAACAATGAGGTTTCATACAGGAGATGGATGTCAGGTGTATATATAATATTATGCTTGTCTGACTCCTTTGAACACCCAACTCTCATTTCCCAGGCTTACTCAGGCAAGGGAAGGAGACACTGCAGGGTGAGCTGTTTGACTTTTCAGAGGACACTCTGAAAGTTTGCAAGCTAGATGGAGTTTTTGTCTTTTTTTTTTCCTTACTGAAAGACTAAGAGACATGATCTCTGTCAATAATCTGGTCGGGAGCTACTGGCTATCCATGTATCAACAATTCCACTTGACCCAATATTGTCCGTAATATTGATTCACATTTTTAAATGTTAATTTTGTTTTTTATTATTTTTATTTTTACATTTTTTTGGCATGCTATGTCTTCATTGCCATGCATGGGCTTTCTCTAATTTCAGTGAGTTGGGGCTACTCTTTAGTAGCTGTGCATGGGCTTCTCATTGTGGTGGCCTCTCTTGTTGTGGAGCTTGGGCTCCAGGGTGGGCAGGCTTCAATAGTTTTGGTGCCTGGGCTTAGCTGCTCTGCAGCATGTGGAATCTCCCTGGAGCAGGGATAGAACCCATGTACCCTGCACTGACAGGCAGATTCTTAACCACTGGACCACCAGGGAAGTCCTTTAACATAGATACATAATTTAGCTTTACCCTAATAAGCCATGATGTTCCCCAAATCATGGATGCCCTGTGGTGATTTTCCTAATACTTATTGCAGGATGTATGTAAGTGTGAGAATGCAAAATGCTCCCTCATGTTTTGTGACTGTGTTACTAGGACTAGTTGACAGGTAACTTGCATGCAGCTCTCAGCACCTCCACATCCTCGCTCAGTGACCCTAGGCAAGTCACAGTTCTTTTGGGGACCCTTTCTCTCCATCTGCAAAATGAGGCAGGCTCTTAACATTCCATCTTTCTACTCCTGTGTTTTGTCTTTCCAGCTCAAGGTAATGTTTATAACAGAGAAAAGAGCTCATATAGGCAGACAGGCTAATCTAAAAAATTTTCTCACTTACATAAAGGCAATTTCCAATCTTTACCTTTGGAGGTTGGTAGTTCTTGTCATTCATCTATTATTGCTACTCAGGAAATAAACGAGGAGGGATGAAGCTGCTGAAAGATTCTGTAATGCAGTTAAAATGGAATCTAAGTTGAGGGAAGCAGAGCAAAGGAGCAGCTCTAAGTGAGCTAGGAAATTGCAAACTCCACCTTTAACGGTGTTGCCCCAACTTTGAGCTGATTCTCTCCTTGTATTTTCTTCCTCCTTGCTTGTCCCTCTCCTCCCTTCCATCTTTGGACCTCCTTCCCCTTCCTGTCTCCTTTCCCTCCCTTTGTTTCTCAAATGATTTTCCACTACCTAGGACAATGTGAAAACATGCATTTCTCTCCACATTGGGAGCCTCTGGCTCTCAGAGCCTGGCTCTAGTCTCTGCAAAGCTTACCTCTTATCTGGCCTGCTGCTCTGCCACAGCTGGAAGGGCCTTGGAAATCATCTCAACCACACCCCCTATTTTTAGGAGGGGAAACTGATCAAAGGGATAAACTTGCCTTGGTTTCCTGTACTTTCACTTAAAGGCAGGAATGGGACTAGACTTTTTATTTTTATTTTTTAGTATAAACATATATTTTTTAAAACAGAAAACAATTTATAAGAACTTCCAAGTAAAATGCACAAGACTCATAATTTTTTTCTGAGGACTATCTTACCAAATCTTTAAAGGTCAGTAAAATGCTGAGACTCACAGAACCTGGTTCTTGCTGCTAATGGCTTTTACCAAATAATTCCTGCCTCAGGTAATGTAATCCTTACGGATCCCAGTTAGGACCACGGTCTTGTATATGCTAATAACCCCAAGCAATTCTCCCTCAAGGATTCTCACACTTATATTTAGTTAATGCATTGTTAAGAGATTGTATTTTATGCTTGCATTTTCTGTTAATTTTGAAGCATCAAGAAGACAAGTATCTGTCTCTTTTTCTATAGATTATCCCCAGTTCCTGTGACGTAGGAATAATAACAGTAAATCTTAGTGGGCACTTACCTTGAGCCTGGCTCTGTCTTTTTTTTTTTTTTTCATTTTTATTTATTTTTTTAAATTTATTTTTTTTTTTTTTTGTTAGTTGGAGGCTAATTACTTCACAACATTGCAGTGGGTTTTTGTCATACTTGATCATGAATCAGCCATAGATTTACAGTATTCCCATCCGATCCCCCCTCCCACTCCCTCTCCACCCGATTCCTCTGGGTCTTCCCAGTGGCACCAGGCCTGAGCACTGTGTCTCATTGCATCCCACCTGGGCTGGTGATCTGTTTCACCATAGTGGTATACATGCTGTTCTTTTGAAACATCCCACCTCACCTTCTCCCCACAGAGGTTCAAAGTTCTGTTCTTTATTTTCTGTGTCTCTTTTTCTGTTTGCATATAGGGTTATCGTTACCATCTTTCTAAATTCCATATATATGCTTTAGTATACTGTATTGGTCTTTATCTTTCTGGCTTACTTCACTCTGTATAATGGGCTCCAGTTTCATCCATCTCATTAGAACTGGTTCAAATGAATTCTTTTTAATGGCTGAGTAATATTCCATGGGGTATATGTACCACAGCTTCCTTATCCATTCATCTGCTGATGGGCATCTAGGTTGCTTCCATGTCCTGGCTATTATAAACAGTGCTGCGATGAACATTGGGGTGCACGTGTCTCTTTCAGATCTGGGTTCCTCAGTGTGTATGCCCAGAAGTGGGATTGCTGGGTCATATGGCAGGTCTATTTCCAGTTTTTTAAGAAATCTCCACACTGTTCTCCATAGCGGCTGTACTAGTTTGCATTCCCACCAACAGTGTAAGAGGGTTCCCTTTTCTCCACACCCTCTCCAGCATTTATTGCTTATAGACTTTTGAATAGCAGCCATCCTGACTGGTGTGTAATGGTACCTCATTGTGGTTTTGATTCGCATTTCTCTGATAATGAGTGATGTTGAGCATCTTTTCATGTGTTTGTTAGCCATCTGTATGTCTTCTTTGGAGAAATGTCTGTTTAGTTCTTTGGCCCATTTTTTGATTGGGTCATTTATTTTTCTGGAATTGAGCTGCATGAGTGCTTGTATATTTTTGAGATTAATCCTTTGTCCTTTTCTTCATTTGCTATTATTTTCTCCCAATCTGAGGGCTGTCTTTTCACCTTACTTTAGTTTCCTTTGTAGTGCAAAAGCTTTTAAGTTTCATTAGGTCCCATTTGTTTAGTTTTGCTTTTATTTCCACTATTCTGGGAGGTGGGTCATAGAGGATCTTGCTGTGATTTATGTCGGAGAGTGTTTTGCCTATGTTCTCCTCTAGGAGTTTTATAGTTTCTGGTCTTACATTTTAGATCTTTAATCCATTTTGAGTTTATTTTTGTGTATGGTGTTAGAAAGTGTTCTAGTTTCATTCTTTTACAAGTGGTTGACCAGTTTTCCCAGCACCACTTGTTAAAGGGGTTTTCTTTTTCCCATTGTATATCCTTGCCTCCTTTGTCGAAGATAAGGTGTCCGTAGGTATGTGGATTTATCTCTGGGTCTTTCTATTTTGTTCCATTGATCTTATTTCTGTCTTTGTGCTAATACCATACGATGACTGTAGCCTTGTAGTATAATCTGAAGTCAGGCAGGTTGATTCCTCCCGTTCCATTCTTCTTTCTCAAGATTGCTTTGGCTATTTGAGCTTTTTGTATTTCCATACAAATTGTGAAATTATTTGTTCTAGTTCTGTGAAAAATACCATTGGTAGCTTGATAGGGATTGCATTGAATCTATAGATTGCTTTGGGTAGAATAGCCATTTTGACAATATTGATTCTTCCCATCCATGAGCATGGTATGTTTCTCCATCTCTTTGTGTCCTCTTTGATTTCTCTCATCAGTGTTTTATAGTTTTCTATGTATAGGTATTTTGTTTCTTTAGGTAGATATACTCCTAAGTATTTTATTCTTTTTGTTGCAATGGTGAATGGTATTGTTTCCTTAATTTCTCTTTCTGTTTTTTTCATTGTTAGTATATAGGAATGCAAGGGATTTCTGTGTGTTAATTTTTATATCCTGCCACTTTACTATATTCATTGATTAGCTCTAGTAATTTTCTGGTAGAGTCTTTAGGGTTTTCTATGTAGAGGATCATGTCATCTGCAAACAGTGAGAGTTTCACTTCTTCTTTTCCTATCTGGATTCCTTTTACTTCTTTTTCTTTTTTAATCTTACTGCACTGTGGTCAGAAAAGATGACTGGAATGATTTCAATTTTTTGAATTTTCCAAGACCAGATTTATGGCCCAGGATGTGATCTATTCTGGAGAAGGTTCCGTGTGCACTTGAGAAAAAGGTGAAGTTGATTGTTTTGGGGTGAAATGTCCTATAGATATCAATTAGGTCAAGCTGGTCCATTGTGTCATTTAAGGTTTGTGTTTCCTTGTTAATTTTCTGTTTAGTTGATCTATCCATAGTTGTGAGTGGAGTATTAAAGTCTCCCACTATTATTGTGTTACTATTAATTTCCTCTTTCATACTCGTTAGCGTTTGCCGTACATATTGCGGTGCTCCTATGTTGGGTGCATATATATTTATAATTGTTATATCTTCTTCTTGGATTGATCCTTTGATCATTATGTAGTGTCCTTCTTTGTCTCTTTTCACATCCTTTATTTGAAAGTCTACTTTATCTGATATGAGTATTGCGACTCCTGCTTTCTTTTGGTCTCCGTTTGCATGAAATATTTTTTTCCAGCCCTTCACTTTTAGTCTGTATGTGTCTCTTGTTTTGAGGTGGGTCTCTTGTAGACAGCATATATGGGGGTCTTGTTTTTTTTTTTTTTTTTCCAATCTTTGTCTTTTGGTTGGGGCATTCAACCCATTTACATTTAAGGTAATTATTGATAGGTGTGGTCCCGTTGCCATTTACTTTGTTGTTTTGGGTTCACATTTATACAACCTTTCTGCATTTCCTGTCTAGAGAAGATCCTTTAGCATTTGTTGAAGAGCTGGTTTGGTGGTGCTGAATTCTCTCAGCTTTTGCTTATCTGTAAAGCTTTTGAATTCTCCTTCATATCTGAATGAGATCCTTGCTGGATACAGTAATCTAGGTTGTAGGTTATTCTCTTTCATTACTTTCAGTACATCCTGCCATTCCCTTCTGGCCTGGAGGGTTTCTATTGATAGATCAGCTGTTATCCTTATGGGAATCCCTTTGTGTGTTATTTGTTGTTTCTCCCTTGCTGTTTTTAATATTTGTTCTTTGTGTTTGATCTTTGTTAATTTGATTAATATGTGTCTTGGGGTGTTTCGCCTTGGGTTTATCCTGTTTGGGGCTCTCTGGGTTTCTTGGACTTGGGTGGCTATTTCCTTCCCCATTTTAGGGAAGTTTTCAGCTATTATCTCCTCGAGTATTTTCTCATGGCCTTTCTTTTTGTCTTCTTCTTCTGGGACTCCTATGATTCTAATGTTGGGCGTTTCACATTATCCCAGAGGTCCCTGAGGTTGTCCTCATTTCTTTTGATCCTTTTTTCTGTTTTCCTCTCTGCTTCATTTATTTCCACCATTTTATCTTCTACCTCACTTATCCTATCTTCTGCCTCCGTTGTTCTACTCTTGGTTCCCTCCAGAGTGTTTTTGATCTCATTCATTGCATTATTCATTTTTAATTGACTCTTTTTTATTTCTTCTAGGTCTTTATTAAACATTTCTTGCATCTTTTCAATGTTTGTCTCCAGGCTATTTATCTGTAACTCCATTTTGTTTTCAAGATTTTGGATCATTTTTATTATCATTATTCTAAATTCTTTTTCAGGTAGATTCCCTATCTCCTCCTCTTTTGTTTGACTTGGTGGGCATTTTTCATGTTCCTTTACCTGTTGGGCATTTCTTTGCCTTTTCATCTTGTTTAGATTGCTGTGTCTGGAGTGGGCTTTCTGTATTCTGGAGGTCTGTGGTTCCTTTTTATTGTGGAGGATTTACCCAGTGGGTGGGGTTAGACGATTGGCTTGTCAAGGTTTCCTGGTTAGGGAAGCTTGCGTCAGTGTTCTGGTGCGTGGAACTTGATTTCTTCTCTTTGGAGAGCAATGGAGTGCCCAGTAATGAGTTTTGAGATGGGTCTATGTGTTAGGTGTGACCTTGGGCGGCCTGTATGTTGACGTTCAGGGCTATGTTCCTGCGTTGCTGGAGAATTTACGTGGTATGTCTTGCTCTAAAACTTACTGGCTCTTGGGTGGTGGTTGGTATCAGTGTAGGTATGGAGGCATTTGGACGGTCACTTATTACTTAAAGTTCCATGTAGTCAGGAGTTTTCTGGTGTTCTCAGGTTTTGGGCTTACGTCTCCTGCCTCTGGATTTCAGTTTTATTCTTCCTGTAGTCTCAGGACTTCTCCAACTATACAGCCCTGATAATAAAACTTCTAGGTTAATGGCAAAAAGATTCTCCCCCGTTAGGGACACCCAGAGAGGTTCACAGAGTTACATGAAGAAGAGGAGAGGGAGGAGGGAGATAGAGATGAGCAGGAGGAGAAAAAGGGGGACTCAAGAGGAGAGAGACAGATCTACGCAGCTGTCTGTTCCCAGAGTGTTCTCCGTATCTCAGACACCTACAAGGATTCACAGAATTGGATTGGGAAGAGAAGGGAAAAGGAGGAAACAGAGGTGTTCTGAGGTAGAAAACAGAGAGTCAAGATTGGGAGAGAATAATCTTCGGTTTAAAGATAGGGCTTCTCTTTTTTTTTTTTTTTTTGTAAGGTTATAGTGTAGTGAAAATGAAAATGAAGAGTAGTAGAGGAGTACTAGAGGACTTTAAAAGAAATAAGAGAAAAGGAAAAATAGAAAATAAAAGAGAAAACGGAAAGAAAAAAAAGAAGAAAAAAGAAAAAAAAAGAAAAAAAAACAAAAAAAAGAAAGAAAAAAAAAATTTTTTTTCCCCTAATTAAAAAAATCGTAAAAATCTATGGAAATGAAAGTTAAGGAGTAATGGGGGAGTAATAGGGAATTTTAGAGGAAAATAAAAGAGAAAAAATAAAAAAGAAAAAATTAAAAAAAAATTTTTTTTTTCCTTAAAAAAAAAAAGTAAAAATATATCTAGGAATTTGTCTGGAGCTGTTGCGGTCAGTGTGGGTTCGGCTCAGTTTCAGATAGCTCCTCGTTCTAGCTTACACTTCTCGATATCTACAGGCCCCTTCCGGTGTAGTCGGTGTTTTCTACAGGGATTTTAATCTGTTGCACCGGTCCCTTCTGAAGCGGTTCCCTTTGTTTATTTGGCTTCTGTTTGCTGGTCTCTTCAGAGCCTCATTTCCGTCCTGACACAGGCGGGCGGAGGTGGACTCTTATTCAGCTAGCTAGTTCCATCGCTCTGCGGGGAGGGGCTGGTGCTGCGGGGAGGGGCTGGCGCTGCTTTCTCCGTCTGCGCTGCTCAGGCTCCCGGCTGCTCTATGTGGAGCGCGCCCCGCGCTGCGCGCAGTTCCAGCCCTCGGGTGTTCCACAAAAGCGCGGATCGAAAAGCTGCGCCTGATCTCTGTGCCTTCCCCATCAGAGCGGTCCAGGCAGCGAGGGGCTTGGTGGGCGCACTCTCCCCAGGTGTGGCGCACTCACTCCCTTCCCGGACCCAGTCTCAGTTTCCGCTGGCGCCAGTCCCGTGCGTGCGCCTTCTGCCCTCCGCGTCCCCAGCCCCAGTCCCCGCCCGCGCCTGTTGGGTGCCTGCGCCCTGTGTCTCTCCGCGACCTTCCCCTCCCCACTGCCTCCTGCCTCCGGCGGGGCTGGGCCGGTCCGCATGCAGCCTGCGAGCTCTTCTCTGGACTTTCTCGGTCCCTTTGTTCTGCGAACGGCCAGCAGTGTGTTTGGGCCGGTTAATTTACTCTCTCTCTTTTGGTCTCCCACAGTTCAAGTTGGCAACTCACAGAAGCTCCCTCTGATTGTCCTCAGGGCACTCAGACCCGGACCCTACCCCACGCAATGCCGCCTAAGACTCCCTTCCGGGAGGGATCTCCATCGTTAGCTCTTTTGTCTCACTTTTTATCTTTTATATTTTGTCCTACCTCCTTTCGAAGACAATGGGCTGCTTTTCTGGGCGCCTGATGACCTCAGCTAGCGATCAGAAGTTGTTTTGCGAAGTTTGCTCTGCGTTCAGTTATTCTTTTGATGAATTTGTAGGAGAGAAAGTGGTCTCCCCGTCCTACTCCTCCGCCATCTTGGCTCCTCCCCCCTGGCTCTGTCTTAACATTCAAATGGAGGTGCTGTGGTTATCACTCTCATTTGACAAATAGGAAACTAAAGTGTGAGGAGGCTAATTAACTTGCTGATGTCACACAGCCGAGTAAGTGGCAGAGCTGGGCTTTGAGCTCAGACAGCCTCACACCAAGGCACACAGCTTACGCATTGCCTGTCACACAACAGATATACAACACATGTGTACTGACTCAGAACTTTTTCTTAACTATGCTACCAGCAACTTCACTGCCACTGTGAGACTCTTATGGCAGAGGAGGGACAGATTTATTTTTGAATCACAGATCTCTAGCTTCAAGGAGCTAGTGAGTTGTCTAGGGTTCTTGTTAATGCAGACTCTTTGGCCGTATCTCAGACCTATGACCTGAATCACTGGTGGCAAGGCCAGGAATCTGAATTGTTAACTGCCATCCAGATGATGTCAATGCAGTTGGCCTGGGGATGACCCTTTTGAGAGGTATCCTTTTAAAAAGTCTTTCTTAAACAGGTCAGCTTGAACAATGGCCTGCCACTTGGTAGAAATGTGAAGCTTCTACAATAACTTTTACCATTTCTTTTTTCTTTAATTTAAAAAAAAAAATTTATTTATTTGACTGCATTGGGTCTTAGTTGCAGCATCTCCATTGAATCACGTGAGATCTTTTGTTGAGGTGCACGTTCTTTATAGTTGCGGTGTACAGGCTTAGTTGCTCCACAGTATTTGGGTTCTTAGTTCCCCGACCAAGGACAGAACCCACGTCCCCTGTTTTGCAAGATGGTTCCTTAACCACTGGACCACAAGGCAAGTCCCACTTTTACCATTTCTCTTTCCCTCACTTAGAAAAAAAATTTCAACTCATTAAGTAGAAAAGCCTTAGTGCACAGGATCTCTAGTGTGGGGGTAGCAGAGAACCAGCAGGGCCAGCAGCCTCAGGTTGAATGATTGCAATGAAACCTGAACTGGAGCCATTGCATTAGAGTGTGAAATTAGCCCTCACTTTGATGTTAAAGCAAGGGGGTGACTTCTTCTCTTGGGAGCACTTCAATACTGAGTCTGATTGTCAGAGGGTCAATGCTGTTCTGAGATCTATATGTTACCAAGTCCAAGCTTGTACTGCTCACTGCACAACAGGCCAATAAGTCAAGAGACAAGTTGTTGGGGTTGGAAACAGTGACTTCATTCAGAAAGCCATCAACTTGAGAGGACAGTGGGACTAGAGTCCCAAAAAACCATCTCCCCGAGGAAGAATCCAGGCTTCTTTTATACACAGGGGGGAGTAGTGTAGTTGGTTGTTACAAACTTCTTGGTTCCAATGTCCTTTGTTCTGTGAGCTGTCCACATAGGTCTGGCCATAGTGTTCTTATAAACCTCCAACAAAGGCAAATGCTATTTTCTCTCCTGCAACTTTTTACCTCTGTATGAATGGAAGTGTTATACCTTTAATGTTCAGAGCCTTGGGAATGGAGACAAAAGTTTTCTCCTATCCAAAAACTTGTAACAAAGTCATTTGAATGCTGGTCCCCTGTTATGTGTGACCAGGGGGGATCCTGTTGCTTTAGTCTACACATATTCTCCACTGTCCATGTAAACCATTTACAGAAAACTCAAAATGGATCTCCTACTTCTCCTACTCATAATACGAATTTCTTCTCTCACTTACCCACACATGCATGCATCCATCCAACTATCAAACACTTGTCAAATACCTGCTGTATTCTAGACTCTGTTTCAGGCACTAGAGCTTAGTGATGAATATACAGAGAGGCTGCTCTCATGGAGTTTTCTTTGTAACACAGCTTCATGGTCCTTTGGGTTTCCTGTCACCTGTTTCCCAATAGTTTCTCCATAACTGGTTAATATTTTATTGTCCCATTCATTTTTTTCTTTTTTGCAAGATAAATAGGTCAGTAGCACACTCTAGATCAGATATTTTCTATATGTGTATGTGTATATGTAGTAGAAGTATATATCTATACATGTATGCACATACATATTTACACACATGTACATACACTGGTACAACACACACATACATGGTAAATATTTAAACTCAGCAAGCAAAGGTTGATTCTCAAAGGTCAGAGCCATAAAAATTTACTCTTTCAACAAATATTTAGGTGCTACTGTGTGCTAGTCACTGAGGAAAGCCAGTTTTGTGTTCAAAGAACCTTTACCCAGTTCCTCAGTATGGGCTCTGTTCTGCATTTTCAGGGCAGGTACGTGAGAAAGAACTGCCAGGTGAATGCCTGCCTGTTTCTCTTTGTTTGTGTCATTTATTAGAAAAAGTCATGGAAAGAGACAAGGTCCTGTTATGTTTTCAACTGAAAAAACAGATAATTAACCCCACTGGAAAATCATGTTCTGTGTAAATGTCAATAAATTGTTGCACGTTAGAAGGTCCAAAAACCAACAAGGTAAACCCCAGATACCATCTTGATGCTGAAATGGAAATTCTTGCCATACCCTCCAATGTCCCCAGTTGCAAAATACAGCCTTTGGGGAGATTTATTGGCAACAAATTAGCTTAAATTTATTGCAGATTATTGATTTCTGCATTCAAAGGTTAATGAGGTTTGTGATTCATTCAACACTTCTGCTCTGGGGAGAATAATGAGATTGCCTGAAGACACAAACCATTCAATTAAAATAAACAGAAGACTGTAATGTGCATCCTGGCTATATCCTGATACTTTTCCCACTTGTCTTTTCTTTCTCAATGTATTTCTAAGGTGATTTTCATTTTTGCATGTCAGGAGATGATTAAGATAATCCCAGGCAGCACTCTTACCAATCATAGATGATTCCCTTATGGATCCTTACATGCAGAAGTAGAGCTAATCTATACAATCTATCAAGGTTTCTTTCCTCTGATATGCCTACACACATTTCAGTGTCTCAATGGTAGAAACGCAAATTGATTGATGCTCAATTAGAAACCTCAGACTGACAGGAAGATCCAAATATTGGGTTGGCAACAAGTTCATTCAGTTTTTCCACAAGATGTTACAGGAAAACCTGAATGAGCTTTTTAGCCAAGTCAGTACATTATTTGAAGCAGAAGGTATTGAGTCCCTAGATACTGGCTAATAACCTTTTAGCCAATATGATGCTGGGCTTGAGTAATTTCAAAGTATTGTTTCCCTGACCATTACAGATTTTCTGGTTTAATAATTTATCTGTAAGTAGCTTTGGTTCCATCTTCATCTGCATGCTAGCACAGATGTTTGACAAATTACTAACTTAGTTCATTTATTTAATTCTAGATGAGACTGTAAACTTTGCAGAGAGCTCAGGGTCTGTATTCTTTCCAAGGGCTTTTGTGAAGCACGCCACAGCCTGAGTTAAGTAGGAAGAACTTCTCTATTGTCTGTATCTGACCCAAAGCCTTAATGAAATGAAAACCTGGCTCTCTTGGAGAGCCACTTATGAAGGACACAGGAAATTGTTCTCTCAACAGTAACTTTATGTCTATCCAAAGACAAATTACATCTTTGCTTCTGTATTCCTTTGATAGTTTCTCTTTGATTTAGTTCTCTGGGGGCACAGATGGAAGGCAAGTTACTAGACCTAGTTCACGTTTAAGTCATGAAATGTAAGGGCTGAGAGGAAGCCTAAAGTTCATTTGGATTCTTTCCATCATTTTGTCACTGGGGAAATAAAGCCCAGAAGGGAGCGCTCAGGTCCAAGGTTGTGCAAAGCCAGCTTTCTGATTTTTCTTACCACCAGAAAATCCAGGCATTCCAGTATCATCCTGATAAGAATGGCTCTCAAAGCCCTGAGGCTGTCTTCACACCTAGACTGATTTCTTGGGGATATAAGGGACATAAGGGACATAGGATACCCTGTAGCTCCTTCTTCTGCCAGTCAGACACAGTTCTTGTTGTGAAACCACTCAGAATACAATTTGATTGCAATGCCATGCACTGACTTATTGACAAAGGTCAGCTTAAACATTCTTCTTTAAAGTGTAAGTCATGAATGAAACTAAAATTTGTAAAATGTTAAAGAACCTATTGGATCCTTGGGAATCTTACACTTGGAAAACATCCTAGAAATAACCTAACTTGGTGATTGCAGCCATGAAATTAAAGACGCTTACTCCTTGGAAGGAAAGTTATAAGCAACCTCGATAGCATATTAAAAAGCAGAGACATTACTTTGCCAACAAAGGTCCGTCTAGTCAAGGCTATGGTTTTTCCAGTGGTCATATATGGGTGTGAGTGTTGGACTATAAAGAAAGCTGAGAACCGAAGAATTGATGCTTTTGAACTGTGGTGTTGGAGAAGACGCTTGAGAGTCCTTTGGACAGCAAGGAGATCCAACCAGTCCATCTTAAAGGAAATCAGTCCTGGGTGTTCATGGGAAGGACTCATGTTGAAGCTGAAACTCCAGTATTTTGGCCACCTGATGCGAAGAGTTGACTCATTTGAGAAGACCTTTATGCTGGGAAAGATTGAGGGCAGGAGGAGAAGGGGACGACAGGATGAGATGGTTGGATGGTATTGCCGACTCGATGGACATGGGTTTGGGTGGACTCTGGGAGTTGGTGATAGACAGGGAGGCCTGGC
Organism: Cervus canadensis; assembly: GCF_019320065.1. Classification (NCBI taxonomy): domain Eukaryota; kingdom Metazoa; phylum Chordata; class Mammalia; order Artiodactyla; family Cervidae; genus Cervus; species Cervus canadensis. The sequence goes on along the minus strand of NC_057389.1, from coordinate 42,575,508 downwards.
ATGCTGCAGTTCATGGGGTCGCAAAGAGTCTGACACGACTGAGCGACTGAACTGAACTGAACTGAACTGACTCTTAACATACCTCAATCCACTTTATAACAGAAACATTTGGATATGACTGAATACACTAAATCCAGTAAAGCACATTTCTTAAGTTTTTAGTGTTGGATCAACTTCTGTAATGATTTTCCTTTCCTGGGATTTTCCCCCTATTCTCTGTCTTTAAAAGACATTTGGGAGACAAGCTTGTTACCAGTAGAGCTTACACTAATGTAACATAGTCACCAAAAACTTGCCTTATTTTTAGTAAACTTTAAGCAATGTCTTAAAAATTTTTGGGACATGACCCCTAGCCATATTGACATTCTTGCCCACCAGAGATTGGAGTTTGGGATGCAACATGAGAAAGCAATGAACCAGAGTGATCTGACTTTCCCCATGTTCTTTCAGAGAGAAAGCTGGGGGATATGCTGAGATTTTAAAAATCTGGGTGCAGTGGTGTTAGGAACTTTTAAAATGAGCATTTTATGCAGATGAAACATTGATCTGAAATAAATTGTAGCTTTTTGAATAGAGAGCTAAATCTCAAAGGAGAGTATGGTAGATGGCCTGGATTTTCCTTCAGGAATGAGGGGCATCTTCCTCCAGCTACTGGGAGCTCTGCAGGCTACCAGTTCTTATAGGAATTTTCCCAGGTGAAAAGCTCCTCCTTGCCCAGGGTCATGCCCCCTTCTTGGGAGAGACCCTAACCAAAGACCAGAAGGTATGGGGTATATATCAAAGGTTTGTCCCCTACTCACAACCTGGTACAACTCTGAAGAGTCATTGACTAAGACTTTTATTGGGAATGCATCACACTGAGCTTCCTGCTTTATCCAGTCTTGCTTTCTGCCTTTCCAAAGGTGTTGACCAATGAGAACTCATCTTACTAAACCACTTACAGGCCAATTTCTATCTCAGAATCTACTTCCAAGGAAACTCAACCTGTAACAGAGAGATTGCTCTTCAGAATCTCTCTAGAAGGGGATCAGCAAATTCTGGCGCACAAAAATAATGTTGTTCACTTCTGTTTTTATAAATAAAGTTTTATTAGCACACAGCCGCAGTTATGTGTTTACATGTCTTCTATGCTGCTTTCTTGCAGAGTTGAAGAGTTGTTAAAGAGACCGCATGGCCCTCAAAATCTAAAACATTTATTACCTGATCTTTTACAAAAAAAGTTTGCCAATTGCTGCTATTGAATACTGGAAGAAACACAGATCGTAGATGATAGGGAAATCCAGGACAGGAGTCTATCAGAACATGATGCATTCTGGATGGAGTTTTAAACATCTGTTTTATGTCTTTGATCTGTTCCTTTCTAGTCATAGTCATGTCCGACCTTTGCTCTACCTCTCTACTGGGTTGATACAGAGAAAGTAAGGAATGTGAACTTATGATCTTGAGTTTGAGTTTTAGCATAATAAAATGAACTTATCTTCTCTTGTGTTTTAGTGTTTACAAAAACATTTTTACACACACCTGTTTATCTTGAGTGTGCCGAGCATGGTCTGCCACCTTCATTTGATAAAGAAACTGAGGTCCAAGCAAGTTAAGTTGTTGCCTATTATCATGTTTTAAAAATCCAGAACTATGGTCTCATATTTCACTTATTTTTATATTTCTTATCAAAATAAATGGAAAGGCATAGTAGAGTCATTGTTGGGTAATGAAGTAGTAAGCAAAGAAAGAAGAAACTGTAGTGATTTTTTGCAAGAGAAAAATATCCTTCTCTGATGATTGTTTATATATTAATCCACCAAATGTTTATTGAAGCACACTGAGTTGGCATGTGGAAAAAACCTGTTATCTCGAAAAAGTTCTACAGATGGTTTTAATGTGAATTCATAGTTTGGAACCAGAGGTCATGCCTTGGTTGTTAATGCCTAATGATAGTACCTTACAGTGGGCCTTGTGTGTATAAAGCAGGCAAATTTATTTTTCTTCTTTTTAAAAAATGGTTAATGTAAAATTTACATACAGGGAAATGCATAGAACTTAAGCGTATAATTTGAAGAGTTTTGACAAATTCACATAAATCTAACCTACATCATTTTCAAGATAGACTTTTTCCTTCCTACCATACAATTCCTTCTTATCCCTTGCCAGTCAACACTCTTAAGGAGGCAACTTTAACACCCCCAAATGATACTTTTATGCTTTTCTTCTTTTGATTATTAATTTCTTTCTTTACCCTAAAAGTAATTATTCAGTACGTATCATGTACTAGACAGTGTATGAGAGCATAAATGATGAACAAGCTAAATGTGATTCCTATCTACGTGGAGCACATCAGGGAGAGACACAATCAAGGAAGTGATAAGTACAAAGTGGAGAGGGGCTCAAAGAGAGGCAGTACAGGGGCTGTGTATGTATCTATCTGGCAGAGGTGGGATCCAGTAAAGAAGTGACATTTAAATGAGACCCAAAATATGAGTAAGGTGGAGAGGCTGAAGCGTGTGTCATATAGAGAGAACGCAATAGTCAAAGGCCCAAGAATGAGAGAGAACGTGGTGGAGTAGAGGCAGTGACAGAGTATAGAATGGGAAATCTCAGAACATTCTGGTGTAGAACAGGGGAGAGAGCTGGTGAGAGATGAAGCTGAAAGTACACAGTACAGAGGGCAGGTCATGAGGGCTTGCTTGCAGGCCACAGGACATAATTTCAACTTTATTCCAAGGGTGTCAGGAGTCATTGGAGGGGATTAAACAACAGAAGGGAACTAAGTTTTCCATCAAAACATAACCATTAGCTAGAACCAGGTAGTTGTCTTCCACACAGGAGCCAATGGTACATGAAGCCTGATTAGAGAAGCCAAAGTTAGAGGCTTACAAACACAATCTGTGTTTGTAAACGAAATGGGAGCTCTCCTCTTTCTGGGTGCAGTATGTTTTCTTTGACTGCCTCTAGACCCTCTCACTCTAGGCAGGAAAGAACAATTCAAGTCCTACCTGCCCTGCAGTTGTCAGGGCAATTCAAGTCCTACCTCTGTAAACACCACAGTCTTGTTTTCTGAGCTCCTCTGCTTGAGTTCTGTGACCCAAGCGAAAAGAGCATTGCTGTCTGTGCTCTTTTTCTGGCCATCAGCGTTTTGATTAAAGTCACTTGGACGTCCTTAGCTTTGAATGAAACAGATTGAAGTCTTGACTAACCAGGCCCAGTCCTTCAAGGGGTAAGAGTGAACCATTTCTGCTAGATTCATGCATTACTCCTTGACTCTGAAAAAGGGCAAGATGCAATTTTCTGATAAAATTACACTTGATTGCAGATAATCACACTGCTGCCCATTGGACCCGTTTCTCCCTTACTTATGCACCTTAAAGCTGTGTGTCATCAGGAAGTAGTAGGCTGCCAAGGAAAGGGGCAGGTTTACCTTTGATGCCTAAAGTCTCAGTTGAATAAGTTAAAGATCCTACATTACTTATCAATTGAAGGCATAACTCAGGCATAGGCTAAAGCTCTGGGGGTTCATAAGAAGCCTCCAATTTCCATAAAATGAGAGGGTCAGAATAAGTTTTTCAAGTTGGAGATGTAATTTCACTTTTCTGTGCTTTCATTTATTTTACTTCTTTTCCTTACATCTTGAAAGACAAATACATGGGTAAGTGATGGACAGGACAATTTTTATTATCAACAATCTACTGAAGTGATGTAAGCAAAGAGTCTTAGGGGAGAATTTAGCAGATCCTTAATTTTCACTGTTTGAAAATTTTCCTATTGTTTTTCTGTTACTGATTTCCAGTTTGATTCTGTTTTGGTCAAAAAAATAACCATGTGATTTAAATTCTCTTAAGTTTAAGACTTGTTTTGTGACTTAGGATGTGGTCTGTCTTGGAGAATATTCCATGAGTGTATATTCTTGAAAAGAGTGTATATTACATTGTTAGGAAGAATATTCTATCCAACATTTTTGTCAGTTAGATACCGACAAAATATGGTGTCGTTAAATTGTATATCCTTGCTGATTTTCTTGGGCTTCCCTGGTGGCTCAATGGTGAAGTATTCGCCTACAATGTAGGGGACACAGGTTTGATCCTGGGCTGGGAAGATCCCCTGGAGGAGGAAATGGTAACCCACTCCAATATTCATGCTGGGAAAATTCTATGAAGAGAGGGGCCTGCTGGGATACAATCCATAGAGTTGCAAAGAGTTGCAAAGAGTTGCCTGTGACTGAGCATGCACACTAATTTTCTGTTTAATACTTCTGCTAATTGCTGAAGGTAAGGTATAGAAGTCTCCAACAATAATTAAAATCTTGCCTATTTATCTTTTTAGCTCTATCAGTTTTTGCTTCATATATTTTTTTTTTTTTGCAGTTCTATTGTTTGTTATATCCATACTTAGCATTGCTATGTATTCTTACTGGATCAACCTTTTAATCATTATGTAAATATCCTCTCTGTCTCTTATAATTTTCTGAGCCCTGAGGTCTACTTTGTCTTATACCAGTATAACCATTCCTGCATTTATTAAAAAAAAAATCAGTATTTGCACAATTTTTTGCAATAATAATTTGCATCTATCTTTTTCTCATCCTTTTGCCTTTAACCTGCCCATGTTTTGTATGAAGTGAGTTTCTTTGGATAGCATAATTTGATCATAATTTTTTATTCATTCACTTTTCATTGAAACAGACAAGTAAATCTCTGTCTTTTAAGTAGTGTATTCAAACCATTTACAGTTAAAGTGATTACTGATGTGTTAGGGCTCCCACTATTGTCTGTTTTCTCCCTCTTGTTCCTCTGTTTCTCTCTTCTTACTTTCCTGTAGATTACTTGAATGTAGTACTGGAAACTCTACCCAGAGAAATAAGGCAAGAAAAAGAAAGAAAATGCATGTAGATCTGAAAGGAAGAAATCATATAGTCTCTTTCTGCAGATAACACAATTGTGATAACACTGAATATTGGCAGGGAGGAAGAGAAACTGGATTACTCACATATTGCTGATGGGAATGTAAACTGGTACCATTGCTCTAGAAAATAGTTTGGCAGTTTCCCTTAAAACTAAAAATTGACTTACCATACGATTCCGTGATTACAATTGTGAATATTTATCCCCAAGAAATTAAAACTATGTTTGCAAGGAAATTGTACATAAATGTTCACAGCAGCTTTATTCAGTCCCAAACTGAAAACTACCCAAATGTCTTTCAATGAGTAAATGATTAAACAAACTACATTTTATCTAACCACAAAATACTACTCAGAAATAAAAAGAAATGAACTATTGATAAATAGATATAGCAACACAGTATGTCCTGGATAAACCTCAAGAAAATTGTGCTGAGTGAAAAAAGGCAATTACAAAAGGCTACATACCTTATGATTCCATTTATATAATATCCTTAAAAGAACAAAATTGTAGATAAACAATTAGTGCTTTCCAGGAGTGAAGGGTGGGAGGGGATACGGCTACAAAGGTGTAGCACAATGGAGCTTTGGGATGATTTTGTCTTGACTGTAGTGTTAGTTACAGGAAGCTACTCATGTGACAAAACTGCATAGAAACACACACACACACGCACACACACTAACAAGTTCATATATTTGATTAGGGTCAACCACCTAATTTTGATATAGTACTATATTTACACAAAATGTTAACACTGGGGGAGACTGGGTAAAATATGCACTGATCCTCCCTGTACATTTCTTTGCAACCTCTTGTGAATCTATAATTACTTCAAACCAAGAAGTTAAAGAAGATATTTATGAATATGTATTCACACACATGTATGTGAAAATCCACCAGTTTGTTTTATTCTTCCCAGTTCATTATTCTTATCAGACCAATTGGGGTTACATATGGGTTCTAGGAGCTAAAATAAGGGGAGATTATCCCTTTCAGAGTGGTCATAGGTCCATTTTTAAGGATATGGCAAGCAGAGAGAGCTTAACAAACTGAGGCAATAGCTTTGAGACAATTTATGGAAAGAGTGCAGTTTGGTGACCTTTCTGAAATATTAAAGTGCATTAAGGGGAAACTTAATGGACCCCACTCAGAGAGATTCTAATTTCAGTCTTTGTAGGGCATGTATCAGAATCCTGTGTTTTAAATAAACACAGGTAATTCTGAGGTTTATGGTTCTCTGACCACATTTAGAACCACATGGATGACTGGATTAAAATTCTACACTTGCCCTTATTTACTGAGTGAACTTCAGCAAATTACAAGTCATATTTTCCTTATCTATAAAAGAAAAGCATTGTCCTCCTAGGAATAGAAAGGGCTGGTGCTCAGGAAATAATTGTGATGTCATTGTCATCATCATCGTCATAATCATTACATCATTAATGATAGTGCCACATGGTAGATCCCAGTTATGCCTTGCTTGTAGTGTTGCACGAAGATGCATCTCATGTTATTTAGTACCACCAGGGCTTTTGACTAATTGCATTTTATGGGAGCTTCCCTGGTGGTCCAGTGGTTAAGAATCTGCCTGCCAGGGGCTTCCCTGGTGGCTCAGTGATAGAGTCCACTTGTCAGTGCAAAAGACACGAGTTTGATCCCTGATCTAGGAAGATCCCACATGCTGCCGAGCAACTAAGCCTGTGCACCAACTACTGAGCCTGTGCGCTAGAGCCTGGGACCCAAAACTGCTGAGCCCATGTGCCACAACTGCTGCAGCCTGAGACCTCAGAGCCAGCACGCCACAACAAGAGAAGCCGCAGCAATGAGGAGTACACACATGTACGAGTAGCCCCAACTCTTGGCAATAGGGCTTTCTTTGACCTTGCTATTTTTATTGTTAATCCTAAGGGGAGTTAGAAGTCTTTGCAGGTTTAAGGTGATGGAATGACTTTTTTTTTTTTATTCTGTAGTTTAATAAATTTATATGTGCATAATTTAGAATCTGCCTGTGTTAAAAAAATGCGTTTGCAATAACTTCATTTTACATTGAGTTTTAGATAAAGAAATTTACAATTTAGATCACTCTAAAAAAAAATATCTACTGAGGTCTGTTCATTCAGCCATCCTTCTACACACTTTCTTGAGTATCTTCCTGTTATGTGCCCAGCATCATGCTGAGAACTGGGGCGTGTACATGTGTGTGCTCAGTTGCTCAGTTGTGTCTGACTCTTTGTGACTCCATGAGCCCAGCCTGCCAGGCTCCTCTGTCCATGGAATTCTCCAGGCAAGAATACTGGAATGGGTTGCCATTTCCTTCTCCAGGAGATCTTCCCTACCCAGGGATCGAACCCGTGTCTTTTGCATCTCCTGCATTGGCAGGTGGATTCTTTACCAGCTGGGCCACTGGGGAAGCCCGAGAACTGGGGACCCAGCTATAAAGGATTGTCATGTCCCTGGGACCTGGTGACACGTCTATTTTATGGTAGCATTTCATTTAGAATAGTCTTAGGTACACCCATTAAACTTTGGGTAATTTTTTTTTTCAGGTCATATTTGTTTGGTTTTCTTCCCAAGAATTATTTAATTTTTTTAATGTCACAACATTTTTTAGAAAGTATCTGCTTAGTGAATAATTTTCTGACTTATACTTTTTGCTTTCAGGAAGTATACATGCTGTCCATTGAAAGTCTGGCAGAAGTAACAGCTCGCTGTATTGAGCAGCTACATAAAGTAGCAGAGTTAATTCTTCATGGACAAGAAGAAGAAAAATCAGCTCAGGACCAAGCAAAAGTTCTGATAAAGTAAATGTTACTTTTAATTCTTATTTCTCAAATTTTATGTATTTGTGTCTTATTTTTTTTTATATTTCAATACTTTTTTTTTTTTTTTTAAATTAGTTGGAGGCTAATTACTTCACAACATTTCAGTGGGTTTTGTCGTACATTGACATGAATTTACATGTATTCCCCCTCCCGATCCCCCCTCCCACCTCCCTCTCCACCCGATTCCTCTGGGTCTTCCCAGTGCACCAGGCCTGAGCACTTGTCTCATGCGTCCCACCTGGGCTGGTGATCTGTTTCACCATAGATAGTATACATGCTGTTCTTTTGAAATATCCCACCCTCACATTCTCCCACAAAGTTAAAAAGTCTGTTCTGTATTTCTGTGTCTCTTTTTCTGTTTTGCATATAGGGTTATCGTTATCACCTTTCTAAATTCCATATATATGTGTTAGTATGCTGTAATGTTCTTTATCTTTCTGGCTTACTTCACTCTGTATAATGGGCTCCAGTTTCATCCATCTCATTAGGACTGATTCAAATGAATTCTTTTTAATGGCTGAGTAATATTCCATGGTGTATATGTACCACAGCTTCCTTATCCATTCATCTGCTGATGGGCATCTAGGTTGCTTCCATGTCCTGGCTATTATAAACAGTGCTGCGATGAACATTGGGGTGCACGTGTCTCTTTCAGATCTGGTTTCCTCAGTGTGTATGCCCAGAAGTGGGATTGCTGGGTCATATGGCAGTTCTATTTCCAGTTTTTTAAGAAATCTCCACACTGTTTTCCATAGCGGCTGTACTAGTTTGCATTCCCACCAACAGTGTAAGAGGGTTCCCTTTTCTCCACACCCTCTCCAGCATTTATTGCTTGTAGACTTTTGGATAGCAGCCATCCTGACTGGCGTGTAATGGTACCTCATTGTGGTTTTGATTTGCATTTCTCTAATAATGAGTGATGTTGAGCATCTTTTCATGTGTTTGTTAGCCATCTGTATGTCTTCTTTGGAGAAATGTCTGTTTAGTTCTTTGGCCCATTTTTTGATTGGGTCATTTATTTTTCTGGAATTGAGCTGCATGAGTGCTTGTATATTTTTGAGATTAATCCTTTGTCCTTTTCTTCATTTGCTATTATTTTCTCCCAATCTGAGGGCTGTCTTTTCACCTTACTTTAGTTTCCTTTGTAGTGCAAAAGCTTTTAAGTTTCATTAGGTCCCATTTGTTTAGTTTTGCTTTTATTTCCACTATTCTGGGAGGTGGGTCACAGAGGATCTTGCTGTGATTTATGTTGGAGAGTGTTTTGCCTGTGTTCTCCTCTAGGAGTTTTATAGTTTCTGGTCTTATATTTAGATCTTTAATCCATTTTGAGTTTATTTTTGTGTATGGTGTTAGAAAGTGTTCTAGTTTCATTCTTTTCCAAGTGGTTGACCAGTTTTCCCAGCACCACTTGTTAAAGAGGTTGTCTTTTTTCCATTGTATATCCTTGCCTCCTTTGTCAAAGATAAGGTGTCCATAGGTTCGTGGATTTATCTCTGGGCTTTCTATTCTGTTCCATTGATCTATATTTCTGTCTTTGTGCCAGTACCATACTGTCTTGATGACTGTGGCTTTGTAGTAGAGTCTGAAGTCAGGCAGGTTGATTCCTCCAGTTCCATTCTTCTTTCTCAAGATTACTTTGGCTATTCGAGGTTTTTTGTATTTCCATACAAATTGTGAAATTATTTGTTCTAGTTCTGAGGTGATGGAATGACTTGATGAGATTTTAATTTTAGGTTTTTTAAATTCACTTCCTGGGGACTGTGTCCTTATGATGTACTGAAATGTGAAAAGGTGAAGAATTCAGTTGCTTCTCTGCTTTCCAAGAGTGTTCTAGCAGGATCTTGAGGTGAAGTTCGTCCCTGCTTCCTCTTGGTGCTGACACTCCAAGCCCAGAAAGCCTAATATAAATCCTGCCATTGACCTTTAGTAAAGTACCCCCTCTTCCCTCACTCCTTTATCTCCTAGGATAGCTCCTGGTGTAGAGTTTCTACTTGATCCTTTCTACTGAGGGAAGTATATTTCCCTTCAAATATGTGGAAGAAAAGACTTGGGTCAATTTGTAATTAAGTGAACTTACTCTTCACTTGGTGTTACCTGAAATTGACCATGGGCCATATACTGTGCACTCAGGGTATTCTTCAGGGAAGCAGCTAAGCAACACCCCCTCCCCTGCCCAACCTCCCTACCCAGTTCCTTATAGAGGTCATACTTGCAGCTCCTATTGTATATGACTAAATGATAGCCAGGGCCTAGAAGACACAATCATATATAACATTATGCTCGTCTGGCATACAGCTGTCTGAGCTTTGCTCTATATCAGAGACAGTGGGTCTAAAACCCTGTGACTTCTGATAAAACAGAAGATGCATGTGATAAATCAGGAGGGACCATCATTCCAGTAAGTCAAGGGCACCTTCTACACTAGGAATTATATCTTCTGGATATGGTAACCTATAGGTACTCCAAGGTGTGTTTAATTGGAAAATAGAACAACTATTGTCTAATTGGAAAATGAAACAACTATTAGGGCAAATATGAAAAAATACTATAGAAAGAAAAACAGAAAAAATTTAAAGGTGTGAGTATAAATATGAATATTGTGGATTTTATTCCAAAAACGTGAAGACAAACTTGCTTGCATTAAACCAAGCTAAAGCATAATCCAGAGAAACCCAAATGTTTCTTTGAAATATGTGACATCCAAACCACAAAGCAACCAATGCTGTTAAAGAAAGAAGGCAGAAGATGACAGAGGATTGGGTGGATGTGGAGCACATCTCTCTCCACGGATACATCAGGAAAACACCTTTAGACACAGAAGTGCATGCAGAACACCAGCTGAGAACAGACAGGAGTACCTGGCCAGTGGAAAAGAATATATAGAACCACGCAAAACTCAGTAGGACAAAGGAACTAGGGGGAAAAACCAGAATATTAGTAGGACTGGACTAACCCTTGGCAGGTCGGGGAACTGAGGCAGCGGTCTGATCCCCACATTGGGGCATTTGTCTGAGTCAGAGAATAAACATTTAAGGCTGAGAGTGAAACAGCTGATCTGTGGCAGCCTAAATGGAATGAGAATCAGACAGTCCTTGCCACAGCCATACATGCCCCAGACAGGAATGCTGGTCCCCTGGAAGGCGCAGCAGCTAGGAGCTGGAGTTTAGGGATTGTGGAGCAATCCCAGGGCAAGGGGTGCTGTTGACTGTGGAGAGATGTATTGAGGGGATGTGAGGGAGGAGATTGTGGTGGGAAATGTCTGTGGTGGAAAGCCAGGTAGCCATGGAAGCAAGACATTACTACTGAGTCACGCGTAGGGGGTGGAGTCATCACCACAGCCTCTCTCTCTCCACGCGCCAGTATCGGCAGCTGAACAATAGAGAGGCTGGACCATCAAATGCCTGACGCACCGAACTACAGAGTAGGACCCCGCCCAGGGTGCCCCTTTAAGTGCCTATGTGCCCATCTACAGAGTAGGACCCCAGCCAGGGGTAGGACCCCAGCCCATCTATGTGTCTGATGCACCAAACAACAGAGAAGGACCCCAGGCAAGGGAGCCCTCCAAGTGCCTGAACAGGCAGAGCTGTGGAGAAAGACTGGCCAAAGAGGCCTCCTGATCACCAGCTACAAGAGGTTTGTAGAAAGACTCTGATCGGGCCGTAACTCCTGCGCCGGAGGCAGTCCGTGTCCCTGCACGCATGGTGCCCCCACGGGCCCCACAAGCCAAGCAGCTGTGCCACCTTCACGCTCAACTCTCACTGGGGCAGAGCTGCCACAGGCACAAAAAGCCTTGCGTCTATGCCCACAGGGTCTCTTCAGTCGTGTCCAACTGTGCGACACTGTGGCCTGCCAGGCTTCTCTGTCGGTGGGGAGGAGGGTTCTCCAGGCAAGAATACTGGAGCGTATGGGCCAATACTGGTTGCCATCCCCTTCTAGAACACTATATTTCCTGCTGCCCTAGCCACCAACTCCCCTGAGTACCTGGTGCTGCCAGATCCCCTGCAACCCGAGCAGCTGCACCATCTCCACACTTGGCCCTCACAGGGGCAAACCCAAGTCCTCAGGGCAGCCTCAGGAGCAAACCCCAGTGGACGACCCACATGCAGAGGTGGAAGTAAAACCACAATTGAAACCAAGGGGCAGTGTGGCTAAGGAAGAAGACCCAAAACCTTCCCACCAGCTGCACAAGCTGCAGATGAAATCCACATGATCAACTAGGCAGACTGTGTCTGGAATATATGGAATATACAAAAGGACACTGAGAGCGCCCATGACAGAAAACACACTAAACGCACTAGTTCTGATAACTGTGGACATTGGCGGCAAGAACACAGGTGTTGGAGCATATTAGAATCTGAGCTGCCCCCACAGCAGGTCCAGAGATCAGCCCAGTGTTGGATGGCATCCTGGGGAGGTGAGGTGGACTGTGACTTCCAGTTGGGAAGACTGACAGAAGTGACTCAAGAAAAACATTTATTACTCTTATGTTTTGACTTGTTCTGTAGATTCTTTGGGATTTTTTTTTTCTCTCCGCACCGCGCCCCCCCCCCCCCCCCCCCCCCCCCCCCCCCCCGCAACCGTTATAGTTGTCAATTTTATTGGCACTATGAAATCTAATTAAGCTTTTGAGCTTTCTTTTTCTTTTTTTCTCAGTCACAATTCTTTATTGTTGTTACAAAACTCTGCCTTTAAGTTGGGCTTTTGCAGTTCTGTGGAGTTTCCCTTCTTTTTTTTCTTTTTTTTTTAATTTTAATTTTTCAAACCTATTATTTTTTTCTACATTTATTCCTTTGCTTGCTTTTCCCTCTGTTCTTTCCCCTTGCAGTTAATCTTTAATGTAGATAAATCTTCTTTATCTACCTCTTTTTAACTTTGCATATATATTCTTTCTTTCTTTTCTCTCTTTTCTTGCCCCTCAACATATTTGTTAGTTTTGTTTTCACTGCTTTATTCCCCACTTGGGAACTTGGTTTAGTTTTGTTTTCCAGTTTGTGCTTTACTTGGTTTTTTTGTTAACTGGTAGATATAATTTTTGGTTTCCTTTGTTTGTCAGGTCAATCTATTGTACTTTATTTTTGTTGGACTGTTTTGATTTTGCTTATGGGTGTATATGGGTATATTCAGTCACCCTTTTTATTGTTGTCATAAACCTCTGCCTCTACGTTGGGCTTTTGCAGTTTTGTGGAATTTTCTTATTTTTCTTTCTTCTTCCTTTTTAAAATTTTAATTTTTAATTTTTTAAACCTATTATATTTTTTCTATATTTATGCCTTTGTTCACCTTGCTTACTGTTCTCTTCCCCTTGCAGCTAACCTTTAATGTACATAAATCTTCATCTATGTGTATTTAACTTTGCATAACTATTCTTTCTTTCCTTTCCTCTCAACATATTTGTTAGTTTTGTTTTCATTGCTTTATTTCCCACTTGGCACCTTGCTTTAGTTTTGTTTTCCAGTTTGTGCTTTAGTTAGCTTTGTTCTTAACTGGTAAATATAATTTTTAATTTCCTTTGTTTGCCAGGTCAAGCTACTATACTGTATTTTTGTTGGACTGTTTTGGCTTTGCTTATGGGTATATATGTATATGTGTATATTCCATTATTTTAGTTATTATTTGCCTGATTTTATAACTGCCATTTGTCTGGGGTTCATCTTTGGTTTCTTATTTTTGGATATTTGTTTTAATCTCACTTAATGCCATAACAACCCACTTGTGGAATCTTTGTTTCTGATCAGAGATCAAGCCCTGAGCCTTTGGAGTGTGAGTACTGACTCCAACACCCTAGACTACCAGAGAACTAACCCTAAGGAGTATCAGATAGTGAGAACTCACACAAAGGAAACCACTTGAATGGAAGAGCCGGCATCACCCAACCACCAGTAGAACCCTGTGCAGGATGCCTCATCTAAACAACAAGCAAAACTAAATTTAAGCCCAATCATCAACAGACAGGGTTACCACCTCACTAAGCCTTGTTGATCAGAGGAAAAGCAAACAAACAACAACAACAAAAGAAACTCAGCACAAATCCCACCCTATACAAAGCTTATACAAACCACTGGACCAACCGTAGGAGGGCAGAAACCAAAAGGAAGAAAGAATTCAACCTTGAATTCTGGGTAAAGGAGACCTCAAACACAATAAGTTTAAAAAAAAAAAGAAAAGGCAGAGAAATACTATACAAATGAAAGAGCAAACTAGAAACACAGAAATCCAAATAAATGAAGGGGGAAATAGCAAACTACCTGAAAAAGAATTCAGAATAATGCTAGTAAAGATGATCAGAAACCTTGAAAACAAAATGGAGAAAATGCAAGAATCAATTAACAAAGACCTAGAAGAATGAAAGAATAAATATACAGAGACAAACAACACAATTACTGAAGTTAAAAAATACTCTAGAAGGAATCAATAGCAGAATATCTGAAGCAGAAGAACGAATCAATGAGATGAAATGGTGGAAATAACTTCTGAAGAGCATAATAAAGTAAAAAGAATGAAAAGAACTGAGGATAGTCTCAGAGACCTCTGGGAGGATATCAGATGCACCAGCATTCGAATTATAGGGGTCCCAGAAGAGAAGAGAAAAAGAAAGGGTATGAGAAAATTTTTGAAGAGATTATAGATGTTAATTTCCTCAAAATGGGAAAGGAAATAGTCAATCAAGTCTAAGAGGCACACAGAACCTCATATAGGATAAACCCAAGGAGAAACATGCCAAGACACATACTAATCAAGCTAACAAAGATTAAACACAAAGAAAGAATATTAGAAGCAGCAAGGGAAAAGCAACAAGTAACATATAAGGGAAACCCCATAGGCTTAATAGCTGATCTTTCAGCAGAAACTCTGCAGGCCAGAAGGGGTTGGCAGGATGTATTTAAAGTACTGAAAGAGAAAATTCTACAACCAAGATTACTGTACCTGGTAAGGATCTCATTCAAAATTGATGGATAAATAAGCTTTTCAGACAAGCAAAAGTTAAGAGAATTCAGTACCACCAAACCAGCTTTACAACAAATGTTAAATGGAATTATATAGTCAAGAAATATGAGAAGAAAAAAGATCTACAAAATCAACTCCAAACAATAAAGAAAATGGCAATAGGAACATATATATTAATAATTGCTTTAAATGTAAATGGATTAAATGCTCTGACCAAAAGACACAGACTGGTTGAATGGATAGAAAAACAAGACCCATATATATGCTTTGTACAAGAAACCCACACTCCAGACCTCAAGACACATATAGACTGAAGGTGGAAGGATTGAAAAGTATATTCCCTGCAAATGGGAAGTAAAAGAAAGCTGGAGTAGCAATCCTCATATCAGACAAAATAGACCTTAAAATAAAGAATATTGCAAGAGATAAGGAAGGACACTACGTAATGATCAAGGGATCAATCCAAGAAGAAGACATAACAATTGTAAATATCTATGCATAACCTCAGATATGCAGATGACACCACCCTGATGGCAGAAAAGTGAAGAGGAACTAAAAAGCCTCTTGATGAAAGTGAAAGAGGAGAGTGAAAAAGTTGGCTTAAAGCTCAACACTTGGAAAACTAAGATCATGGCATCTGGTCCCATCACTTCATGGCAAATAGATGGGGAGACAGTGGAAGCACTGTCATACTTTATTTTTGGGGGCTCCAAAATCACTGCAGATGGTGATTGCAGCCATGAAATGAAAAGACGCTTACTCCTTGGAAGGAAAGTTATGGCCAACCTAGATATCATATTAAAAAGCAGAGACATTACTTTGCCAACAAAGGTCCGTCTAGTCAAGGCTATGGTTTTTCCAGTGGTCATGTATGGATGTGAGAGTTGGACTGTGAAGAAAGCTGAGTGCCGAAGAATTGATGCTTTTGAACTGTGGTGCTGGAGAAGACTCTTGAGAGTCCCTTGGACTGCAAGGAGATCCAACCAGTCCATCCTAAAGGAGATCAGTCCTGGGTGTTCATTGGAAGGACTGATGCTGAAGCTGAAGCTCCAATACTTTGGCCACCTGATGTGAAGAGCTGACTCATTTGAAAAGACCCTGATGCTGGGAGGGATTGGGGGCAGGAGGAGAAGGGGACGATAGAGGATGAGATGGCTGGATGGCATCACCGACTCCATGGACATGAGTTTTCTCCAACACCACAGTTCAAAAGCATCAATTCTTCGGCACTCAGCTTTCTTTATAGTCCAACTCTCACATCCATACATGACCACTGGAAAAACCATAGCCTTGACTAGACGGACCTTTGTTGGCAAAGTAATGTCTCTGCTTTTTAATATGATATCTAGGTTGGCCATAACTTTCCTTCCAAGGAGTAAGCGTCTTTTCATTTCATGGCTGCAATCACCATCTGCAGTGATTTTGGAGCCCATAAAAATAAAGTCAGCCACTGTTTCCCCATCTATTGGCCATGAAGTGATGGGACTGGATGCCATGATCTTAGTTTTCTGAATGTTAAGCCAACTTTTTCACTCTCTTCTTTCACTTTCATCAAGAGGGTCTTTAGTTATTCTTCACTTTGGTAGGAGCAAATGTGGCCAGACTGGCTTCTGCTGAGTTTCCAGGCTGAACTGAGGTGGCATATAAAAATCCTTAGAGAATGAACTTGTGCCAGGGCAAGAGAGTTAGGTTCATCCTAGAGATTAGCAGTTATTGTTCTTTGCTCAGATGGGTGAATTTGCCAGATTCCACACAAGGAGATAAAAGTGTTACCTCCATCGATCCATAAAATGGTGATAATTAATTTTATGTGTCAACTTGCCTGGGACAGTGTTCAGATATTTGGTCAAACAGTATTCTGGATATTTCTGGGAAGGTTTTTTTTGTTGTTGTTGTTGTTGTTGTTGTTGTTGTTGTTGTTTGATTGGTTGAGTTGTTTTGAATGAGTTTAACATTTAGTGTGGTGGGCTTTGAGTAAAATAGGTTGCTCTTCATAATGTGGCTTTATCCAATCCAGTTGAAGGTTTTAATAGAATAACAACTGACCTTCTCCAATCAAGAAGGAATTCTGTCAGCAGACCACTTTTGGACTTGAATTGCAACTCTTCCTTGAATTTCCAACCTGCTGACCTTCCTATCAGTCTGTGGATTCATTTGATAAGAATTCCTAAGGGGTAAACAGAGTCCTTGTGGTATGGCCCGTGAGATAAAGACAAAAGCTTTGGAGACAGGTAGGCTGAGCTTTGATCCCAGTTCCACCATTTACTATGTGCATGATCGTGCACAACTGAACATTTTTTAGTATCCTGTTTCATAAAAGACAGAGATAGTAATAGAACCTACTTATATTCATTAAGAATATATCAGCTCCAAATGAGAAAATGCAACTCAGAAGGGCTGAAAGTAGTGCTCCTAATACTTTAATGGGCATGCAGATCATCTAGAAACCTTGAAATGGAGATTCTGATTCAGTAGGTTTGACGTCTAAGGGAAAAAATAAAAGGGGAGAGGTTTTTTTTGGCGGGGAGGGGAAGGATGTCTGTGTACTTGGAAAGTGTAGTAGTAGAGCTTGCTTCAAGTACAGCTGGATCAAGTGTTTAAATCACATTTTCAATGATTTGTCAGTTGGATTTTTTGGCTGTGCTCACCTCTTTGTTGGTATTCCATGCTTCTAAAAACTCCAAAATTACAACTTACCAGCTTGAAAAGCACAGAGAAGATAGACCATCCTCCCCAATAGTTCGAGAAAAGTTATTTCATTGGTTTGGCTTTATTTGCTTTCATTTAGATCATGCTTCACTTCTGAGTCAATCACAGTCATCAGGCGAACACAGTACCTCAAGCCAGAGATGCTGCTCTTTGTTAGACTCCAAACTCTAATCCTGAGGAAGTTAGCCATCTCTGGCCAACATGACCCAGGCTTTGAAAACAACACGTTGGATGTTTGAAGCCCTAACTTTGGATCTAGTCTGCACAGTGAGATATTTTGCTTGTTAAAGAGTTCCCATTAATGAAGTGTTTCTTGGGAGGTATCCAGAACTATCTGGTTTTTTTTTTTTCTAATTGAAAGTTTTAATTAAGTTTAAATTAGACAATGTGATTATAAAATGGGAGAAATAAAATAGGACAAATAAAAGAAAACCTACAGAGGAAATTAAACTAGGAAAATGCACGTTGGACAGGATCATTTGGGTGATCTGGGATTAAACGGCTCATCTTTGAGAAGAACCTTGGCTCCTTGCTTTAAGTAAATGACCTCTCCAATGAGCTAAATGATATCCTAATGTCCTAACAGCCTTAATGTACCTCCCCAATTTAATCCCCACTGATTAGTAGGCCCTCCGAGTATAATGCACTTTCTTACATACACACAGTAAATGACTAGAAGATGAGAATATAGAAAGTTATTAAACTTTAAACCAACATTAAGATTTATGTCATGAACTTTTGCTTTTTCACAATGTGTTCCCTGACGGACTTGATTTTAAAAACTATGAAACACTCCCAGCTTATTTCTCAAAGGCTTTTTCAAAAATATAAATGATTGGATAATGACCTAGGTCACCTGAGCATGTTGGAAAAGATCTTTGCTCAGATACAATTTCAAGGGACTTAGCTAAGGGAAGCTCATTATAGGCACCAATGATTACATTTTTTTTGATTTTTCATCATGACCCTTAGCACCATACATCAGTCACTGTGAGTCAGAGGGAATTGCAAAAGCAAACATATTCACATTCATCAAGCAAGTGTATTTGTTTTCTGAACTTATGGAGAACAGTTCCTGAGTGCTAAGTCAACCATGATGAGTGCTGATTCAGAGAGAATGACTGGTCCACTTGGCAAAGCCAATTTTATCCTCTCTTTTACCAATCACCTAGAAGACTGTTTGGCAACATTTATTTCCTTTGATGGGTTCATTCAGCTCTAGCAAAAGAAAATGCTTCTGTGTTGCCTGTGGTTGCAGTGTAGAACTCTGAGGGTATGCAAATAATTCCAAATGCCCTTTGGAAGTAGCTGACTTAGGTGGATTGGTTTTAGATGTTAAAATGAAGCCAAAGGTTACCTCGTCTTGGAGTTTAGTGAAAAGCATAAAACTTTAATTATTCCTCTAACTTGCATTAATTTATTCAGCAAATATTTATTAATTACCTATTACATGGTGATCATTGTGCTTGTTACAGAGATTACTGTGCTAGGATAAAAATAGACATAATTTCTTTCCTCGTGGAGCTTACTGTTTCATGAGAGTTAGATTAAGAAATCCACAAATAAATCTGTGATTTCTAATTGTGATAGTGCAATGAGGCAAATGATTTGGGCACTGGGGAGAAGATAAGAGAAACATAATATTGATGAGGGTGGAGTGGAGAAAACATATATATTCGGGCAAGAAGAAATTTCTCATGTTCTAAAGAAATATTAATTAATCCCTCTTCAATTCCATGTTCAAGTGAAAAACGGCCTCAGGCAATGAAGGTACTTTGGACATAAAATTATTTAGCATTTGTAGGATTATATGAATGTTTTGATTTGTTTTTTAATAATCATGGAAATTGCCAAAATGGATTAAGAAGGTCAAGTATGTTTTTAAAACTGAAATGAAAGCTTCTACTTACTTAAAAAATAATCCAATCAAGAATGAAATATGTTTTTCTGCATCTATTCTTATGAAATGTAATTTAAATATCTTTGAGCTTTGGATAGCATTACTTTTGTATGTTTAGGAGGAACGAAACTTGATTATTTAAAATTGGTTTACTAGCTTATACTTTTACACACTTGGCATTTATATCCTATCAGCCGGTATTTTCTTATGATCATCATCAATAGCACAACACCATTTAATTCTTAAGAATTTATTGAGCAATACATTAGCTCAGAATATCACAGGCTGGATGTCTTAAACAACAGAAATTTATTTACTCATGAATTTGAAGGCTAGATGCCCAAGATCAAGGTGCCGTCCAGGTTGGTTTCTGGTGAGCTGAGTTATAGGCAGCTGGCTTCAAGCTGTGTACCCAGATGGCATCTATTCTGTGAACATGCAGAGAGAATGTAAGCTCTGGTATCTATTCCTCTTCTTACAAGGACATTAGTCCTATTGGATCAGAACTTCATTTAACCTTAATTACCCACTTAAAGGCCATATCTCCAAATATAGTCACACAGGAAGTTAGTTTCAACATACAAATTTGGAGGAGCATAATTCAGCCCATCATAAGCACTTGCTATGGGGCAAATGCTATGATAGGCACTAACATGAAGTGGTGAAAGAGGCATTCACTATCATTCCTAATAGAGCTTCCAGACTAGCTAGGTGGGAACACAGTAAATAGATAATTGCATAAATAAACATTTCTATCCTAGTGAGTACATCTTGGGAAAAGAACAGATTATATGCAAAGCCCCCAAATAGCACTTGTCCAGAAGCTTTGGGGTTAATATCAAGGTTAGCAAGAATAATGCTACGAATAAGTCCCTAATTTGAAGTCTTGGAGAAGATTATATATAGTAGACAAAGAAAGATAATGAGCTGTAAAAATGGAAATACAGGTTTTTGTTTTTTTTTTCCCTCTTAGAATAGCATTATGTTTCCATCCCACATTTGGAAGTGCCTCATTTAATGTAAAGAAATCATGAGTGAAGGAGTTCAATTTATAACATTTGTTGTTGTTGTTGTTTTGCACAAAGAACAGGTTATGATGCTTTCTTCCTAATTATTTCAAGCCAGTCATTCTGTTATCCAAATTCAGTCTTTGTCATGAGAGACAATACAAAAGGAAGGAGCCTAGACATTTTAGGGTCTTAAGCAATCAGGATGTTTCTTCTTTCCAAAACATTGCCAAACTACTAGTTTCCTTCACAGGTTAGAAGCATAGTCTACTATCCCTTTTTTCCCCCCTCTCAAATATCTTCCCTAACTCTTGCTTTGGTGTACTTTGACTAACTTGATAATCACAAACTGGAGTTAGACTTTGCATATATTCACAAGCACAACTAGGCTCACAAAATTCATCTGCATTGCTGTCCTAGTCTTCCCTCAGGAACCCCAGAGCCAGGACCCAGAAGCACACAAGTTATTGAGCTCAGAAGTCCCTTGGAAAATATCACAGCTGCAATTCCTGCAAATCTGAAAAGTGTGGTTTGTACAGTATAACTCACAGATATAACTCTCCTAGTTGGCTGTTGATGATCCAAACAACAAAGACTGGTCTCCCCGTACACCTTTTCCCCCTTCTCATTTCCAACTATCACAGATACAATTCTGAACCAAAGAAAAACTAGGGAGGATGTTCTCAACTCAAATAAAATCACAGAAGAACTAGAAGAGACATAGTGAGGCAGAAAGGAGGGAGAATCCCTGAAAGTGAAGGTGAAAGTCCTCAGTCGTGTCTGACTCTTTGCGACCCCATGGACTGAATAGTCCATGGAATTCTCCAGGCTAGAATACTGGAGTGGGTAGCCTTTCCCTTCTCCAGGGTATCTTCCCAACCCAGGGATCGAACCCAGGTCTCCCGCATTGGGAGCGGATTTTTTACCAGTTGAGCCACAAGGGAAGCCCAAGAATACTGAATTGGGTAGCCTGTCCCTTCTCCAGGGGATCTTCCCAATTGGGAAATCGAACCAGGATCTCCTGTATTGCAGGTGGATTCTTTACCAACTGAGGTATCAGAGAATCGCTGAAGAAAGCTTTAAAAAGGGAAGCATCTATTCTCTGATTGCCCAGCTCATTAAGGCTCCATCTTTGTGCTGAATCGAATGTCCCACCTATGTTCTGTTTCCTCATCATTTCACTATCTCTTCATTACTCTCCAGACACCTGTAAACATCGTTCTGATTTATTTTACATGGCATACATTCCCATGTCTTAAAAACAATGACTAATTTTCTCATAAATGATTTAAAATAGGTAAGAATGGACACTACTGTAAGAGGCCAAAACCCAGATTCATCAGATCTTATTATCATGTCAAATCTTCATGAGACTATTCTTTTTAAGTAAAGAAATTAAATATTTCAGAATCTAATAGGAGCTTTCTGTACACCCCTTCTCTCTTTCCTCCATAACCTGTAACAGGAATAATTGCTAGTGTGGGATCAGTGTTTATCACTCACCTTATTATATTTTTTCCATAGATTTAGATAGCCATAAATATTATAGAATATTGTTTTGTAGATTTAAAACCTTATATAAATGATAATCATACCTTATATATTCTTCTGAACAGACTTTTATCCTGTCAGTATTATATCATGAAATTCACACAGGCTAATACATGCAGTTCTAAGTTGTTCATTTTTACACTGCTGCAGACCATTAAGTGAATATACTTTAATTTTCCTCTTGATAAAAATTTAGATTGTTTCAATTTTGTTGTTGTTGTTGTTATAGTGAACTTCAATTACAACTTTGTACATTTCTCCTCCAAAACATATACAAGTGTTTCTCTTGAATGTATATCTAGTCTTCAGGCTACCACAGCAAATCAATACAAACTGGGTGGCTTAAAACAACTGATGTTTTTCCTCTTACACTTTTTTGTAGGGCAGAAGCCCCAAATCAAGAGTCAGTCACTTCCTCCTGAAGTTCTAGGAGAGATGCCATTTCTTGCTTCTCCAGCTTCTGCTGACCTCTGTCTTCACATGGCTGTCTCCTCTGTGTCTCTCTTCTGTCTGTGTCTTATAAGGACACTTGTCATTGGATTTGGGGCCCATCTAGATAATCCAAGGTCTCATTTTGAGATCCTTAAATTATTTCCATATGCAAAGAATCTTTTCTCAAAGAAAGTCTATGAGAATACTCA
Organism: Cervus canadensis; assembly: GCF_019320065.1. NCBI lineage: Eukaryota > Metazoa > Chordata > Mammalia > Artiodactyla > Cervidae > Cervus > Cervus canadensis. Next base: position 42,553,041 of record NC_057389.1, on the reverse strand, counting down.
TAGATTCCAGGTAGACAAATCTTTTGGGGGCCATTCAACCACCACAGTTTCCCAACCTCAGCACTACTGACATTTGAGCCAGATAACTCTTTGAGCATAGGGATAACCTGTGCTTTGTAGGATGTTTAACAATTCTTTAGCCTCTCTAGATTGTAGTAATATCCCTTCCCTCCTCCTTTGCCTTTGCAACCCCAGATGTGACAACTAAAATTGTCTCCAGGCATTGCCAAGTATCCCCTGGATAAGTGAACTATTCCTCTCTTTGTTGAAAAACACTGATTTAGAAGAAAGTTGCTGGCTTGTAAGATATGAGCTTTTTAAAACTTTACTAGATATTGTCAGTGGTTGTCCAAAGTTATTGTACCAGTTTAAACTATGCAGTAATATGTGACAGTTCCTGTATCTCTGCAACATTACTTGTAGTTGGTAGTGTCAGACTTTAACTTTTTCTGTCAATTTGATGTTATCTCATTGTTGTTTTAATTTACCTCTTTCCAATCTCTGGTGTGGTTGAACATATTTTTATTCGTCTATTATCCATTTGGGTTTCTTGGTCTATCAATTGCTTCTCATACTTAGTCCTTTTTTTAATGTTATTTTATTTTTGAGTTATAGGAGCTCTTTATATATTCTGGAGACTAGTTCTTTTTCAGTTATGTCCAATGCTAATGTCTTCTCATCTGTATATCATCTTTCATTTTGTTTATATTGTCTTTTATGGTGCCAAACTTCTAAATTATAGCATTATCAATTTATCAGTTCTTTTTTACGGTTTGCATTCTTAGGGTCTCTTAATGTCTCTTTTAAGTGTAAGGAGGCAGTCATGCTGCTTGAGGAAAAGACTATAAGACTGATCATGCCTGAAAGAATTCAGTGCTGTGGGAGGTGTCATGATATGTTGGAAAGACACAGAACAGTGCGTAGACTGCAGGCCTAGCAAGTCTAACATGACTTCCCAGACTGCTTTGGAAAATGACTCAACTGCTTTGTCTTTCCAAGTGCTTGTCTAATGGGGAAGGGGTTTTGAGTCCTTTGCAGACCCTAGTCTATTTAAACACTACACACTTGTGAGTTCTCTAAGAGATGCAACCTATATCTTGGCTATAGGAATCTTAACAGCCATCTAGATTATTGGTAAAATTACCTGGACTGTCGCAAAGGAAAACACACAAATTAGGAAACAAATACAGATAATACAAATGACAAATGAACAATGAAATGTCACCTTAAAGCACCCACTTAATTTTACTGTTAAATATCTTTGAACAAAGGTTCAGAGAGAACTTCAGTCAGTTCAGTTGCTCAGTCATGTCCAGCTCTGTGCGACCCCATGGACTACAGCACACCAGGCCTCCCTGTCCATCACCAACTCCCAGACAAACTCATGTCCATTGAGCTGGTGATGCCATCCAACCATCTCACCCTCAGTCATCCCCTTCTCCTCCTACCTTCAATCTTTCCCACATTCAGGGTCTTTTCAAATGAGTCAGTTCTTCGCATTCGGAGGCCAAAGTATTGGAGTTTCAGCTTCGGCATCAGTCCTTCCAATGAATATTCAGGGTTGATTTCCTTTAGGATTGACCGTTTGGATCTCCTTGCAGTCCAAGGGACTCTAAAGAGTCTTCTCCAACACCACAGTTCAAAAGCATCAATTCTTTGGCACTCAGCTTTCTTTATAGTGCAACTCTCACATCCATACATGACTACTGGAAAAACCATAGCCTTGACTAGATGGACCTTTGATGGCAAAGTAATGTCTCTGCTTTTTAATAAGCTGTCTAGGTTGGTCATAAGTTTTCTTCCAAGGAGCAAGCATCTTTTAACTTCATGGTTGCAGTCACCATCTGCAATGATTTTTGAACCCCCCAAAATAAAGTGTGTCACTGTTTCCACTCTTTCCCCATCTATTTGCCATGAAGTGATGGGACCAGATGCCATGATCTTAGTTTTCTGAATGTTGAGGGGTTTTTTTTTCTTTTTTTTCTTTTTCTTTTCCTGAATGTTGAGTTTTAAGCCAACTTTTTCACTCTCCTCTTTCACTTTCATCAAGAGGCTCTTTAGTTCTTCTTCACTTTTTGCCATAAGGGTGCTGTCATGTGCATATCTCAGTTATTGATATTTCTCCTGCCAATCTTGATTCCAGCTTGTGCTTCATCCAGACCAGCATTTCTCATGCTGTACTCTGCATATAAGTTAAATAAGCAGGGTGACAATATACAGACTTGATGTACTCCTTTCCCTATTTGGAACCAATCTGTTGTTCTATGTCCAGTTCTAACTGTTGCTTTTTGACCTGCATACAGATTTCTCAAGAGGCGGGTCAAGTGGTCTGGTATTCCCATCTCTTGAAGAATTTTCCACAGTTTGTCATGATCCACACAGTCAAAGAGTTTGGCATAGTCATTAAAGCAGAAGTAGATGTTTTTCTGGAACTCTTTTGCTTTTTCGATGAGCCAACAGATGTTGACCTCTTTTCTAAATCCAGCTTGAACATTTGGAATTTCTCAGTTCATGTACTGTTGAAGCCTGGCTTGGAGAATTTTGAGCATTACTTTGCTAGCATGTGAGATGAGTGCAGTTGTGTGGTAGTTTGAACATTCTTTGGCATTGCCTTTCTTAGGGATTGGAATGAAAACTGACCTTTTCCAGTCCTGTGGCCACTGCTGTGTTTTCCCAATTTGCTAGCATATTGAGTGCAACACTTTCACAGCATCACCTTTTAGGATTTGAAATAGCTCAACTGGAATTCCATCGCCTCCACTAGCTTTGTTTGTAGTGATGCTTCCTAAGACCCACTTGACTTCTCATTCTAGGATGTCTGGCTCTAGGTGAGTGGTCACACCATAGTGATTATCTGGGTCCTGAAGATCTTTTTTGTATAGTTCTGTGTCTTCTTGCCTCCTCTTCTTAATATCTTCTGCTTCTTTCAGGCCCATACATACCATTTCTGTCCTTTTTTGTGCCCATCTTTGCATGAAATGTTCCCTTGGTATCTCTAATTTTCTTGAAGAGATCTCTAGTCTTTCCCATTCTACTGTTTTCCTCTATTTGCATTGATCACTGAGGAAGTCTTTCTTATCTCTCCTTGCCATTCTTTGAAAATCTGCATTCAAATGGGTATATCTTTCCTTTTCTCCTTTGCCTTTTGCTTCTCTTCTTTTCATAGCTGTTGGTAAGACCTCCTTAGACAACCATTTTGCCTTTTTGCATTTCTTTTTTTGGGGATGGTCTTGATCACTGCCCCCTGTACAGTGTCATGAACCTCTGTCCATTAGTTGATGAACAATGTCACAAACCTCCATCCACTTAGTTGATATCTTTTGTGATATCAAAAATATGTTAGATATAATACATGTACACACTTTTTAGCACAAATATTTAAATTGTATTATTTTCCCTTATAATTAATTCTTACATTTGCCAGTCTTTGTTAACCTAGTGATAACCATTTGAGGGTGCTTCTAAAGAGTCTATATACCCTATCTTCAGAGACACTTCACTAATTTATTTATTGATGTTGTGGTTTTTCTTTTCAGCTAGATCTTGCCAGGTGTGATGTTTGTTGCCTTTGGCCAACTTAGGATTCATCCCAGATCCTCACAAATATCATGAAATCCTTATTTCTTGTTTAGTAAACTCAGCTTAGTATTTTCACTTGCTACTCTCCAAAATTCTCATTTGGTAGCCACTGTCTTCGGAGAAGACAATGGCAACCCACTCCAGTACTCTTGCCTGGAAAATCCCATGGGCAGAGGAGCCTGGTGGGCTGCAGTCCATGGGGTCACGAAGAGTTGGACACAACTGAGCGACTTCACTTTCACTTTTCACTTTCATGCATTGGAGAAGGAAATGGCAGCCCACTCCAATGTTCTTGCCTGGAGAATCCCAGGGACAGTGGAGTCTGGTGGGCTGCTGTCTATGGGGTTGCACAGTTGGTGACAACTGAAGCGACTTAGCAGCAGCAGTACCCCCCCCCACCCCCCCCCCACCCCGCCAAAAAGATTTTCACCCTTAGTCAAATAAAACTCATTATATGCATTACTTTATATTCATTGTAAGAATATGTTAAGCTAATAATACTGTAACTATTAAAATTCAATGGCCATTAAGTCATAGACTCTGTTAAACATTTAGCTTATGCACTGGTTAAAGTGGGGAACTTTCATTTGCACAATCATGGGTGTGAATTGAGAGCCTCAGTTTTTTGATCAGCCAGCAGTGACATATGCCAATTTCTCTCTAGTTAGTTTGGGAGTTTGGCTTCCTATCACATTAAACAGAGGTGACACTTCTGGCCTACAATGTGACAGATGACCTTTCTGGAGATCATGGCACCTAATAGATCATTTAACGTGAGCAGCTCTGACACATGACCAAACTCCTTAAGCATTAGAAAAACTTCATGCAAGTCAATGCCATGTTGAAGTCTGCTGTCATTTCCAATGAGTGTCCACAACTGCCATTGGCAGCTTTGAGAATTGTTGCCAGTGATGCTGAGGACAGACAGTCAAGCCACATTCCAGTAGAATGGTCCAAATCTATCTCGAGGGAAGAAAATGATAACTAGAGGAGAAATCGAGGGATGCCAAAAGAGCATTTTTCTTTCCTCTTGACCTTATAGTACAATTGTTAAACTTGTGTTCATGCAATTAGAGATTTTAATTAGGAAATAAAATTAAAGTAAGATAGTGTCAGGGCTTCCCTGCTGGTTTAGAGGGTAAAGCATCTGCCTGCAATGCAGGAGACCCAGGTTCAATCCCTGAGTCGGGAAGATTCTCCTGGAGAAGGAAATGGCAACCCACTCCAGTATTCTTGCCTGGAAAATCCCATGGATGGAGGAGCCTGGGAGGCTGCAGTTCATGGGATCCCAAAGAGTCAGACACAACTGAGCAACTTCACTTTCAGTGTTTGAAAAAAAGCATATATTCAGTAGAACATTGTTAAGGGAACAGTGAGATGACTAGCAAATCATTGCTGTGACTATAGTAATAGACATCTTACTCATTGTCATTTATATTTATTTAAATTTTTATTTTATATTGGAGTATAGTTGTTAACAATGTTGTGTTAGTTTTCAGGTGTACAGAAAAGTGATCCAGTTATACATACCTCTATTCTTTTTCAAGTTCTTTTCCCATTTAGATTATTACAGAATACTGAGCAGAGTTCCCTGTACTCTACTGTAGGTCTTTGTTGGTAATCCATTTAAAATATAGTAGTGTATATATATGTCAAGCCCAAACTCCCAATCTATCCCTCCTCCCAGCCTTTTCCCCTTGGTAACTATAAGTTTGTTTTTTAAGTCTGTGAATTTGTATCATTTTTTAAAGATTCCACATACAATTGTCATTTATCCACTTGATAAATAGTTATTGAGTGCCGACATTGTGCCTAAAGCTCAGCTAGGCCCTGGGATTCAGTGAGCACAGACACTGTCCTGCTTTCGTGGAGCAGATACTAAAATGTGGGAGAGAACTATTACATCATCTCAAAAAATTTCAAAATTTCAATTATGCTGACTGCAGAAGAGAAAGGCATGGTGCTTTAAGGACTGAGCAAGGGGCGGCGGGGAAGGCTTCCCTGAGGAGGTTTGATGGTGAAATTTTGAGTCAGATATAGCAGGAGAGAAATGCAAGAAATATTCTAGGAAGAGAGCAGTGAGTGCCAAGGTCCTGTGAGGTGAGAGAGGTGGGTACATTCTCAGACTGGAAGAAAAGCATTGTGGTCTGTTACCATGTGAGGCTAGAGAGGGATATGGGGATTAGGCTTGGAAAACCCTGGTATGCTGTATTCAGGTACTTTTTAAAAAAAATCTCTATAAAAACAGGAAGCTGCTACAGAATTTAAGCAGAAGGATGACTTGATCAGATTTAGTTCCGAAAAGATAATTCTGCCAGATGAAGAGTAGGCACTGGCGGGGGTCAGAGCAGGTAAGGGTAGACTGGTTAGGAGGGTCTCCAGTAGTGCTACTGAGCTCAAGTTTTCTTGAATGAGACTAGTTGGGAGGAGAGGTGGAGATAGTGAAAAGTAGAGGAATTCATGAGATGATTAGAAAGTAAATGGACTTGGTAAGTAGATGAAAATGGAGGTAAAGAAAAAGGAGCTGTTAAGGATGACCATACTGATGACCATACTTTGGCCATTTGATGCAAAGAGCTGACTCATTTGAAAAGACCCTGATGCTGGGAAAGATTGAGGGCAGGAGGAGAAGGGGACGACAGAGGATGAGTTGGTTGTGGCATCACTGACTCGACGGACATGGCTTTGGGTGGACTCTGGGAGTTGGTGATGGACAGGGAGGCCTGGTGTGCTGTGGTTCATGGGTTTACAAAGAGTCAGACACGACTGAGTGACTGAACTGAACTAAGGATGACCAACACCCAAGTTTCTAGCCTATGTAACTGAATGGTTGATGATGCCTTTCACTGAAGCTGGGAACGCTAGCAAAGGACCATATTTAGGGAGGAAGGTTATGAGTTTGGTTTGGGACTGAAGTTTCCTCTTGAACTCTCGAGTATTTGGATCTAGCATTGAGAAGAAACATCTAAGTTAGAGATAAAAAATATGAAACTGGGAGTCATCTGTGTAGAAACAGATAGTAACTGAAATTACTGTGGTAGACAGAATAATGGCCTTTCAAAGACGGACATGACATAGTTCCCAGAACCTGTGAACATGTTATCTTACATAACAAAGTGAAAGTCACTCAGTCGTGTCTGACTCTTTGTGACCCCATGGACTATACAGTCCATGGAATTCTCCAGGCCAGAGTACTGGAGTGGTAGCCGTTCCCTTCTCCAGGGGATCTTCCCAACCCAGGTATCAAACCCATGTCTCCTGCACTGCAGGCAGATTCTTTACTAGCTGAGCCACAAGGGAAGCCCAAAGGGGTTCATAATAAAGGGGAATTAAAATAACAGATGGAATTAAGGTTGTTATTCAGCTGATTGTTCAATAGAGATTATCCTGGATTATCTAGGTGGACTTAAACACAAGGGTCCTTAAAAGTGGAAAAGTACAATAGAAGAGTCAGTTTCAGAGGGACGTGATGTGAGGAAGCCTTTGACCTGTCATCGCTGGCTTTTAAAATGGAAGGAGCCTCTAGTCAAAGAGTAGGGGCAGCTCTTGAAGCTGGAAAAGGCAATCGAGTAGATTTTCCCCTAGAGTCTTCAGAAAGGAACATAGCCCTGATAAGACTTTGATTTTAGTCCACTGAGACCCATTTTGGAATTCTAATCTCTAAAACTGTAAAATAATAAATGTGTACTGTTTAAGCTGCCAAGTTTGTGGTAATTAGAGCAACAATAGGAAAGTACTACAGTTACCTTGAGAAAAGGTGAAGAGAAAGGGTTTAATGCTGAATCATGAAACTCTAATGCATAATGGTGTTATAAAAAAAAGAAACTTACTAGTAAGCCAGGGAAGAAAGAGGAAAGGAAAACTGGGAGAATTCAGGGTTCTGGAAGCAAGAGGAGAGACTCTTTCCTAAAGTGATCAAACAGGATGAGATTTATTGGTTTGTGTGATAGGAGCTCACTGAAGACTTCAGAGACAATTGTTTCACTGGAATGAGGGGAGCTGGGTCCAGACTGAGGTGAGATGTGGTGTTATTGGGAGGTGAAGAGGCAAAGATAAAGACTATGAGCAATGTTTCTAAGAAGTTTACTTGCACAGTGAAAGGAAAAAATTACAAAAATGGTACTTTGGAACAATATTTCTGAACGTTGGCTTTGTTGACATTTTGAATCGAGTAATTCTTTGTTGTTATAAATCTTGTGTGTTGTGGGATGTTTAGTCTTATCTCTTGTTTCTGTCCACTAGGTGCCAGTCGTAATCTCCTCCCTTAGTTGTGACTACTAAAAAATGTCTGTAGCCATTGTTAAATGTCCCCTGGGGATGAGTGATAAAATGCTCTTGATTGAGGACCACTGTTTTGTACAGAAAATAAAGAATCCCCTACGTTTGATTTTGTCCAAGTACCTCGAACTTCCTTTTTCTAAAGAATAAAAGGTCGTCAAATGAGTGGGGCATTACTTGATTGGATCCTTCAAAGCTCACAGTCTAGATACACTTGATTGTTTTTATACCTACTCTGAATTGATGCAAGGTGAATTTGTGTATATGGTATTGTGCATGTTCTCATATGAGAATCTGGTAAGTCTAGGGTGGACTCCAGTTATATACAAAACTTGTTTTAATTCTGTGCATGCCATTTAATCTAGATTGGTGACCAGACAATAATGGAACACCATGGTTCCAGGAAACCGCCCTTACCCCAGTATCATCTGCCAATTCTAATGGCAATAGCTGAAATCTCAAAGCAGGTGCCCATCGAATCAAGATAAAATCTTTTACAATGTGAAAAAAAAAAAAAAAAGTGAGACAGTGTCTACATTCTAACATGGTCAACAAGGCCTTTCAGAAATTTATTGGGAAATGCATTCTAAACCTTGTTTCAGAGGTTTGAAGAAGAAGATTGCTTTTTTGGATTAGATGCATATGATGGGTCTCACAGGTATGAAGACTATTTCTCTTTCTACCACTCTCAAGATCTTCCTTGTTGGATTGGCTCTTTAGGTGTGCCTAAGGTGCTGAATCACGTGAAATCTGACTAATTTTATTGCTTAAATAAGGCACTCTGTAGTTTGGGGGAAAGAATATGGAGAAAGTCTTGTAAAGTAAATTAAAAGCCAACTTTCATGCTTGATCACACATGTAAAAGTGGAATAATTCAATAAATGAGACATACGCTTTATTAGAGGTCAGTGTTCTGATGGTGGTTATTAAATTTTTAGTATTTTAATAAGAGTGCTTTCTTCCCAACCTTGTTTATCTATCTTTCTGGTGCTGCTTTAAAGTTTCAGTTCATGGAGGACATTCTGTGCAGTTCAGTAGCTCAGCCTTGTCCAACACTTTCCAACCCCATGGGCTGCAGCAGGCCAGGCTTCCCTGTCTATCACCAACTCCTGGAGCTTGCCCAAACTCATGTCCATCAAGTCAATGATGCCATCCAACCATCTCATCCTCTGTAGTCCCCTTCTTCTCCTGCCTTCAATCTTTCCCAGCATTAAGAACTTTTCCAGTGAGTCAGTTCTTTGTATCAGGTGGCCAAAGTTTTGGATTTTCAGCTTCAGCATCAGTCCTTCTGATGAATATTCAGGACTGATTTTCTTTAGGTTTGAATGGTTGGATCTCCTTGTAGTCCAAGGGACTCTCAAGAGTCTTCTCTAACACCAGAGTTCAAAAGCATCAGTTCTTCCATTCTCAGCTTTCTTTATAGTTCAACTCTCACATCCATGCATGACCACTGGAAAAATCATAGCTTTGACTAGATGGACTTTGTTGGCAAAGTAATATCTCTGCTTTTTAATATGCGCTCTAGGTTTGTCATGGCTTTTCTTCCAAGGAGCAAGTATCTTTTAATTTCATGGCGGAAGTCACCATCTGCAGTGATTTTGGAGTCCCCAAAAATAAAGTCTGTCACTGTTTCCATTGTTTCCCCATCTACTTGCCATGAAGTGATGGGACCAGATGTCACAATCTTAGTTTTTTTGCATGTTGAGCTTTAAGCCATCTTTTCACTCTCCTCTTTCACTTTCATCAAGAGGCTCTTAGTTCCTCTTCACTTTCTGCCATAAAGGTGGTGTCATCTGCATATTTGAGGTTATTGATATTTCTACCAGCAATCTTGATTCCAGCTTGTGCTTCATCCAGCCTGGCATTTCTCATAACGTACTCTGCATATAAGCTAAATAAGCAGGGTGACAATATACAACCTTGTCATATTCCTTTCCCAATTTGGAACCAGTCCTTTGTTCCATGTCTGGTTCTAATTGTTGCTTCTTGACCTGCATACAGATTTCTCAGGAGGCAGGTCAGGTGTTCTGGTATTCCCATCTCTTGAAGAATTTTCCAAGTTTGTTGTGATCTACACAATCAGAGGCTTTAGCATAGTCAATGAACCAGAAGTAGATGTTTTCCTGGGATTCTCTTGCTTTTTCAATAATCCAACATATGTTGGCAATTTGACCTCTGGTTCGTCTGCCTTTTTCCAAATCCAGCTTGAACATCTGGAAGCTCTCAGTTCATGTAGTGGTAAAGCCTGGCTTGGAAAATTTTGAGCATTACTTTGCTAGTCTGTGAGATGAGTGCAATTGTGTGGCACTTTGGCATTGCCCTTCTTTGGGATTGGAGTGAAAATTGACCTTTTCCAGTCCTGTGGCCACTGCTGTGTTTTCCCAATTTGCTGGCATATTGAGTGTAGCACTTTCACAGCATCGTCTTTTAGGATTTGAAATAGCTCAGCTGTAATTTCATCACCTCCACTAGCTTTGATCACAGTGATGCTTCTTAAGACCCACTTGACTTCACAGTCCATGATGTCTGGCTCTAGGTGTGATCACACCATCATGGTTTTTTGGGTCTTTAAGATCTTTTTTGTATAGTTCTTCTGTGTATTTTTTATACCTCTTCATAGGCTATGTGAAACAAGCCAGACACAGAAAGACAAAAACTACCTAATATCACTTATATGTGGAATCTTAAAAAAAGTTGAATTCATAGAAGTGGAGTGGGATGGTTGTTGCTGGAGGTTGGGGAAATGGGTAGTTCGTGATCAAAGAGTGCACAGTTTTAGTCAAGTAAGATGAGAAAGTTTTGGAAATATAACATACAGAATGATGACTATAGTTAATAACATTCTGTTATATACCTGAAAATTGCTACGAGAGCAAGCCTGATATGTTCTCACTGCACATAATCTCTCTCTCTCTCTGAGACACACACACATGCACACCATACACACAAAATGGTAACTGTGAGATGATGAATATGTTAATTAGCTTGTGGTAATCATTTACAATGTATATCAAAACATCATGCTGTGCAGTTTGAATATATATATATATACATATATATATACACACACATACATATATATATGTAATGTTTTTGTCAATTATACCTTAGTTCAGTTCAATTCAGTCACTCAGTCATGTCCGACTCTTTGGGACCCAGTGGACTGCAGCATGCCAGGCTTCCCTGTCCATCACCAACTCCTGGAGCTTGCTCAGACTCATGTCCATAAAGTCAGTGATGCCATCCAATCATCTCATTCTCTGTTGTCCCCTTCTCCTGCTGCCTTTAATCTTTCCTAGCATCAGGGCCTTTCCAATGAGTCAGTTCTTGCCATCAGGTGGCCAGAGTACTGGAGTTCCAGCTTCAGCATCAGTCCTTCCAATGAATAGTCAGGACTGATTTCCTTTAGGATGGACTGGTTTGATCTTGCAGTCCAAGGGACTCTCAAGAGTCTTCTCCAGCACCACAGTTCAAAAGCATCAGCTCTTCAGTGCTCATCTTTCTTTATAGTCCACTTCTCACATCCATACATGACTACTGGAAAAACCATAGCCTTGACTAGATGGATCTTTGTTTGCAAAGTAATGTCTGTGCTTTTTAATATGCTGTCTAGGTTGATCATAGCTTTTCTTCCAGGGAGCTAGTGTCTTTAATTTCATGGCTGAAGTCACCATTTGCAGTGATTTTGAAGCCCAAGAAAATAAAGTCTCTCACTATTTCCATTGTTTCCCCATTTATTTGCCATGAAGTGATGGGACCAGATGCCATGATCTTAGTTTTCTGAATGTTGAGCTTTAAGCCAGCTTTTTCACTCTCCTCTTTACTTTCATCAAGAGGCTCTTAGTTCTTCTTCACTTTCTGCCATAAGGGTGGTGCCATCTGCATATCTGAGGTTATTCATATTTCTCCTGGCAATCTTGATTCCAGCTTGTGCTTCATCCAGTCCAGCATTTCACATGATGTACTCTGCATATAAGCTAAATAAGCAGGGTGACAATATACAACCTTGACATACTCCTTTCCCAATTTGGAGCCAGTCTGTTGTTCCATATCTGGTTTTAACTGTTGCTTCTTGACCTGCATACAGATTTCTCAGGAGGCAGGTCAGGTGGTCTGGTATTCCCATCTCTTGAAGAATTTTCCACAGTTTGTTGTGATCTATACAGTCAAAGGCTTCAGTATAATCAATAATAAAGCAGAAGTAGATGTTTTTCTGGAATTCTCTTGTTTTTTCTATGATCCAATGGATGTTGGCAATTTGACCTCTGGTTCTTCTGCCTTTTCTAAATCCAGCTTGATCACCTGGAAGTTCTTGATTCACGTACTGTTGAAGCCTGGCTTGGAGAATTTTGAGTGTTACTTTGCTATTATGGGAGATGAGTGCAATTGTGTGGTAGTTTGAACATTCTTTGGCATTGCCTTTCTTAGGGACTGGGATGAAAACTGACCTTTTCCAGTCCTGTGGCCACTGCTGTGTTTTCCCAATTGCTGGCATATTGAGTGCAGCACTTTCACAGCATCATCTTTTAGGATCTGAAATAGCTCAACTGGAATTCCATCACCTCCACTAGCTTTGTTCGTTGTGATGCTTCCTAAGGCCCACTTGACTTCCCATTCCAAGAGGTCTGGCTCTAGATGAGTGATCACAGCATCACGGTTATCTGGGTCATAAGATCTTTTTTGTACAGTTCTTCTGTATATTCTTGCTACCTCTTCTTAATATCTTCTGCTTCTTTTAGGTTCATACCAGGTTTTTGTCCTTTTTTGTGCCCATCTTTGCATGAAATGTTCCCTTGGTATCTCTAATTTTTTTGAAGAGATCTCTAGTCTTTCCCATTCTACTGTTTTCCTCTATTTCTTTGTATTGATCACTGAGGAAGGTTTTTTTTTTTTTTTTCCTTTCCTTGCTTTCTTTTGAACTCTGCATTCAAATGGGTATGTCTTTCCTTTTCTCCTTTGCCTTAACTATATTAGTAGTACATAAATAGCTTATTATAAAAACCACTAACAGTGAAGATCAAATAAAGGTCTACTTTCATATGCATGAGTGTTTAGTTGCTTAGTCATGTCCAACTCTTTGCAACCCCATGGACTGTAGCCTGACGTCATCCTCTGTCCATGGGATTATCCAGGCAAGAATACCTGAGTGGGTTGCCATTTCCTTCTCCAGGGGATTTTCCTGACCCAAGGATTGAGCCCACATCTTCCATCTCCTGCATTGCAGGGGGATTCTTTTCTGGCTAAGCCACCAGGGAAGCCCATCTACTTTGATATATCTTCTTCCTAACTTTATTTCTCTTTCCAGACATTAAAAAATATTAGTTTGGGGTTTATCCTTATAAAACTTTTTCAGTCCACTTATGATTATGGCTAATTATCAAACTATGTATATTTGCTTAGCACATGTTATTCCTTACCAGTATGAAGCTACAGTACAGACATTATTTTGTAACTTTTATTTTATCACACAACATGCCTTGAATATGTTGTCATGTGATCCCACACAGGTTCAGCTCATTCATATTATGTATTTCATAGTATTGATATCACATTCTATTTAGCTCTTCTTCCATTGATGGACATTTTGGTTATTTTAAATTTTTTTACATTATAAACAGTGTTCTACATTGTAAGTACTATTGTGTACATTTCTTTTGCATGTGTAAAACCATTTCTTTGAGATCAATTCCTTTAATTGGAATTACTGAGTTAAAGAGTAGATGCTTTGAAAAAGTTTTAAAGGCATTTCCAAAGGGATAATGAATTTTGTTAAATGTTTTTTGGTTAAGAATAAGCAGATACATTTTAAAAATACAAAGGTAAAGGAATTTGGATACATTGTAAGAATGGATTCTGAGGTTTAGCAAGTGTCTCAGTTTTCTTTAAGTTAGACTTTATTTTTCAGAGCAGTTTTCAGTTTGCAGAAAAATTGAGAAGAAAGCGTGGTGAGTTCCCATATATCCCCTGCCCCTACTCATACACAGCCTCCCCCACAATCAACATATCCCACCAGAAAGGTGCATCTGTTACAATCAGTGAAACTGCATCATTATCACCCAACATCCATAGTTTAAATTAGCGTTCACTCTTGGTTTTGCACCTTCTATGGGTTATGACAAATGTATAACGGTATGTATCACCATTGTAGTATCGTGTAGAGTAGTTTCATTGTCCTAAAAATCCTCTCTGTCCCACCTATTTATCCCATCCCTTCCACCTCTTTACCTCCTGGCAATGCCAGATCTTTTTACTATAAATATTTCCATAGATTTGCCTTTTCAGAATGTCATGTAGTTTGAATGATACAGTAAGTGGTATTTGCAGATTGTTTTCTTTCACTTAGTAATATGCATTAACAGTCCTTCATGTTTTTTGTGGCTTGGGCTCATTTCTTTTTAGCACTGAATATTCTATAGTCTGGATGTACCATAGCTTATTTTTCCAGACACCTACTGAAGAACATGATGTTTGCTTCCAAGTGAGCATTTCTAAATAAAGCGTCCATAAATATCATGTGCAGGATTTTGTGTGGACCTAAGTTTTCAACTCATTTCGGTAAATGCCAAGAAACAATTGCTGCATCATACTGTGAGAGTGTGTTTAATTTTGCCAGAAATTGCTGAACTGTCTTTCACAGTGGCTGTGCCACTCTGTGTTCCCATCAGCAATGGATAAGAGTTCCGATTGCTCCACATCCTAGCCAGCATTTGGTGTTGTCAGTGTTTTGGATTTTGGCCACTCTAGTAGATGTGTAGTGGTATCTCATGTTTTGATTTGCAGTTGTTTAATGACATGTGATGCTCTCCATCTTTGTATATGCTTATTTGCTATCTGCATATCTTCTTTAATGAGGTGCCTATTCAGACCTTTGGCCCATTTTAAAATCACATTGTTCATTTTCTTACTGTTGTGTTTTAAGAATTCTTTGTATATTTTGGTCAATAACCTTTTATCAGAAACGTCTTTTGCAAATATTTTCTCCCAGTCTGGCTTGTCTTCACATCCTTTTGAGTTTTTTAACTCAAAAACAGTAAGTTCTTGCTCATTTGAAAGCCTATTAAGCAATGTGAGGATAAATGTAATCCACAGCTTTTTACGATATTGATATTGAACTTAGCAGAAATGTTAGGAGGTATGGACTTACCTAAACCCTTTGCTGTCTTCCTGGGTCATTTACATACTTTCCCATAGCAACATGAAGTGATTTTTCTCCAGCTGCAAAAGAATTGCAACATGAGACCATGACTTTAGTTTGAGAATACTAAATTTGTGAGACCTGAGGTGATTTAATCCATGGCAAAATGTTCTCAGCTTCTCATTTAAGAAAAATAATTAAAACGAATCAGAGGTGTTCACACTTATATCTGGTGGATTTAGAAGTTTCCCTATGGAAGAAAGTTATGCTTTAATGAAGAATTAATTTAAGCTGGGTGGATTAAGTTGCTAAAATTCACCTCCATGGTAATTTAGTAAGGGAAAAATTAAGATGTTGGCCACAGTTGTTATAAATTTGGTTGGAGCTGAAGATACATGTAAATAACCTTGGGAAGGGTGATACTCTTTCCAGTCGATCATTTAACCATTAAATACCAGAATTATACTTGGTGGGTCTCTCCTCAAAAGTACTTTTGCTTATGAGTTATACATGTCATTGTAAGTGAACCAGTCTCATAATTCCTTTCTGAGTGTTCAATGATTCTATATTTTCTGGTACTCATTTTGTACTCATTTCCTGTACTTATCCTGTACTGTGCCTCTTATGTTCTAAGAACCAGTTTAAGTTTTCAGGAGAATACAAGTTTGCATAATGTGAGTTCTGGCTTTGAGAAGTTTTACAGATGACTAGAAGAAAGACAAATATATGGAAATTTCTGTGATCCAAAAGATAGTCCATTTTTCCTGAAAGATATAAAAGAAAAAAATCCTGGGTTTTTAAATTTTGTTTTAGCTTTACATGGTGCATTTAGGTCCATGATTGATTCTGACTTTTTTTTTTTTTAAGTTGTAAAGCCTAGTTCACATTCATTTTATTTCCTTTTTCTTAAAATATTTTTTGGCCACACCATGTGACATGCAGGATCTTAGTTCCCCAACTGGGGACAGAACCCAGGTCCCCTGCAGTGGAAGTGTGGAATCTTAACCACTGGATGGCCAGGCAAGTCTCTAAAAAATTCCAGTTTTTTTTGTTTTTTTAACCTGTTTCTAATGTACAGTTGACTTCTCTATGGTGTCATGTAATTTGGAGGAACAGTAAAACTGTGATAATCAACTTGACTGGGTATGTCTGTGAGGGTGTTTCTGGATGAGATTAGCATTTCAATCCACAGACTGTGAAACAGGTTGCCATCCCCAGTGCATGTGGGCTTCATCTAGTTTGTTGAGGGCTGAAAAGAACAAAACTGTTGTGGAACGGAGAATTTTCTCTCTCTTCCTGATTACGTAAGCTGGGACACTGGTTTTCTCTTACCCTGAACTGGAACTTACACCATCAGCTTTTCTGATTCTCAGAACTTTGGACTCAATTTAAAGGATAATTTTTTTTTTTTTTTAAAGACTTTCAAGATATGAGACTGAAAAAAAAAAAAACAACAACAACCCTGTGTATCCATACAGTCTCAAGTTGGTGGTTAAAATAACAGATTTTTCCCTGTTTCTCACCCCCAAACTATATCATTTCATCTGAGGATATAAAATTGGGCAACTGAAGATCTTTCAGATTGTATTTAGAGGCTCCTGCCAGGTCAATTTATTTTAACATGTATATGGCTAAATTGTCAGTAATAACCATGTCAGGGAAAAATCAATATTCTTGCTGAGAGCTTTCAATAGTACTTAATGATTTTGTGCATCTTTTACACAGACATGAAGAAGGCTCAATTAAAACTCATAACATAGTAAGCAAGCACTGCCTAAAAAGGTGGGGGAGACTATGACAAAACCACAAGATAAATAAGACTAGGAGAATAAATCTTAGTTTCAGTGGACAAGTAAGTAAGGTATATTGGAAATTTGCAAACTTGATCATGACAGGGCTGTGCCTCAGTTGCCTTGTTTGTAGCATAGTTATACCAAAGTACCTTCCTTCTAAGATTTTGGTGAAGAGTCAATGAGGTAATCTAGCTAAAGCTCTTAGAACAATACCTAGCTTATAAGAAATGGTTCCTACACTTTTGGAAAATAAAGTTTAGTTGGGTTTCAGAGACCATCTTATAGAGATGGCTGCTCTGAACTTTATTTCTAGATTTCCCTCTGTCTCTTTCAGTGCCTTTAAAAGTGAAAATGTTTTGATTGGACAGCACTGGGTCTTTTCAGGAACATTACACCCTTTCTCAATAACTAAGCTTCCTTGAAAGTGGAACAGAAGCTGCCATAGTGTTGGAGAAAGTGATGGAAAATTGGAAAGATCCATGGCAGGCTGGCAGAGGAAAGAGGTGGGGACTTTCTTGAAATGGGTGGGGTCTTTAAGCAGGTCCAGGCCTTTTCTCCCTTGAAGAGTTGGTTGGTGGTTTTCAGAGTAAATCCTGGATTCTGATTTGAGGATGGGGAGCTGAGCTTAGAGCTCAACGTTCTCCTAGTTCCTGAGAGGTTGTCTGTGGGGCTGAGTTCCTCTAGAAGCTTTTCCCGTTGACTGGAATCTAGGAAAATGGCCTGGGCAGCCAATTAATGGTATAAATTCTAGGATTTATTTAATAGTAGAGATGTTTAAGACAATAGATATAAACTGATCTCACTTTCCCTTCTTATATATGAGGAGACTAAGGCTAGATTAATAAACTGATTTGCCCAGGGTCACTCAACCTAGAGAATAGCAAAGCTGACACTGAAGTTCAGATTTCCTGACTCCACCTTCTTTACTTAAAGAAGACGCCTGTGAAAGAGAGAGGGAAAGACACTAGATTGACATTTCTCCATAGGTGCGCCATACTAAAATTTCATATCATAAATAATAATGACATCTGTCACTTATCAAATGCTTACTATGTGCTTATCACTTTATGCATATATGTCACTTTATCCTTATAACAGCATCATGAGGTAGGCACTATTGTTATGCCCATTTTATAGGTGAGGCAATTGAGGCTTGGAGAGGTTTAGCAAATTGGTCAGTATCATGCAGTTAACAAGCAAGAGTCAAGACTAAAATAATGAGTAATGGCAAATCATGTTTCAGATGACATTAAAACCATTTAAGAGTCTCAGGGAGAGCCTTGGTCACTTCTCTACTCTTAAGTTTTAGTTTACACATTTTAAAAGTGCAACAGATGAGCTCTAAGATCCATGAAAGAGTTGAAAGTAAAAGTCGCTCAGTTGTGTCGGACTCTTTGCAACCCCATGGACTATGCAGTCCGTGGAATTCTCCAGGCCAAAACATTAGAGTGGGTCCCCTTCTCCAAGGGATCTTCCCAACCCACGGAAGACCCAAACCCAGGTCTCCCACATTACAGGTGGATTCTTTACCAGCTGAGCTCCTAGAGGAGCCCAAAGACCGGCTTGTCAGGAATGGGATGAATGAGTTATTGTTCTGTTACTTTATTTTTCCTGGTGTGTTGACTGCACAAAAGATTTTTCTAACTGAAGTCAGAGAATAAGTATGCAAGGTTTTAATTCCTGATAATATGAGGGTTAAATGATGTGGTAGCTAATGCTAAAAGCCTTGCTGACTCCTTCTCAGGTAGTCACATGTCTCCCAGGACAGCCTTTCTAGGCCTCCTTCCACTCTGTTATTTCAGGTTGATGGATGGTGATATTACCATATTCCTGCTTAAGTACCTTGGTGCCTCCACTTTTTCTAGATTAAAAGAGATTTTAACAAGGTTTATGGGATGATTCTTCATCATTAAAATAACAAATGGATTGAAAACAGCCTTCTGTCTCTTTGGAACCCACCACCATTAGTGAACCATAATCCAGCTGGGAAAGCTATCAAAGAGTACGAAAAGAGTAAAATTCCCTGTGACCTGTCACTGGGAATGGAGGATCTCAGATGTTTCAGAGAATACATTCAAACCCCTGGCTGTTTGACTTTCTAGAACAAATTTTTATAAATGTGCAGTGGGATTGGATCAGGGCTATGGGATGTCTTGAAAAACATTCCGACTTTTATATTTTTGACTATATCTCTGGTTGAGAGGACAGAAAAGTAATAGATTGCATGTTTATTCTCCTGTGGAAACTATGGAAATAAGTGGCATAAGCATTTAAAATTTTTAGAACTAAAGAGTTTTAGTTCATCAAAAAAAAGTTGAATTAAATTAGAGCATGGCTGTCCCTAGCCAGAGATGGTAATCTAGAGCTAGGAATTCTGATCTAGTCTGTGAAGCTGTCTAGGCAGCAGGAATTGGAATATTAGGTCCGGGGGCTGGACTCACATGTTGCCTGGAGCAGATCCCCACTAAAGGAAGCAAGATCAAGATCAAAATGAGAGAATAATTCCACTTCCTGTTTCTGATCCCACTTATAAGAATGATTTAGATCAATACTGATACTATCCTGAGAAAAATATGTTTTTCAACAAACTACTATTTGAAACTTACAATAAATGACTATATTAAATTCAGGTCAGTTTAAGAAATTAACTAATGACACCAACAGAGACCACAGGAAATGATACAATTCTGAAACTGATAGGAATTGAGATGGAGATTACAAACTTATATGCAGAGTACATCATGAGAAACGCTGGGCTGGAAGAACAAGCTGGAATCAAGGTTGCCAGGAAAAATATCAATAACTTCAGATATGCAGATGACACCACCCTTATGGCAGAAAGTGAAGAAAAACTAAAGAACCTCTTGATGAAAGTGAAAGAAGAGAGTGAAAAAGTTGGTTTAAAGTTCAACATTCAGAAAACTAAGATCATGGCATCCAGTCCCATTACTTCATGGCAAATAAATGGGGAAACAGTGGAAACAGTGGCTGACTTTATTTTTGGGGGGCTCCAAAATCACTGCAGATGGTGATTGCAGCCATGAAATGAAAAGATGCTTACTCCTTGGAAGGAAAGTTATGACCAACCTAGACAGCATATTCAAAAGCAGAGACAGTACATTGTCAACAAAGGTCTGTCTAGTCAAGGCCATGGTTTTCCAGTGGTCATGTATGAATGTGAGAGTTGGATTATAAAGAAGGCTGAGCACCAAAGAATTGATGCTTTTGATCTGCGGTGTTGGAGAAGACTCTTGAGAGTCCCTTGGACTGCAAGGAGATCCAACCAGTCCATCCTAAAGGAGATCAGTCCTGAGTCTTCATTGGAAAGACTGATGTTGAAGCTGAAATTCCAATACTTTGGCCACCTGATGTGAAGAGCTGACTCATTTGAAAAGACCCTGATGCTGGGAAAGATTGAGGAACAGGAGGAGAAGGGGATGACAGAGGATGAGATGGTTGGATGGCATCACCGACTCAATGGACATGAGTTTGGGTGAACTCCAGGGGTTAGTGATAGACAGGGAAGCCTGGTGTGCTACGGTTCATGGGGTCACAAAGAGTCGGACACGACTGAGCAACTGAACTGAACTGATGTGCAGAAATGGGGTTAGCTAATCCATTCAGAATAGTTGTTGAGAAGCCTCAAACTTCAAAAAGCTTTCTCTCCTCCTCATTTTTTTGAAGGCTAGTTGCGTGATCTGGTCAAGCTTCTTCTCTAAACGCACTTAAGTTTCTCTATCTATAAAATGGGGAATTTGGCTGGCTTATCAAGGTTACTTCTGCTTCTCACTTATTTTTAGATTTGCTACCATGAATGTTTGCTGGCAGAAATAGGAGCAATAATACATTTTATTTATTACAGATTTTTATTTATTTATAAATAAAATAACTTTTATTTATTTTCAGAGAGTAGATTCTTTCCCATTCACTCAAGTTCATGTCTCTCTCTTTCTCATTCCTGGACTCCAGAGTATTTGTGGCTGTTATCCTTCATTGATACCTATCAATATTCTGAATGGCTGTTGGCAACTTGAAGGGCAAGATTTGTACCTTATTTCATTTTGCATCCTGGATGCTTAGCACAGTAATTGCAGTTAGTACCTGCTACCACTACTATTGCTAACAATGATAAATAATTATAATATCAATAGTAATGCTTACTATGTATTTAGTGCTTACTCATGTGGTAGACATTGTGCAAAGTACTCCATATACATGATCTTATTTAGGCCCCATGAAAGGAGAAATAGAGGGATTGAGTAACACGTCTAAGGTCACAGAACCAGCAACTGGCAGAGTCAGTATTTGACATGTAACCGAAGTCTGTATGTTTCCAAAGCCATGA
The DNA here is from genome assembly GCF_019320065.1 of Cervus canadensis. Taxonomy (NCBI): domain Eukaryota; kingdom Metazoa; phylum Chordata; class Mammalia; order Artiodactyla; family Cervidae; genus Cervus; species Cervus canadensis. The sequence continues at coordinate 42,531,911 of NC_057389.1, read as the reverse complement.
TCTTACTCACCATAGTATGCTGCCTCCCTCCAAATTTCTCATTTTCTATAGATGAGAAGAAACCTTAACCTGAAAATTCAAGAAGTAAGAAATAGAAGCATATTATTTAGATCTATGGAGGTGAACAACAAAAAAAGGCAGCTAAAATGTTTGAGAATAGTTGTTTTTGAGAAGGAGGTAAGGTGGGAGGAGTATAGAAGAATGCTAATTTTTGGTAATAAGTCTCAAGAAATTATTGAGTCTGTAAATTGTGTAAGAATCTAATTTTGATGAAAATTTAAATTTTAAGATAAAAGAATTTTGATATACCAATTTAAAAAAGCAGATGGGGAAATAAGAAATGGGAGTCAGACTGGGGAGATGGGACCTGTCCATTTAATACAGAGCATTGCAGGCTCAGAATACTTGAAAGGAGAAATCTGGGAGCCTTTGGGTGATGGGCAATTCACTCTAGACATAGCATAGTGTTATGCAGTACCACTATTTAATGTAAATCTAATTAAGCCACATATGTAATTTAACTTTTTTGGAAGCCACATTAAAATAAAAAGGAAATAATAAAACAGTGTTAATAATGTATTTGTTAAACCAATATTTCCAAATTGTGATCTTTTCAACCTATAATAAATATAAAAATTATTAATGAGAAAAAAACACAACTACTAATAAATCATTCTTAACACTTCCTGCTAGACATCTTAGAAACTCTTCGTTTGGCCATCACACTTATGAATTTTTTTCAATGGTGCTTCAAAGACATTTCAAGTTGAAAATAATAGTCCTGGATGTATTCTGAAAGTAAATGTATAGTACATGTATTTTGGGCATTTTTTTTTTTTTCTTAAGTTGTAAGTGAAAAAAATGAAACTAGTTTAAGTAAAGGAGTTGTCTGTGGGAGGTCTAGTTTCAGGTAAGCCTGGATCCAGGTGACTTAGTCATGACATTTCTCACTTGATCCTCTCGTATCTTAGTTCTGTTTTATTTGCTTTTTTTCCTAGCAGGGTCTCTTTCTGTGGCAGAGAACATTGCTCCAAGAGTTTCAAACTTTCAGAATCCATATGGTTTACGGTTCTAAAAGAAATAACTTTCCTGACAATTTGTCAAAGATCCTAGGGAGGACATCACCTGATGTGCTTGGGAAATGTTAAATGTGTGTCTAGAGAAGATGAAGCATTCTAACTGGCAAGGCTTATGTAACGTGACCTCCCTTGTGACTTGGGAGGTTGGAGCCTCAGCCAAACCACGTGAGCTGAATTAGAAGACCATGAAAGGGGAGGGTAATTCTCCAAATGGAAGGATGATGCAGATAAATATCATAGGTCTGCTCTAAAATCTCCAACTTCTTCATTGTTTTAACAAACAGTGTTCTTTTGACTACATTGGAAAGAGCATTGGGCTGATGTAAAGGGCAGCTTGATTCTGGTTCCCTTTCTGCCTCTGAATAGCTATGGAGCCTCAGACAAATCATTTCTCCTCTTTTGGTTTTAGTTCCTTTATTGGTGAAAATGCAAGGTAGAATGATTTGTTCTTTCTGAACTTTTCCCACTCTGGCATCCTAAGTGTTAGTGATGACGATCATATCCTCTGAATAGCAAAAAACGTCAGTTATTGGTTTTAATACATATTGATGATTTCATATTTTTTTAAAAGTCTAGTTATTATCTACAGTAAATTAATGCATTCTTCTCATTTCTGACATCTATGCAGCACACCATTGAAGACACTAGATCTGCCATGGTGAGCTGTTTTATGAAAATGGTGCAAGAGATATGTTCTTAGTTTTCTGTCCTTTAATAAAAAAAGCTTTTGTGTGGTTAATGTGAGCTCCACGGGGACAGTAATCATATTGTCTTGTTCAATGCTCAACCTCCTATGCCTAGCTTAGTCCTTGATGTGTAATCTATACTTGGAAAATATTTGTTGAAGGATTAAAGTGTAAAAAAATGAAGATATAAAATTTCTTAAAGCTTATGCATAGTACACAGCCTTCTTAAATGTGAGTGATTGTATTATATATAACCAAAATAAATATTTCAGATAGGAATAAGACAAATAGTAAATGACAGCAATGAGATTGAACCCAGTTAGCCCAAATATACAGCTCAGTAGGTTTGTAGCTCTATCATGTTGCTTTCAGTGGACCTCAGAGGTTAAAGTCCAATACTTCTGGCCTTTATGATTGATGGTCTCCTTTCTAACACCCCAGACGGATTCTGCTATTGAAAAGCAAATTGAAAATTTCTGTACATCTTTTGCCTTTTATATCTATCTAATTTTAGCATGTTTTCTTATGAAAGTATCATTTTTTGATCATTTGTCATTACAATCATGCTGATCCATTCTTTAGGGAGAGTTAGGGTCTGATTATCTTCTGAGTTTATTCCAATTTTTTTCCTTTATGTGAAGGTTACACTGAAATATCATGGCTTGGTTGCTTCTTTAAAATATGACTTTTTCCATGTCACTTTCTTAATCAAGAATTAAGTTTTCAGTTTTGGCTTTTAGATCCTCCTCTCTCGGTCTCAATTCACCTCTCAAGTTTCATTTCCCAATACTCTGCCTGAGGATCTCTGGTCTAGATGGTCCAGTCATTTTACGTATCATCTAACATGTACTTTGTATGTGTACCTTGTTATGAGTTCTTCTTGCCATAAATCTACCTACCAGTCCAAGGCCTATCCATCATCCAATGCTTTGATTAAAATCCATATTATCCTTTAAGTAAGTAAAGTGAAGTTGCTCAGTCATGGCCGACTCTTTGCAACCCCATGGACTGTAGCCCACCAGGCTTCTTTGTCCATGGGATTCTCCAGGTAAGAATACTGGAGTGGGTTGCCATTTCCTTCTCCAGCAGATCTTCCCGACCCAGGGACTGAACCCAGGTCTCCCGCATTGCAGGCAGATGCTTTAACCTCTGAGACACCAGGGAAGCCCATATTATCCTTTAAGATTTCTCAAAGTATAATCTAGAAATTTTATTTACTTAAATTTTTATATCATTTATGAACTGAAACCATCGTTTCTCATATTGCTCTGAAGAACGCTCTTCAGACTGGAAAAAAATGTTCCATGGTAAAAGTGCTTTGAGAAATTTTACTGTCTATGGAAAACAATTTGGAAAATAATACATCTCACTGTCAGTTTCTCAAGGTCAGGGATTAAATGTAATTCTTTTTTTTTTATACTCAGTGGCTCTTATATTGCTTGTCCCATAAGCATTTAACAAATGTAGAATAACTGCTGCTGCTGCTGCTAAGTCGCTTCAGTCATGTCTGGCTCTGTGTGACCCCATAGACGGCAGCCTACCAGGCTCTTCTGTCCCTGGGATTCTCCAGGCAAGAATATTGGAGTGGGTTGCCATTTCCCTCTCCAATGCATGCATGCATGCTAAGTCACTTCAGTCATGTCCTACTCTGTGCGACCCCATGGACAGCAGCCCACCAGGCTCCTCCATCCACAGGATTCTCCAGGCAAGAATACTGGAGCAGGTTGCCATTTCCTTCTCCTTGTAGAATAACTGAGTGATTGCTGAAAACTTTGCCCTTCATTGTGTGCTAGATTAGATTAATTTCCTTTAGGTTTTGTATTTAAATCTTATTTCACCAGGGAGATGGATATTTTAAAGACAGTGTTATTTTTGCAAATTTGTATTTTTTGCAGCCCTTAGTTCAAGACTTGTCCTCTGCATGATAATAAATAAGAACTTGTGTTGTTCTAACTTGACCATTTGAACCAATCTGTATCAGGATAGTGCAATCAGTTTTATTTTGACAGTTGGAATTTGGTGTAACACTTTTGATTATTATTCCATCTTCCAGGATTCGCTCTGAAGCAGCTATTTCAATATTGCATTTGGCTGAATATTTGGAGGTCCTTGTCTCTAACTAAAGGGTTCCCTGGTGGCTCAGTCAGTAAAGAGTCTGCCTGCAATGTGGGTGACCTGGGTTTGATCCCTGGGTTGGGAAGATCCCCTGGAGAGGGAAATGGCAACCCACTCCAGTATTCTTGCCTGGAGAATCACATGGACAGAGGAGCCTGGTGGGCTACAGTCCATGGAGTCACAAAGAGTCAGACATGACTGTGTGACTAACTTTCACTTTCTCTAACTTATTGCCACAAGTGTATTCATTTTATTTCTACTCTTACAAATCTGTTAAGCTTGGGCATATGTGATCAATATGAGAAAAATGATGCACTGAGTAGGTCTTTCAGACTGGCTTTGTATAAACCAGTGAATGTTTTTACTCCTGAAAGCATTCTATAGAAAGAATTTATAAATCAGAAATTAAGATTTCTAAGACTGAATGCCAAGGAGTTTGATAGGAATTTTTGGCAGAGAGTTTTCTCTAAAAACCTCTAACCACCACCCTACCATTCCCTTAAGATTACGCTTTTGAATTGGAAGCAGGGTTTTCTATAAGAATTCATGTATTTATAGCCAGTTTTCTTAGACTCGTATTCCTGTGGCTGTGTGCTATAGCTCCAGATTATGATGCAGTATATTTCAATTTGATTTTTATAGTCTCAGATTCATTATTTGCTTGTCTTATTTATAGTACCTGGTATAATTAATTTCAGTAAATTCTATTATTCCTAATGATTATTTAATAAATATTCCAATGAGTCTAAAAGCTAAAATTTTGTTTCAATAAATTTCTAACAATTGTCATTAATTTATACTATTATATAGCCTTAGGAAATCCAGGAAGATGGGCATTTTCAAATAAATCAGTTAAGTAAATGTGACTATCCTAGTCTAGAGAACTAACTCACAAGAGGATAGTTTCCAAAAGACAAAATCACCCTCTCTTCCAAGATTAACAAGACAAGTTCTCTAGCTCTTTGTCTCTTCAGAATGGAAGGCACAGGTATGATCTCATAATGAGCTGACCATTTTATAATAATTTCCTTTGTGAAGCTTCACAGGAGAATATTATGTATGGGAAAACTTTATAAATTTCCTCTGACAATTCTTCTGAAAGGACTCAGATTCAGAAGCTTCAATTTTCAAACAAAAGGACAATTAAACATGGCATACATATACTATACGTTCATCAAAGTCTTTCTTCTGCCATGGACTTCTTCCCAATTTACATCTCTGGCACCTCCCCAAAATTCTCCACCTTTACTTTTTAACTAAATGTTTAAGTCTTTTGTAACATATTAGTGACAACATAAACTGTTAGTTGGTACCTCATAGGGCTTTGAGACTGCATGTTCATCTGACAACAACATTTATGAATGGTTGACAACAAAAGTCCTAAAGTTCTGCTTACATTTGAAAAAACTGGCACCATTAATGTTTCACCTAGGAGCAAAGTAGTTCCATTTCCTTATGGAGTTTTGAGGGATTTGATCCAACCACCACACAGAGAAACAACTGAGGATAAGCAGTATTGTCTCTGTTTTAACATTGGATTTGTCTTTTATCCCTTTGACAAAACATGTTCAGTGTTTTGGGCAGCCCTGCTTTACTGCAAAGGAAAGCAAATCTGGAGACAGGAGACCAGCCTCTTTGGGAGCTCCTGACTTCTGATGACACAACATTGGTTAGGGGAGGGCCCTGCACAGCAGCTATGCAGCTATTGCCACCAAGCAGGGCTAGTTAATCTCGTTGGCTTCCTTAGCTTCTTGCAGGCAGTGAGCAGGCATAGGACTTCACACTGACACAAGCAACTGTGATAGGTTATTATTTTTTTCTTTGAGGTGTGTGTGTGTGTATTAGGTGTGTATTAGGGGTGTGTTAGGGTGTGTGTGTGTGTTAGGTGTGTATTAGGTGTATATTAGGTGTGTGTTAGGGGTGTGTTAGGTGTGTGTGTGTGTGTTAGGTGTGTATTAGGTGTGTGTTAGGGGTGTGTTAGGGGTGTGTGTGTGTGTGTGTGTGTTAGGTGTGTATTAAGTGGAGAAAACAAGATGAGCTACAGTCTTATTCTGCTCGGGCTGCTGTGACACAATACTATAGACGGTTGACTTATGAACAACAGAAATTTCTTTCTCACAGTTCTGTAGGTTGGGAAGTCTAAGATCAAGGCATCAGCAGATGTGGTATCTCATGAGAGCTCACTTCTTGGTTTATAGGTGGCCCTCTTCTGACTGCGTCCTTTCATGGTAGAGGGGCAAGGGAGCTCTCCAGGGTCTCTTAAAAGGGCACCAGTCCCATATGTGGATTCCACCCTCATGACTTAATCACCTCACAAAGGCACCACCTCCAAATACCATCACACTGTAGGTTAGGATTTCAGCACATGAATTTTAGGGCACATAAGCCTGCAGTTCACAGCAGTAACATTTTACACAACAGCTCACACTGAATCCGTTGATGATAGTGACAACATTTAAATAGAACTTTATAATTAAAGAGCACTTTCACTAAGATTTTAACATTTATTTCTAATACCAGCTTTGTATTCAGGGTACTTCGAGGTAGTGGCCAAATGCCTTCAAACGGTTTAAGAGGTTTCATGAATAGAGAAGAAAAGAAATTTTTCTCAGCCAGCCCCATTAGATGATTCTTGGAAAGTGCTTTGGTATTGGCTAGGGTCACAGATCTAACCTGGAGCAAAGACTGTGGCCAATGCATTGCCATATGATAAACATTAAAAGGATTATATTCCATCTTTGTGTCAAAGTTTCAGGGTCCCTTTCTAGAACAAGATGGTATGAGGGGAACTGGATAGAAGTCCTGGGCAAAGACAGCAGCCACCACAACCGTAAAGGTAACCTCCCCATGTCTAAGTATGCTCAAGAATTCAAGAGAAAAGCCCCATCATGTGTCATTGTTCTCTACTGGAAGTAGTATCATTCATAAACAGGTGTTCATGTTGACATTTTTAATGTTTCAATGTGCATCATTTCTGCCTTCATGGATTGAGGGCCTGTTTGGGAAGCACATCTTGTTTCCATTTGTTTTTTTTTTCCCTTCCTTCATTCAGACAATCCACATTTTGTTGAACCCCCTTGGCTTCCAAACTCAGAATAACTAAAAGTTAGTTAGGTGGGTCTTATCCAAAAAGGATTAGGATGGGTTAATGCATGGACGCAACCATTAGAATAGGGAGAAATTGTGAGAGAGTCATCTTTTGATTTATCATTACTACCAATCCTAAAAAGTATATTTTACTTCTCAAAGCCTTAGGTCTCCCTTCCTCCTGTGCTATTTGGGATTTTTTTTTCCCTGTGGATGACATTGCCTTTTTAGGTTTCAAGTTAAAAACAGAACCAAATTTTGGTGCTGGCATTAGATGCCTCCTTTTCCTTCCCCCCTTCCCCAGTGCCATCAAATTAACTTTAGGTTAGAAAGATCTCCAGGGATGGATCAATGAGGTGTTTTCTGACAAGCCCAGATTTTGCTGCCTTGAGAGAGCCTGGGAGAGTTTGGGCGTGGGAGTTCTGCCTCTATTCCTTGTGGGAATAACTATTTCTATATTTACATCAGGGATTCAGGCTGCCATCCTGTGTGTCCTCAGCTAAAGAGCTGTTCCTAGAATGCTGATTAGGGTGAATAAAAAAATCACTTTTAGGAGGAAAGAACAGATATCTGTTATCCATATTCTCTTTCCATTTGTTACTACTTGAATGCTCTCTCCAGGTCCTAATAGCAAAGGCAAAAAAGAAGAAGAAAATTAGAGAACTATCACTATCATCACTATATATTCGGTTGGCCAAAAAGTTCATTCATGGTTTTCTGTAACATCTTATATCCTTATATGAAGTATGTAGCATGTGCCAGATCTAACCTGAGGATAAATGTATGATGTGGTATCATCTCCATTATCCAGGTGAGGAAAATGAAGAGATTACATAACTTGTCTCGGTTACATAAGTTGTTGTTACTGGGGCTAGCATTTGAACCTATCTGACTCACCTCTTAACTTCTGTGACATTCTGTCTCTCGTATCTCAGGGGAGGAAGGGCTTTTAGAGACCTTGTAATAGTATCCTAATCATGGAGAGGTGCACAATTTATCTTTAGTTGAATGAGTTAATTCTCATGGTGAGAGAATTGAAGCAAAAAAAAAAAAAAAAGATCCCTAGGTAGTATGTGAGAAAATGAGGATTCCTGGGCTTCACTTCCTGGAGATGTAGATTCTGAAAGTCCTGGGGCAGAAGTAAAAGTTAGATACAGAGAAATCTGAACACATATTTACTCTTCGGGGATTCTGATACAGATACAGATGATCATTGGATTACATCTTGAGAAAAGCTGCATTGGCTTATCCCCGTTATGTTGTCATTTGTTCTGAACTCATTCTCTGTTGGATCAAATTTGCTTTCATCACACACACACACACACACACACACACACATATGCCTAAGGAGAAGGGATGGAGAAAGAAGGAAAACTATGAAAATATAATTAGGCCATTAAGAGAAAGGAATGTCTCACTGGGGTAGACTGAGGAATCAGCCATATAATTTTCTTTTAGCCCAAGGACCGTTTCACCATGCAGCCCAGGTATGTATAGCTTCTTTTTTCAACAAGTCTCAAAGGTGCTGCCCAGTTCTGGTCATTTTTGGGCCACAGACTGGAGTTCAATTTTAGCCAGCTTTCTTATAAATATTGCTTTTGATCACTGGGGAGATGAAATGATGGATACACACAGTCATTACCGCTCTAGTCAAAAAGTAGCAGAAGATGCCTTTCTAATGGGTGGTTGGGAATACTGCCTGCAGTGAAGTGAAGCGCAGGGGAGCCTTCATGCTTCTCTGTCTCTCCTGCAGAAACCCCTGGAGCTGCCCTAACTCCCTTCTTCCTCTCTTTACAGAGAACCAAAGTGCTCCTTTTATAAATGTGAAGCAAATAAAACTTCTCTGTGTTAGAATCATCACCTAGAATGTGAGCTCCAGGAAGATGGGAGTTTGGTGGGTTTTTATTGAGCTGATGTCTTCTCAGTGCCTAGAATGGTGCCTGACCCAGAGTAGGTGTTCTATCAATCACTGACTGACAGAGTATAAACACTGTTTTTATTTTAGAGTGTAAAGTCACACAACCATATTGGAAGGCCTATATGATACAAACCAGTAATTTTACTTGTGAGTCTCCTTAAAGGAAGAGAATGTATAAAATATACTTCAATCATACAATAGATTACCATACAGCAGTTAAAGGTGATAGCTAGGTCTATGTAAACCTACATAAATCGTTCTCAAAGTAATTTTGGTTGTTTTTTTTCACCTTCATTGAAGTATAACTGACAAATAAAAGTGTAAGATACTTAAAAAAAAAAGAATACATGTATGAATGAACTCTCCGATGGCTTCTGTCACTTGTAGAATAAAAGCCACCTTTCTTAAAATGGCCTTCAAACCCCTTCCTACCTTTTGTCTTCACTTTGCTCTCCCCGTCTTGCTTTGGTTCAGCCTCTCTCATTTCTCTGAGTCTATCAACAGCCTCCCTGACTCTAGGCTTCTTGGCTGCTGTTCCTTCGTATGGCATTCCCTGCTCTACACTCTTACCTGAAAGCCACCTTCTCTTCCTTCAGGTCTCAGCTTGATTATCATTTCCTTGGAGAGGCCTTCCTTGCCTTCTTTCTCCTGTCTAAAGTAGGTTCTCCCTATTTTCCTTCCTGGGCTTCCCTGGTGGTTCTGTGGTAAAGAATCCTCCTACCAATTCAGGAAACACAGGTTTCATTCCTGGGCCCAGGAGAAGGAAATGACAACCCACTCCAGTATTCTTGCCTGGGGAATCCTATGGACAGAGGAGCCTGGCAGGCTACCCAGTCCATGGGGTTGCAGAAGAGTCAGATAAGACTTAGCGATTTAACAACAGCAATTTTCCTTTTTAGCCTTTCTTCTTTTTTGGTTCTGAACACAGCTCGTCCTTATTTGACTCTTCACTAGGTCATTGTCCTTCTCTCCCACTGGACAAGAGGCTCCATGAGGGCAGGAGCCTCTATATTTACCTCTCTTCTGTATACTCAGGGCCTGGCAGAAGGTCAGACACAGGAAAGACTCTGAATAAATAAATATTTGTTGAGTGAGCAGACACATTTTAGCTGCAGAAACCTCCAGCTGAAATAATTGAAGTCACAGCTAGGAATATTGGTATCCCGCATTCATGAGAATGAAGCCAAACACTGGGCTAACCCAGATTTGCTGAAGGGAAAAGGGCGAGCCTGTCAGTGTGTGAGGATGTCAGAAATGATGGAGTTGGTGCAGACATGACAACTGACCGGTCCTGCTGGTAATTAGTAGCCTCGGGCTGAGCTTGTAGCAAGTGTGGGCGGGAAACAACATGTAACCACCCAATTAAAAGGCAGTGTGAGCTTAAATTTAGAAGCTGTCTGTGGTCATGCCATGGAAACCATGCTGAGGGGGACAGTCAGGCATACGGCTCTTGCTCCAAGGGCTGTTCTTGCATGTCAGAGAGATAATTAAAGACACTGTGACTCTGCACATTGGAAATTATGTCCACTGCCTCTCCTGTCCTGATCAGATGAGAACACCATGAATTAGGGTCTGGGACACTGCAGAGGAGATTCTGGGTCAGAACGTATCTAAACCCCTCCTATTTGAAAGGGAAAAGAACATTTTTTATTGATGCCGATAGATAAGATACACAAAATGTATTGCTTCTCTGAGCTGGGACTTGGGGGATCTCTGTTTGTGAACTCCCTCATCCACTTAAAGTCTTCATAACCTTGGGCAAGACCCTCAGCCTCTTTGAGAATCACTTTGATACATTGAGAAAGTTAATATTCTTCTGATTAGAAATGGTAAAGAATTTGACGGGTTTTTAGGTGAAAAGGATCTTAATTGACTCCTATAACTAAAGATTGATGGTGGAATATGCTTTCAGCCTAGCTGAAAGGAGCATAAACAGTTGACCAGGACTTGATTTCTCCTTCTGGTCTCTTGGTCCATTTTTCTCTCTTGGCTCTGTTCTCATACCAGCTTTCCCCTGGTGATGAGATGGCTAGAGCCACTTTGGCCTGTATCTTTTCGCCTAGTCTCTTCTCCATGAATTCTACATATATCCTGAAATTCACTCTTATTGGACCAATAGTCATAGTGATTGAGCTCTACTTATGTAAGCAAAAAGTCCTCTACCCCTCCATAGAGATGGCAGAGTCACTTGGAATTTGGCCCCTGGTTTTTCATAGCACTGACAGCATGCCCCAGAAGGTCAGCTGCCCCTTGTATAGTTGAAACTCTTTAGTCAAGGCACCAGACAGAAGGGTCAGCAGTCAATTAGGGTATATCCAAATGGGGCTCATAGGATTTCTTCTCAGGATTCACTGAGTTCCCACAGCAGGTTTCTTGCCCATTTCCACCATGTTACAAGCGACGGATGAAATTCTCACGGCAATGTGTTAGAGTAGTCCAGAGAGCATGCTCTGGTGTTGCACAGACCTGGGTTCAAATTTTGGCTGCCTCACTTGGTAGTTAAAAAACTCCTGACAAGTTGCTTGGTGTTTCCAGCTCTTTTTCTATCTGATAGAGCAAACAAAAAAGCCCCGATCCGCTCACTGTGTTGTTATGGGGATAGGATTCCTGGTGGTGGTAGTGTAGTAGCTACATCGTGTCCAACTCTTGTGACCCCGTGCACTGTAGCCTACATTCTCTTCTGTCTGTGGGACTTCCCAGGCAAGAATACTGGAGTGACTTGCCATTTCCTTCTCCAGCGGAATCTTCCTGATACAGGGATTGAACCCATGTCTCCTGCAGTGCAGGTGGATTCTTTACCACTGAGCCGCCAGGGAAGCCCAAAGAGAGTATTAAGTGACATAATTTGGAAAAGTGCTTTATACACGTAGCAAACATATACAATAAGAATGAAATGTTATTTATTTGTGTGTGTTTGTGTGTACAAAACCTAGAGTTTTGCAAGATTCCATTCAGGGAATTTGCATAATTCATCATTCTCTTACATTCAAGAAAACCTATCAGGGTGCAGAGTTACAGGGATAACCCTGAATGTGCTATCTTTAACAAACTTGTGTCTCTTTGTGTTAGTTACAATTTCGTGGTGACACACCCCTAACTGGACTGTTTCATGTCAGCGTGCCATGACAGCACTTTTATTTATTGTTTCTTCTATAGTCTGACATCATTGTTCCCACCAGATTGTAAGCTGTATAGAGGACTGGGATGACACTTTTTCTTCTACCAGTGAGCGTCTGGTGACTCACACTGACTAATGAATTCATGATTGATTTCCAAGTACAATAAATTTTTGTCCTAAGGGTAAGAACCATATGAAATATCTCATAGTTAACCTCAGACACCTCAATATAATTAAAGAGCTCTTATTTACTGAGACAAAGTAGGCACTCATGAAATAACTGTTGTGTAGCTTATGTCTTTCTTGTCTTTCTATCAATTCTCTATTTTATTCTACTAATACTTTTAGAAGCTCACATGCAAATGTGAGATGGGCTATGGCTCCTCTCTTTGTCACATTAGTTATCAGAAGAAAGCTCTCAGAGCCCTAACTTCTATACTGTCTCTGAGTACCCTACCAGCAAGAGAGTATGTATAACTGAGGGTTTGTGGATTATCTTAGTTATTGCTTAGAGAACTACTATGTATTCTTTCTCTGTGTTACTCCTAACAATGTGTTGTATAGTAATATAGAAGAAAAGGATCTTACAGTCATAATATTGGCTTAAAGCTTTAAAAGTTCTTTGATATGCATTATATATTTTTTTCAAGATTTTATTTTTAGTTTTTTTGCCTTGGTATATGAGAGATGCTCTTGCTTTGGTGGGTCTAATGTCTGATTAGATGATGTCGTTTATCATCTAGCAAGAAACAGTTCAGTTAATAATATCTATTTCATTTTCTAAGCAAGTCATGAAGTAACGGTGAACGCTAAAGACGTTTATAAGTAGCTTGCATGGACATTCCTTTCCTTCTCCTAACAGTCTGAACATTTCCTGATCATTTCTAGGGGGCTTGCTTCTGGATGTGCTGACGACATCTTTAACTCTCCCCTCCACAAAGTGAGATGAAATCTCTCTCAAGCACATTTTGTATAATAAAAATGAATGACTCTTATAGTCAGAAAAATCCCCACAAGAAAACAAATATATTTGCTGACACTTGCATGGGTGGGGCCATATTGTATCTGCCTGTCCAGCATTCTTTCCTTTTTGGAAAGACACTGACGCTGGGAAAGATTGAAGGTGGGAGGAGAAGTGGACGTCAGAGGATGAGATGGTTGGATGGCATCACCAACTCAATGGACATGAGTTTGAGTAAACTCCAGGAGTTGGTGATGGACAAGGAGGCCTGGCGTGCTGCAGTCCATGGGGTTGCAAAGAGTTGGACACGACTGAGCGACCGAACTGAACTGAACTGAATGTTCACAGCTCCTTGCAGTTCTGCCCAAGTTGCTGAACATGGTCCTGGCCCCTGGACCAGGGTAGATGTGGGTAGTGGACAGCCAATGGGCCAGCAATGATCACTCGGATTCTTTTTCCTCAGGATTGGAGACTTTGAGTAGCCCCTCTGTAAAGTTCTTCACTTGGCTCTTCCTTCAAGTTTATGAGTTACTGCCGATCCTCTGGTTAAATTCCACTTCCTCTCGTACATTTAGTCAGGGTTAATTCCTATGTATGGTACACAAATAACTCTGTTAAACAATTGGTACTCTGAAATCTATGCTAAAGTATGGTGCCTGCTAGTCATTGTCTAGTAGTCATTCCCTACTTCTTCAGAACCTTCTATTTTGAATCTAACACGTTCCTAAATGGAAATATTTTGGTGGCAAGAGAGAAGACGTTCTGATTAGTGTTGTTATTGAGAAGCTGCATGTTGAATTATAGTATTCAGTTGACTCTAGTCTAGACTAATCCTGGGAGGAACTGGGGCTGGTGATCAATAAATGATTAGTGAGTGTCAGAGATGACCAGTCTATTGATCTCTGTATTCTGAGGTCATGTCTGTAGTTACATCACTCCTGAGACTGTATCTATAATCTTTTTATTTTTATTGGAAAGAAAATGAAGTATTTTTTGTTTGTTTTGTTTTCGGGGATGATAAGAAGTCAGGCAAACTTGAGACAGAGTTGTGATCCATGAGATATCCTGAGGTTTCTCTGGTCTTAGATACTATGAAAGACTCTAGGTCACACGGCTCGATTATGAAAATCACCCAGCAGAAATCAATGCTTGAGGAACTAGGAAAGGAAAAATGTTTTCTAAACATAAATGTTGTGTTGGTAGAAGCCAACATAAAGTGAAGCGTTTAGCCTCCTGACTTCTTGGCAGGGGTTCCCTATCCCAGACTGTTTCTCTTAACAGGCTCAGAAGATCTCTATATTTGACTCGAAGCTGGGCTCTGAGTTTAGCAACTTTTAATGAAATTAATGGGCAGGAACTCTGGTTAAAGCAGATTTTTGGCTGTGCTGACATGCCAGCCTGCCATATTTTCATAGGCACCCAAATTAACAGTTTATTTATATCCTCAATTTGCTATAAATGAAATTAACAACAGGCCATTTGGGGACCTGGAGAACCACAGATGTCAATAGAAGCAGCCACATCTTTCAGATTGTATGCTTATTCGAGTCACTGAGTGTGGGGATTAATGAAGAAGAAACTGTAGGTTGATTTTATATCATCATCATCATTTTTGTTAACTATTATTGCTAGTAATCAAAGCTTGAGAGATTTCAAATGTCAAAAATAATCTGAAATATGATCATCCTCTGAAATGCAATGTCCTTCCTCTCCCCTTTCTCCTTCTCTAAGGAACAGATTTAGAAACCCAACCTCACTTCTGAATAAGAATAAATTATAAAACTGTAGAAGGAAATACTGTTCCTTTCAGCATCGATGGCTTTTGGGTCTTCTCTTCCCACTGGGTAAACCAAGTTCAAATGAGAGACCTACGTCTCTAGTCTCAAGATACCAAAGTTGGGAGTAGGTGTAGGAAATGGGGGAGGAGGGTGGAATTTATAACAAACCTGAGTAATCACAAGATGTTTTCCATTACAATATTGTTGATAATAGTCCCGGAACATTTTTTTTTTTTTTTTAATTGTAGCTTTCATTGCTGGAAACTGGTTGAAACTCCGTTTTGAGGTGTCAACTACAATTTGTCACCTGCCGTGGGCACTTGCCATCTACCTCTTCAAGGATTAAATCATATGCTGCTGCAGCTGCTGACCTTCAGCACCCCTTGAAAGGAGTTCAGGGTGGAGAGCAGAAATGAGGCAAACTATGCTCTGGGAAACTGGCAGAACAGGTCTTCAGATAGTTAGATATTTTTAAGAACTGGCTTTATGAGCCCAATCCTCATATCTAGAAAAGTACTTAATCCCTTTGGTGACATCAGCTCCTCATGACTAGCAGAAAACTTTTGCAAAGATAAGTGCTTGATTGCATGAACTCCCCCTTCACCAAAATCACATATATATTGACCTTCTCCTCCCCACCTCTTTGGAGCAATTTTTGGGAGCTATCTGAGGTGCCGTTTCCCAGGATGCAGTCCTCATATTTCCCCAAATAAAACTTAACTCTCAACTCTCACATGGTTTTTTTTAAAGTTGACAGAAACTTGTTAGAGTTATAGGAAGGCCTAGACTGAAAGTGGGAGTCTATTGCTGCTCATTAACCTCTTCTTTTACCCTAGGCAAGCCATCCTTCCTCTTTGGTACTGTTTTTTTCCTCTTAAAAATGGAGACATAATATGCTTCAAGATACTTCTTAACCTGAGAATTCTTTGAATCTGGAAACTGCTTTTAGAGTCAGTTTATAGGCACAAAGGAAAAAAACATGATCATAATTTTGGACCAGTGATATGTTGACTTTATAGCGATAGTTTGCAGACTTTAGTGTGCTTGAACCTCCTCTGAGGTGCTTGTGACTAAAATTAGAATAGGGTTCCATCCCTAGAGACTCTAATTTAGTAGATCTATGGCTGAAATATTCCCTTCAACAGACACTTTGGGGGTCTCATGTGTGTGCACATGCATGTATTTCAGATGAGGGGGAGCAGAGTAGGAATATGATACTTAAAAAGGTAAACATAATTTGAAAAAGTTCCCTTTTCCATAATTCTTTTTTTTTTTTTCCTTTTTTTGGGTACACTCAACTACTTGATCCACAGGAGAAGATGTGGGGAATGTATTAAGCAGATGTTCCTTGATCATCTGTGTAGGCTCAGAGGAGGCAGAGCAGTTGCTGGTACAATCAAGGAGAGAAATGCCAAATGTTGCAGAAGAGTCATGGGCCTCCAAAGTGGGCCAATTAAGTCAGAAGACTTAGCTTGCATTCCTAGTGCTGCTGTTTACTTACTCTGTTCTTGGACAAGCTGTGGAAGCATTCTGAAGCACTCTTCTTGTTTACTAAATGGGCCAAGCTCTATGACACATCCAGAGATCCCCTAAGAAATCAATGATTTACCTGTCAGCTTCTGGAAATACTCCTAGAAAATGATTCTCAGCTTGGAGCCCTCTTTGGAGTTGGCCTCAGCTGAGGAAACCTTCAGACCTTGTGTGAAGTCTGCCTCCTCTTAGGCAGCCTCTAATAATGACTTATCACTGTGGGAGTGTAAAGACCCAACCTCCTTGCCCCATCAGTGACAATTCTCCAGAGCCAGTGTCTTCCAGAGCTCTCGGTGGGACTGGGAGAAACTTTCATGGGGACTGATCAGTCAATTTCTGCCTCTACCAACCCTTCTTCCTTTTCTTCCCTTACACAGGTGTTGATTATGAGAGGGCTTCCCAGTAAAGGCTTTGTATGCTAATCTGCGTCCCAGGAAACCCAGTCTGGAGCAGCAATAGTAATAATATCTGAAACAGCCATGGTAAGAGCAGCAACCACAAATTGCGTGCTTACAACAGGCTATGCAAAATGCCAAGACTTATGCCAACATTATCCTGCTTTCTCTTCAACACTGTCCTATGAGGTAGGAATTCCCATCTCATTTTACAGATGATGAATAGCTTTATGAACCAAAAGGAAACAAAATATGTAATTGTGCTTTGAATACAAAGTAGTATTACTTCTATTTATGAATTTCAACTGAAAAGAGTCTCTTAAGGCTCTCCAGTAGTCCTCCCCAGGTGAAAGCCTTCTAACTGGTTCTCAGCGGGAGAGAATGCAGTTCTCAGCTCTCCTCCCCCATCCTGTCACTTGCCCCATTTATCCAACTCAAAGGAATCCCGAGAGGCATCTTGGGTCCTAGCCTCCCAATGGCTCTTTAAAAATGCTCTGTAGAACATGATTCTCATCTCTCCTGTAAGTGTGCCTTATACACAGTTCTGGTGGAACTTTTTCAAATCTAGGAAATCCCTTTGCACAGAAAGAAAACAGCACTGACTTTCTGTATCCCCAGGATTAGAGTTGAACATCACAACACATGTATTTACCCCCTCCTCAGTTCACACTTTTTCCAGCATCTCCTGTGTCTGAGGAAACGTGCTAACTCAAGGGACGACTACTGGGAAGTCCTTGTTCTCGACAGAATTTGCTTTCATGCCTATAGGTTTTGTCTCAGACCTTGGGGGCGAAGTGAATTCCAAATCCTGAGTTGGGAATTAGTGGTTTAGCTTGCATTGAATTCCTTATGTATCGAGCCTTCACACCGCAGTTCCATCAGTGCATCCAGGGGCAGCAACAGGTTTGCTCTCACCTATAGCCTACAGCTTGAAGCTCTTTCTATTTTGAAAGACTAACCTACCTCTATAGAGACAGAAAAGCCCATGCTTGAGTTAAACCTACTTCTTTACTAAATACCTATTCTTGGCTTTGGCTTAAACTCATATTAAAGGTTTTCTACCATTATCCACCACATTCAGTGACATTCACCCTAACAGAGTAAAACTGTTTATTTAAAATAATTTTGTACAATTCCTTTTCAAATAAACCACCAATGGGCTCTCTGCCAACAACTGTTTATTTTTTAGAGAATCAATTGCACTCTCAACAAAAGACTTGTCCCTTTCCATCAATATTCCCTTCATTTCAAAATAATATTCATCGTAGTGACTTCAGGGACCAGAGTCAGTTTCTTTCATTGGGTTACCTGTAGCCAATGCAAATAGCAGGAGTTTGGAGCATCATCTCCCACAGCTCTGGGAGATTTCACCTTTATCATGTTTATTGGCAAGTAGGTGTGAGAGTAGTGGGATTTCCTGCCTTCCTGTAGCCCTACGATAAAGGTGTGTACTCTAGGCAACATTTGCTGATTCAGCCCTGGGCTCATAGTCAATATTGTTAGGTGATTCCAACAGGGGAGCAATCTGTGGTATGTGCAGAGAAGTTACTGTTCTTTGGACAAGCGAAGTTTGGAAAAGTTTGAAAACTAGATTTTGCAATTATATAGGAGACATGAAGAGCTGCCAGATTTAAAAAACCACCATAGGAATCCCTTTCCCTTGAAAACTCATTTATCCATTCAACAAATGTTTATTCAGCCCTGCCTATGTTCCAAAGAGTGTTCAAGGCATAGATAGAAAGAAATGGATGCTGCCTTTCTGAAGCCTGCATTTCAGTGTGAGAGGTGGTGAAATAATACAAGAATAAAGCAGTACATAGTTGCAGTGAATATTATGAAGCAAGTGGGAACATGATCGAGAATAATGGTGGATGCAGAATGGGGGTTAGGAACCATTTAGACTGGCTCTTTACCCAAGGCTTGTTCTGAAAGATGATCTTTTTAGCATTGTCCTGGATGTAGGTGAGAGGAGAGAGTGGGTGGGAAACAGAAGGTTCTCTCCAGGCAGAGTTTCCTGAATGTATGAAACCCTAGTGTGAGAAGCTCCAGAAGGAGGCTATGTGGCTGGATTCAAGGATGAGGTTGAAGAGGAAAGTTGGGCCGGGTGCTATAGAGCGTGTGAGGCTACGGAAGGGAGTTTGAGTTTGTTCTAGGTGGTAGAGGAGAGAGGCATATCTGATGTGGTCTACACCGTATTTCAGTTTAGCATAGTAAAGGCTGTGCTTCAAAGGTGATCAATGACAGCTTGTTTACACATGCTCTCAAGGAGGTGACACTGGTACAAACCACATGTACATTGTTTTGAATTTTTCCGTGATACATCATAATTGTTCAGAGCATGTACTTGACAGTCAAACATCTTGGGTTGGAAGTTCTAGAATTCTGACCCTAGAACTTATTCTTTAGCTGCATAACTTGGATAAGTTAAGTCATCTCTCCAAGCCCAGGTTTCCTCATCTGTAAAACTGAGACTGTCAAATTACCTCTTGTAAACTGACTCGCCTGATTCCTCCGGAGTTCCCTTTCATGAAGCATGAGGGCGGATGAAGCAATGTAGAGGCTGAAATGTTGGTTTATGAGCTATGGCATGGCCAAGACCATTAGAAAAGATCACAGGTCTGCAGAACTTGAGAAGGCCATCCCCAGCTCTGTTCCACTTACTAACTTATTCTTAGCCTGCTGCCCCGTGAATCACCTTCCAGACTCTTAAGGAGAGAGCCTTTCTTGGGAAGGAGTGAATTGAGCCTTGTTCTTCTGGGTCCCTTATTCCTGTTGATTTTATTTGCATGTGGCCCTTATTGTATGAGGCAGAGGTGGGATGAGGGTAGGGGCTCATGACAAAGGAACCAAGGGTGGGGCACCAGCAGTGTCCATTCTGCCAAGACCAGGCTGCTGAGTGATTAGATTCCAACTCTGTCCTTTGCTCGTATCATTCTTGGGACAAAAGCATTTGAAGACTCTGCTGTGTGGTCTTCTCCCCAAATCTTCTGTTTCTATAAGATATTGTACGGCTCCTTAGCACAATGCCCTTAGTTTATTGATGGAATGCATGAGATTTGTATTAACTAAATAAAGTGTATTTTCTCCATTCTTAAGAGAGATTGAGAAGGGATTTTTTTCCCCAAGAACAGAGATCACATCCTTGATGTTCCCCAGAGGCTTATCTTGATCTGACTCCTGTTGCTTTTCAAGCCACATCTCTCTCTATACTGCAGTCTCACATTTCTTGCCTTATCTAGACTGAGCTACTTATAATTTCCTGATGGACTATGTTCTTCCTTCCCCTGGGCCTTTGCGCATGCTATTTTCTTTGTAAAGCTCTTTTCTGCCATCATCACATGTTCCTACCCTTCATTTTTTTTTGGTTCAGAAGCCATCATCTTTGGGAAGATTTTCTTAGGTTCCTAAACTGGAGTTAACTGTGCCTCTCTGTGTCCTCAATATGCCTTGGACTCACTGCTCCTGTTCCTTTCCTCACTGATTATCGAGTTGTCTATTTAAATAGTTATTTGCCTCCCCCCCATTTAATCTGTAAGCTCCACAAGAGCAAGGACTTTGTTCAGCTACCTAGCTGACATGGTCCCCAGTGCATTTCTTGTACTATCATACCTGGCACAAGGAAAGTCTCCAAATATCTGTGGGATGAACAAATGAATGAATGAGGCAATAGCTCCACACACACACACACTCACACTCACACTCACACCACAAATGAAAGGAAGCAGTATCTTTAGTGTTCAACAAGACACCACCCTGTCCTCTTTAAGAGGAACAACCTGGACCACTGTCACAAAATCTGAGTGTATTCAAAATGGACCCATGATATTTGTGAAACTGAAATTATCTGACAAGGGATTCAAGATTTGGCCATAGAATTCAAGCAGTAGTAAATCTATATTCCTTCAATACTTAAAATAGAATATTTGTTAGGTACCTTTCAGTTAGATGAAGCAAGATTGGATTTTTGTGGTCTCCTCTGGAAAAGCCCTTATTGCAGACTCCTGGGGGCTAGGTTAATTTACCCCAGAAATATGTAACACTGTGATGACTTCCCCTGGTTCCAGAAAGGCTGAAAGCAATAGACAGGTGTTTGTCCACTAATCCATCTCCTATGGCTTACTATTGATTGAGTTTGGGATATGAGGCAGAATTTACTGCCCTTCTGCAGGAAATGTTTCTTTCCCATTGAAATGGGACAGTATCTTTAAAAAAAGCATACTGTAACAGTTAGATTTTAAAAAATAATAATTTATCTATTTATTTATGGCTATGCTGGGGTTTTGTTGCTGCAGGGGCTTTTCTCTAGTTGCAGCAAGTGGGGCTACTCTCTTAATGTGGGGCTCAGGCTTCTCACTGTGGTGGCTTCTCCTGAACAGGCTCTAGGAGTGCAAGTTTCAGTAGTTGTGGCCCATGGGCTCAGTAGTTGCAGCTCCAGGACTCTGGAGCATAGGCTCAATAGTTGTGGTGCATAGGTTTCATTGCTTCATGGCATGTGGGATCTTCCTGGACCAGGGATCGAACCCATGTGTCCTGCATTGGAAGGAGGATTCTTTACCCCTGAGCCACCAGGGAAGCCCAGAAATTGTTTTAAGTTTTGGAAGGTATCACTGCCTCTTCCCAGTCAAATTATCAGGGCAGTGGTTATTCTGCCCTTAATTCATCTTCTTCCTTTTTGTGTGTGTGAGGGGAAAGCAAGACGCCAGGATCTGATTCCAGAAACCCAGAGAAAAGGAGTCTGAAATGAACAAGGGATTACTATGGACAACAATGGGCCTCCCAGATGGCAATCTCCCTACTAATTCAGGAGATATGAGACACAGTTTTGATCCCTGGGCCGGGAAAATCGCCTGCAGAAGGGAATGGCTACCCACTCTCATATTCTTGCCTCAAGAATTTCATGGAAAGACAAGTCTGGTGGACTACAGCCTATGGGGTTGCAGAGTCAGGCATGACAGAGCATCTTAGCATGAACAACAATGGCTCTTTAGGATCTTTACACTGTGTTTCTCAGGAAGAATTATTATTTATTTTAGAAATAATAGAAGGAAGTAAATTCTTTTCAATTGTGAGTTCTTAGAATCCTACTGGGCTCCAGAATTGATGTGTGGGAATCAGAATTAACAGTTTATTGTATTTAAAAGGCACAGCATTGATTTTAAGTGAAAGCAGCTATATTATTGTCAGACACAACTGAGCATGCATGCGTGCCCGTGTGTGTGCATGCACACGCACACACAGAGCTATATTATTACAGCGAGATAACCAAGATCCACTTTCCAGGTGGTTCAAGCCTTTAGTGTCTCAACATTACTTAAAAGAAGTTAGAGACCAGCAGAGACTTGAGCTATTTTATTACTGAGTAATAAAATATTTTTAAAGCTCTACTGTCAATAAAGCTAGTGGATGCAATGGAATTCCAGTAGAACTGTTTAAAACTCTAAAGGATGATGCCATCAAGGTGTTACATTCAATATGTCAGCAGATCTGGAAGACCCAGTGGTGGCTGCAGGACTGGAAAAGATCAAGCTTGGTCCCAATTCCCAAGAAGGGTAGTACCAAAGAATATGCCAACCATCAGACAATTGCACTCATCTCCCATGCTAGTAAGGTCATGCTTAAAACCTTTCATGCTAGGCTTCAGCGTTATGTGAACCAAGAACTTCCAGGTATCTAAGCAGGGCTTAGAAAAGGAAGAGGAGCCAGAGATCAAGTTGCCAACAATTGCTGGATCATAGAGAAAGCTAGGGAATTTCAGAAACACATCTACCTCTGTTTCATCTACTACACCAAAGCCTTTGACTGTGTGGCTCATAATAAACTGTGGAAAACTCTTAAAGAGATGGGAATACCAGACCCATCTTACCTGTCTCCCAAAAAACTTGTATGTGGGTCAAGAAGCAACAATTAGAATCCTGTATGGAAAGACTGATTGGTTCAAGATTAAGAAAGGTATATGACAGAGCTGCTTGCTGTCACTATGCTTGTTTAATCTATATGCTGAGCACATCATGAGAAATGCCAGGCTGGATGAGTTACAAGCTGGAATAAAGATAGGTGAGAGAAATGACAACAGCCTCAGACATCTGGATGATACCACTCTAATGGCAGAAAGCAAAGAGGAACAAAAGAGCCTCTTGATGAGGGTGAAGGAGGAGAGTGAAAGAGCTGGCTTAAACCTGAATATTAAGAAAACTAAGATCAAGGCATCTGGCCCCATTACTTCATGGCAAATAGGAGGGGAAAAGGTAGAAGCAGTGACAAATTTCCTCTTATTGGGCTCTAAAATCATTGTGGATGGTTACTGTGACCATGAAATCAGAAGACGATTTCTTCTTGGCAGGAAAGCTATGACAAACCTAAACAGTGTGTTGTAAAGCAGAGACAATACTCTTCTGACAAAGGTCCATATAGTCAAGGCTATGATATTTCCAGTGGTCATGTATGGTTGTGAGAGCTGGACCATGGTGCCCAAGAAGGCAGAGTGTCCAAGAATTGACACCTTCAAACTGTGGTGCTAGAGAAGACTCCTGAGAGTCCTTTGGACAGCAAGGAGTCAAACCAGTCAATCTTAAGGGAAATCAACCCTGAATACTCATTGTAAGGATTGATGCTGTAGCTGAAGCTCCTGTATTTTTGGTCATTGGAAAAGTCCCTGATGTTGGGGAAAACTGAGGGCAGAAGGAGAAGAGGGTGTCAGACGATGGGATAGCTGGATGGCATCACCAAAGCAATTGACATGAACTTGGACAAACTTAGGGAGGTGGTGAGGGACAGAGAGGCCTGGCATATTGCAGTCCATGTGGTCGCAAAGAGTTGGGCATGACTGGGTGACTGAACAATAATAACAACAAAATGATGCCAATCATTTCAGGGAACTGGGCAATATTCAGTTACAAGCCTGATTCTGAGGAGACTCTTAAATACAATTCTTTTAAGCCATGATTTTATACTATTTCACCCATTTTAAAGTGGTCACCTTTAAGACCACTCCTCCTATCTTCATGGTGACACATATAATAGATAAAGCAGATGGAGAGGTCTCTGATGCTAACCACTTGAAGTTTGTCTTTCCTTGTTTGTGGATGTTACCAGTGGGCCAGGAGCCCCACTTTCATCTTCCTCTTTTTGAGGAAGTACAATTCTCAGGAGCCACTAGAATTGTAACCTTAATCCACTATTATTTCTCAACAGAATCGTAGCAGTTTAGAAGTAAAAGAAAATATCATCTGTATCAGTCCCTCTAAAGTATGGAATTTCCTCAGAGAATGTGAAAATAACTTCCCTAAATACTTCTTCCATTAGATGTGTCCTATGGTCTTGTTCATGAAAATGCATGATATTTAATTTAAAAGTTTCTCCTATTGGGGTGAGTAGAAGTTTTCCTCTACCCCTGTAGGTTCTTCTGGTTGATTTAAGAATAAAATTGACATGAGATAGATTAACAGGAGAAAATCAAATGAAAGTTTAATAGCATGTACACATGGGAAAGACCCAGGAAAACGGAGTAACTCACTGAAATGGTAGGACCTCTTACTTTCAATACAATAGATCTTCAGCTAAAGACAAAAAGGATATTGGAGGGTAGTGGTTTAGGATTTCAAAGGGGAGTAAGGCAGTTTGCATGGAGGTGGAAAAGCAAATGTTTGGTAAATAAATATTTGCTGGGCCATGCAGAGGCAGTGCAAACAGAGAGGACTCTGATCTCTATCTAGGCTGTGCTGTTTCTTTCAGCATACCTAGTCCATATTCTTTGCAGACATCTCTGATGATAGCTCTATTCTAGGAAAACATGCTTAATCTAAATTCTTTAGGCAGCTAAGAGAGAGGTAAAACAAAAAAAATTCCCGAGTCTTCTCATTCTTTGAAATAATCAGCATAAATTAATATCATGCCAATGAGACGTCTTTTGGGGTGGCAAATTTTGCTTCCCTATACTGTCTTCTTGGAATTATCTGGGACTCTCATTCTGTTTTAGTGTAAATTGTATATATATGTTTTTAATTAAAAAAGTATTTTTAACAGGAGAAAGCAAGCAAGCACAAATCAGCTGGTTATTGACTTGGTTAATGAGCGTCCTCTTTCTAAGTCAAGATGTTTATGTGCATGGTGTATATATGCTTCTCTTTCGTTTTATTCACCAGATCTCTTTTGACATCTATTTTAAGAATATTCTGAGACACAAATTTCTGAGTTTTGGGGAAGACACAATTTTAGGAACTCTTTGGCAAACTCCTCTGACAGTCAGGCAGAATTGAATTTCCCCTCTATCCACAAAAGCTGTTACAGCAAATAGGGAGAGATGTCTCTAAGAATACTGAGATTTGATTTGAAATTCATGATCAACAATATAAACTGTGTTATACATTGTGATTACATTTCTGGGCTAGATCACAAAAGCTTATTTAACTCATGCTTTTGGTTTCTGTTAGGATTCTTTATATATATAAATATATAGTCAAACTTGCTTTTAAAAAAAGAAAGTTTTTACCTTATGTACCTAAGGAGTCAGGCACAGGTCTCACTTCAAAAATGGCATGTTCTAGGGGTGAAATGAAACAGCAGAACCTAGTTTTTCTTTCTCCTTGGCTCTGCTTGTTCTGTTTGGACTGTGTTGGGGAAATAGAGATTTTCCTCTACGCTTGTAGGTTCTTCTGACTGGTTTAAGAATGAAATTGACATAAGACAGATTAACAAGAGAAAAATCAAACTTTTAATAACATATACCCTGTTGGCTCAGATGGTAAAGAATCTGCCTGCAGTGTGGGAGACCTGGGTTCGATCCCTGGATTGAGAACATCCACTGGAGAAGAGAATGGCTACCCACTCTAGTATTCTTGTCTGGAGAATTCCATGTACAGAATAGCTTAGCGGGCTACATACAGTCCAGGGTCTCAAAGAGTCAGATATGACCAAGCTACTAGCATTTTCACTTTTTCACATATGTGGGAGAAACCCAGAAAAAATGAGTAACTCACCAAAATGGCCAAAGCCCTCACCTTAAATACTATCTTTAGCTAAAACAAAAATGAATGTTGAGTAGGGGGAGAGTCAGTTATGGGAGGTGACCAGGAAAATCACAGTAAATAAGGGTAAGGTTTTGATGTAAATTTAAGCCACTGTCTTCTCCACTGATAAGAGTTTCTAGAGATTTGATCTTTTTTCCTACTCTGGTATGGAGGACGAGAAACCCTTACAAGGGAAAATTTCCATTACAAATATAAATTTTTCTTACAAAAGGGTAACTCATACTTGGTTTTCAGAGTTTTTTTGATGCCTACCATTGCTTAGAAAATAAGCAAATTAAAATATTTACTAGCCAAAGACATATTTTGGGGTGGCAAATTCTGCTCCCTCCCCAATGCTATTCTTATTCTCTTTCTCCTCTAAAGGAAATAAGTTGATTGCTGCATATTTAGCCTACATTCTTTCAGGTTCAAGCAGAAGAAGAATTTCTCTTTTGAGAAAGAGTGACTTGATTAGCTAGGGCTGGATTATAGTTCCATCCTTGCACTTTGGAAGGAATCTCCATTCAAAGCATATATTTTGTTGTTGCTCAGTTGCTAACTTGTGTCTGACACTTTGTGACCCCATGAACTGCAACATACTAGGCTTCCCTTCCTTCACTATTTCTTGGAGTTTGCTCAAATTCATGTCCATTGTGTTGGTGATGCCATCCAACCATCTCATCCTCTGTCGTCTCCTCCTCCTCCTGCCTGCAATCTGTCTCAGCATCAGGGTCTTTTCCAGTGAGTTGTCTGCTTAAATAAGGTGGCCAAAGTATTGGAGCTTCAGTTTCAGCGTAAGTCCTTCCAATGAATATTCAGGGTTGTTTTCCTTTAGGATTGACTGGTTTGATAACCTGAGTATAAATAAGAGGATAAAATTTCAAAAGGAAATCAGAATAAAATTAACAAATAAGAAGGAATGGTTTTTAGACAGCCCCCAAAAGTCTACTCTGCTTGGCAGAACAAATTTAAGACAAATTTTAAAAGACTAGGTCTTGATGTAGCTCTCTATTAATGTGGAGTATGAAACTGACTGGAAACCCAAACAGTATTTTGCCTCCCTGGGTCTATCCCCTCACTTTAAATTATGAATCTCTTGTTATTTTGGGTTAATTTAGAAAATCAAAGCAGTTTGGCTATTGGAATCTTAAGAATTTGCTTCTCAAAACTGTGATTATCAAACTATCAGCATTGGGGTCACCTTGTTAGACAACTAGCATCTCAGACCCCTCCCAAACCTACTGAGTCAGAACCTGCACTGTGACAGACAACTAAGTAATTAGTATTCGCATGGAAGCTTTTTCGTGACTATTTTAGGATTTTTTTTTTCAAGATCACTGATTGTAAACAATCTGATTATGAATTCCTTGGTGTAGGTCTTTTCCTATTTTTTGAACTTGAAGTTGTTTGAGCTTTTTGGATCAACACATTTGAAAATTTTTCAGCTATTATTTCTTCAAAAAATTTTTGCTTTTCTCTTCCTCCTCCAGGAATCGAAATTCAGTCAGTTGCATTGCTCACTTGTGTCCGACTCTTTGCAACCCAACGGATTGCAGCGCGCCAGACTTCCCTGTCCCTCACTAACTCCTGGAACTTGCTCAAACTCATGTCCATTGAGTCAGTGGTGTCATCCAACCATCTCATCCTCTGTCATCCACTTCTTCTCCTGCCTTCAATCATTCCCAGCATCAGGGTCTTTTATAATGAGTCTGTTCTTTGCATCAGGTGTCCAAAGTATGGGAGTTTCAACTTCAGCATCAGTCCTTCCAATGAATATTCAGGACTGATTTCCTTTAGGATTGACTGGTTTGATCTCCTTGTAGTCCAATGAACTCTCAAGTCTTCTCAAACACCACAGTTGAAAAACATCAATTCTTCGGTGCTCAGCTTTTCTTTATAGTGCAATTCTCACATCCATACATGACTACTGGAAAAACCATAGCTTTAACTAGATGGACCTTTGTTGGCAAAGTAATGTCTCTGCTTTTTAATATGTTGTCTAGGTTGGTCATAACTTTTCTTCCAAGGAGCAAGTGTCTTTTCATTTCATGGCTGAAGTCACCATCTGCAGTGATTTTGGAGCCCCCCCCAAATAAATCTCTCACTCTTTTCAGAACCTAAAGCTTTTCCACAACTCACTGACTCTCTGCTCATTTTTTAGCATTTTAATTTTTCTCTGTTTTATTTCACATAATTTTTATTTGTCTTCAAATATGCTTATATTTTCCTCAACAATGTCTAATCTGTTAATCCTATCAAATACATTTTTCATCTCAATCATTGCATTTTTCATCCCTAGAAGTTTCAATTTCTATCTTTATATGTGTGTGTGTGTATATATATATATATATATATATGATATATAAATATAATTAATTTTTATTTTTGGCTGCACTGGGCCTTTGTTACTACACAGGCTCTCTCTAGTTGCATTGGGTGCAGGCTCTCTCTGGTCCCAGTGTGCAGGCTTCTTATGGTGGTGGCTTCTCCTGTTGCAGAGCATGGGCTCCAGGTAGTCGGACTTCAGCAGTTGCAGCCTGTGGGCTCAGTAGTTATGGCATATAGGTTCTAGAGCACTGGCTCAGTGGTTGTGATGCATAGGCTTGCTTTTCAGCATGTGGGGTTTACTGGACCAGGGATTGAGTCTGTGTCTCCTGCATTGGCAGGTGGATTCTTAAACACTGGACCACCAGGGAATTCCCAGAAATGTATACATTTTATGTCTCTCTTTCAACATGCTCATGCTTTTCCCTACCTTTTTCAACATATGGAAGAGATTTAAAATAACCATTTTAATGCCCTTATCTGCTAATTCTATCATCTGTGTCACTTCTAAGTGTATTCCTGTGATTCATTTTTCTCCTCATTATAGGTAATATTTACTTACTAAATTGCCTACCTAGACTTTTTTATTGGGTCTTAGACATTGTAGATTTTACCTTATTGTTGGAATTTTGTATACCTTTAAATATTCACACACTTTGTTTTGGGATACAATTTATTTAGAAACAGTTTGATCCTTTCAAGCCTTGTTTTTAATAAGCTTTACAGAATAGCCTTTAGTCTAGGACTAATTTTGTTCTATCAATGTCTCCTCAGATTCATTGCCATTGGAAGAATTCTGTCTGATGTCTCATGTATTACAAGGTTTTTCCCTGTTTGGCTGGTGAGAACATAAGCTATGACCAACCTATATGAGCTCCAGGGTTCATTACATTTCCTTTCTCCAGGTTCTCTTTGTTTTCCTACATGTACAGTAGTAATCTCTTATCCACAGTTTTGATTTGTGTGGTTTTAGTTACCTGTAGTCATCTATGGTCCAAACACATTGAATGGAAAATTCCAGAAATAAACAATTAATGAGTTTTAAATTACACATTGTTTAGCACATAATGAACTCTCGAGTTGTCCGGCTCCATCCCCCCTAGGGAGGAAATTATCCCTTTGTCCACCCTGTGTATGCTACCTGGTCATCAGGCACTTAATAGCTGTGTCACTTATCACATCTATTGTCACAGTATCACAGTACTCGTGGTCAAATAACCTTTATTTTACTTACTAATGGCCCCAAAGCACAAGAGTAGTAATGCCAGCAATTCAGATATTTTCTAACTGTGCCTAACATCAATTAAATTTTATCATAGATATATATATATATACTTAGCTACTGGACAACCATTGACAGGAGAATGCTCGATCCCACCAAAGAAAGATGTATATATAGGGAAAAGTCCAGTACATATAGAATTTGGTACTATCTGCAGTTTCAGGCATCCACTGGAGGTCTTGGAAGGATCCCCCGTGGATGAGGAAGGAATCCCGTGTGCACTAATCAGTACTCTGATGAAGACTTGAGAGAAACTCTCCGCACATCTCTGGAGTTCTCTGTGCAGTTTTCTCCTCTCCAGTACTCTGCTCTGCAAAACCTAGCTTCCTTGGCGCACCACATTCTCAACTCTGTTGCCTCAACTGAATTCCCTCCCCGTTCCTGCACTGTAGCCTCAAAATTCTTTTCAGATATAATTGCCAGGGCAGTCAGAGGACTCACCTGGCTTGTTTTTCATCCTGTAGGTATCACTGTGCTACCTGTTGTCCAATGTCTTAATATTGTTGTTCCATATAGTTTGCCCATATTTAAGGCAGGAGAGTAAATCCGATCCCTGTATTCCACCATGACCCAAATTAGAAGTTCCTATACATTCAAGCTTGAGAAACATTGTCTTAGAAGTCTTCACCAGCCTCATTGTGTCCACTTCATCCTATCCAAGCAATCATCACCTAAGATTTTATGAATCCAAATATCTTTTTTTTTTCCTTAATTTTTTTTTCATATGCTACCATTGTTCTGAAAAAAGGTTCTGACACCTTCTACTCTGGGACTGGATCCTTGGCAAAACCAAAATTTATGATACCACTAAGAAATTCAATATTCCTCTTTGGAGAGCATAAGTATTAATATTATATATTTCCTGGATTATTTTATTAGAGAGGTATAGGGAATAAAATTGATGTTCTAAAGCAAACAATTGGGGCAACAGAAAAATCAAAAAGCATTAGGCAAATGTATGATCATTTGAAGCTCTTCTGCTTTGAGATAAGGTTAGATAATGAGAAAAGGGCAGAACTTTGGGAGTGTCCTGCTCTTTACTGGTGTGAATATTGGATAGATTCATTAATCATATGAAACCCGAGCAGATAATAACACAATATCTGTGGGGGAAAAGTAGCCTGAGTTTGAAATAAGTGATAAACAAGTCTTTGGAACACAGCCCATTCATAAATGGGGGGGATCATCTTTACTTTCTCATACCCAAACATCTGGAAAATGAAGCCTTTAGGCTTCCTTTGCATTTTGCAGGCTGTCGTACATAAACTGTAAGGAACACTATTCATGTTCTGCCACCACTTTTAGCAAGCCAACATCATCTTGCACTTGGATTATTACAATGGTCTTCTGAGCAGTTTTCAGTCCCGTGTCCACACAATCAGCCAGAGTTATCTTTAAAAAGCTCATTTCTGATCCCATTACTTATCTGTCTAAATTTTTCTAATGGCTTCCCAAGGCACTGAAAGCGAAATCTAAGCTCCTTACATTGGCCCATCAGGCTTCCTTTCCAATGAATTTTTGTATCACTTGTCTTCTCTGCTCCAAGCACACTGGCTTACTTCCTGTTTCTCTGTCAAGCCAGGCTCTTTTTTACCTCCAGGTCTTTGCATTTGTTGTTCTCTCTCCCTACAAGTGCTTCCTGTGATGCTTTTCATCCTGGCTCCTCCTACTTATTTAAAGTCAGAGCTCAAAGTCACCTTAGAAAACCCTTCCTGACTATGCTGTCTAAAATAGCTCCCTTCTACTTTGAGCTCGTGTGTGCGCTTAGTCACTCAGTCTTGTCTGACTCTTTGTGACCCCCCAGGCTCCTCTGTCCAGGAGGGTTCTTCAAGCAAGAATACTCAAGAGGGTTGCATGCCCTCCTCCAGCGGATCTTTCCAACCCAGTGATCGAACCCAGGTCTCCTGCATTGCAGGCGGAGGAGGGAAGGGCACCAGGGAAGCCCTTACTTCTACCTTACTTTCTATCAAATCACTTTAATTTTCTTAAATATTGCAAACTCATTTATGGTTTGAAACTATCTTGGTTTATCTGCCTTTCCTATTAGAATATAAACTTCATGAGGAAAAATATTTTTGTGTCCATCTTGCTCACAGTATTACCCTTATCTTGGAATAGTGGTTGGCACATGGCAGCTACTTGGTCATTATTGCTGAACGTAAGAAAAAACCTTTGGTGCAAAAAAATATCGAAGCTAATTTAATTGGTATTAAACAATTAATTTTTGAGCCAGTTTTTGTCAAAGAGACTGCCTACACCTCTAATCTAGATTACTGATGACTAAATTAACTAAACATATCTTTGGTACTCTGGCTATTCAGTTTAGTTAATGTGTAGGTAATTTTAATATATTTTGGTGTATGATTTCCTTAAATTTAATAAATATGTTTTGGGTATACTAGACCTGAGAATCTGTGATAAAAATATGAAATTCTTTTTTCAAAAGTAAATTTTTCTTACATCCTTGCTATAGGAAACAAGTTGCAATGGGGTATCAGAACTTTTGAGACTTACTATGCATGAAAGAAAACATAAACATATGAGCATGTATGTTCCAAACATATATGTACACATACATACCTTACTTCTTTACCAACTACCATATAATATATGTATAACTTTCATGTAAAGTCATGTGATATAATTTTACTTAAGGAAAAAATAACTTCCTTTTGGTGCCATTAGTAGATATTAAGTATATGATCAGTTGTTATTTGTGAAGACAATATTTTTGAAATCTACATTGTGAGCTACTTGGAGTTTGTCAGAGCATAACAGCATGGTGGGGATTCCCAGAACCAAGAAATTGATTCAGATCCAGGCTTCATTTACCTTTTGAGTATATTCCTTTCTTCCTGGCATGCGCTTTTCATGGGGCTGTGAAGCAGCAGATTACTCTTCATGGGATGGAGGGCTGCACAGTCTTGTTCTAGAGTCCTTCACGCTCTTCTGAGTGTGTATTGTTTTCAATTCAAATGATTCCCCAGTTGTAGTTGCCTGTTAGAGCAGAGAATCAACAAGGTCTTTTGGTAACCATGGAAGCCACAGGCTCTCAAATAAGTTATTTTTAGATTGCTTCACTGAATAAATTTCTCTTACTTCCTCAGAGGAAAATAATATAACATAATCTTTATAATATGAGGCTTCAGTGATGGAAACAAGAAGGGATGTTGAGAAAAAAGAATCTTATATTGCCTTAGTCCAAATCCTGGTCCACATGACATTTGGAAAGTTATACCAGTGAGCAAGCACTTAAAAACTTCCCCAGTGGCTCAGTGGTAAAGAATCCACCTGCAATGCCGGAGACTTGGGTTCAGACCCTGGGTCAGCAAGATCCCCTGGAGGAGGAAATGACAACCTACTCCAGTATTCTTCCCTGGAAAATCCCATAGATAGAGGAGCCTGGCAGGCTGCAGTCCATGGGGTCACAAAGAGTTGGACATGAATGAGTGACTGAGCGACTAATCAAGGCACTTAAAAATAGAAGTGAGAATTATCCAACAGTCTTTGTTGGGTCTTCAAGTTTAAGAATCTAAGTTCTATCATTTCCTAAGAATTTTTTTCCTCTATTAGTCAGAGTCTCAAAGGGAAGACTCAAGTAAATCCTGCTAGTACTTCAATCAAAGAAACTAAGAAAGCAGTTATACCTCTGACTCGTAGGTCAATTAGGACATGTGACATTTCTGCAGGTTGTTTAATTCAGACTTGGATCTCCCTGTCAGCCTCAGATTAGGAAGGCAAAGGAAAAAAGTGACTGTGATGAGCTGGCATTTCTAAGCAATAAATTTTTGCCTCAGTGTTAGCTTAGAAAATCTGCACTGGTGGAAATTTCAAAAACACTAATTATGAATTCTAGTCTGACCAAAGGACAAATTATATACTGCTCTCAGAAATGCATTTATTTTTAAAATATTTTTGTTGTTCTTTACAGAATTTATGAAGGTGACCCTGTGCCATGTGCCAACCACTATTCCAAGATAAGGGTAATACTGTGAACAAGATGGACACAAAAATATTTTTCCTCATGAAGTTTATATTCTAATAGGAAAGGCAGATAAACCAAGATAGTTTCAAACCATAAATGAGTTTGCAATATTTAAGAAAATTAAAGTGATTTGATAGAAAGTAAGGGTGCATTCATGGGCATTGGAAGATACCTGAAAGAAGGAGACCAGATTCCTTTCTAATTAAGTCAGCACTAGAAAATGATTACATTTATATTATTTTTGCATTTACCTGAATGGTCTCTTTAATAGTACCTAGAAAAAAAATGAACTTCAGACCTGTAAATAACCTTCAGCACAGGCCCTGATTCCTCAAAATGAGAGGTAGTTTCAACAAGTAAAAAGCTCCCATTTCTCTTGACATTGGATCCATTCTTCTTTATGCCACTAATGAGGCTGATATCACGCTGGAGGCAAGAGGCGGGGGCAGGCTCAGATAGTATTAGTCAACTTCTACTTATACAAAAAATGAAATCCAAACTTAACATGGCCACTAATGCCCCATGTTTTAATTCAGACGATTCCTGGGGGTTCCTCCTTCCTTACTTTCTTCTGCCCTTTGCCTCATCCGTGATGCTTCAATAGACCAACTTTCCTTCCCTTTCCTGAAAATATCAAATTCCTTTTTTGCTCTTTCTGGTGACCCTGCCTGGAAAGGCTTTCTCCTGTTGGATAACTGGTCTTCATCTTTGGTAGGTAGACTTTTTAGAGGGTCCCCAAGATTCCCTCTAGTATCCATGTCCCTCCTTTTGACTATGAGTGGAACCAATGAATATGTTATATCACTCCTGTGATGAGGTTATTAATGAAGTGACTTTGTGTTAATCAAAAGGGAGACTCATGGGTGGGCCTGACTTAATCAAGTGAGCCCTTTAAAAGAGGGTGAAGTATCAGAGAGATGCTTTCTTGTTGGCTTCTTAGAAGGCATGTTGGAAGAGGAGGAGGCTGTACAGCGAGGACCCGAGGGCAGTGTCTCAGTGCTGGCAGTGGTCCCCAGACAAAACACCCAGCAGAACAAAGGGACCACAGTCATACAGCCGCAAGAAATAAATCCTGCTGAGGACTGAAACTGAAAGGGAACCCCAAGCTTCAGATGAGATCACAGTCCCAGCCAGCACCTTGATTTTGGCTTGCAAGACCCTGAGCAAAGTATTCAGCTAATATTTACTTGGACTCCTGACTCACAGAAACCGAGATAGTAAATTTGCGGCAACTTGTTATGTGGCAGTAGAAGACAAATATGTCATCTTTCCTATCTCAACTCATGTGACTTCTTCCAAGAAGCCTTCTCTAAACACTAATGCCTCCATTACTGTACTTTATTTTCTTAATAGCTCTTAATAGAATTTAAAGTCATCCTATTTGCTTTCACTTTTTGCTTGGTAGTTGTGTTCCCCAGCACCTAGAGTCTTGTTTTACACACAGTAGGCACTCAATAAATATTTCTTGCCTGGATCATTGAATTCAAATTAGAGAGATTTTATCAACTGCCTATGATTAAACTTCCAAATGATTCCCTGGACCACCAGGTGGCAGATAATTTAGACAGTAAAGTAAATAGAATAGAAGAACCTTGGCCTGGTGACAGAATGTCAATTCTCTAACGGCAGCATCACCATCCAGACTTTAATCTAAAACCATCTGCCTTTATTTTTCTTAACCTGGTCAGTTGGACAGCACATCTGCCGTTGCTGGTGTTCCTGGAGCCAAATTATATGATTACCTCTTATGAAACAAGAGCTTAGAAACAGAATGGATTGACACTTTCATCAACTAAATGACCAGCCACAGAACATTATCTTTACTACCTACTTTTGGTATGGTAACTTTTCTTCCCTACATGGTTCAACTTCTTAAGTGTGGATCTCGTTAATTTGTTCTCAAATTTCCTTTCTTCGTAATTTTGGAGCAGATGTTCTTTGCTTTAAGAGAATGGACTATTATCATGATGTATCTCTCATCATATCATTGCTAACCTCACATACTCATTGTTATAATATGTTTCCAGATGACTGAGTACGTAGCTCAAAGTGACCCAGGTTTGTATGCAAGTGATTCAGTACATGTGTAGAAATGCAGTAAAATATGTAAGGGAGGAAAAATAATTGTACCTCTATCCTTCTGAGTTCTTGGCTGGATCCTCATGTAATAAAAGACTAACAGAAGAAAAACAAAAGGAAGTATATCAACATGTGTGCTTCATGTATACTTGGTAGGTACCCTCCAAACTGAGTAACTCCCAGAGGTGGCCCAAGTCACTTAAATACCATCTTTAGCTAAAGATTAAAAAAAAAAAAAAGATGTTGAGGATTGGAAAAGCCATTTGAAGGGGATTACCAGGAAAGGCACAGTAAATAAGTGTTAGATTTATTGAATAACAAATTAAGTCAGTGCCTTCTCTGTTGATATTTGCCTGTGATTTAGTCATTCTTCTCATCTGGTACAGAGAGAAATACCCTTACAAATGGAGATTTCATTTATAAATATAAGTTATTCTTATTGAAGTGTAACTTCTCTGTTTGCAGAGCTTCTCTTATGTAGGCAGATTCTCAAAAATAATCACCTCAAAATAATCTTTATCACTATTAAAAAAACAAAATTCAATTGAGTAAATGTGAAGACCTAATTATCTTTCTTCAGTGATTCCTGAATCAGGCAGCACCCTACCTAGTAAACAGAAGAGCGTTCAGAGCGGTTGTATACAGTTGTATACAGTGGGAGAGTTTTATAGGCAGGAGGAGGGTGGGAAAAGGAAGTTATTAGCAAATGAAAAGGAAGTATTGTTTCAGGCCCAGTTGTCTGTCATCTCTTTGGGGAGTAAGGGCAAGGTCTATGTTCAGATTACCTCTCTTCTTTCTTTCTTCTTTCTGGGGGTTGGAAGTGGTGGTGAGGAGGGCTCAAGTGACAGATCACCTCATTGGTGCTGACTGGAAAATTCCAAGTTGTCAGATTAAGATTACCTTTTTTTTTTTGAGGATGGAAACAGCCATTAGATCAGATGTTAAATCTAGGTTTGATATAATGGGCTTTAGCAGAAGTGACACCATCCTGGACATGTGATTTCCTCTTTAATGGTTAAAGAGGCATATTCTAGGGTGACATATTCTACTTTCTTTTAAACGTATGAGTCATGAACACAGAGATCTTTTTTATTTTTGTTATACCCTATCCCCTGGAATACTGCCAGACCATATAACAGATACTTGATAAATAGCTTTGAAGAAATAAATGGCTATGTGAACAATCTCTTAGCAACCTGCTACCAAGTTGTGGCATATATCCTGCTTCTTACAGTGCCTCCCAAAGGAAATCTCTCTTTTCCTTTTGGAAAACCTAATTATTCAAATCCCATTCAACTGTTTTCTCCTTGGATGATGATTGTAAAGATAGTTACTTCTGTAATCTTTTATTGAACACCTACTCTGTTCCCGGTATTATGTGAGTTGCTGAGGACACAAAGGTAGTTAGGTCTCCTGACCAAAATGAATTTACAGGGACTTCACTGGTGGTGGCATCTGGTCCCATCACTTCATGGGAAATAGATGGGGAAACAGAGGAGACAGTGTCAGACTTTATTTTTTTGGGTTCCAAAATCACTGCAGATGGTGATTGCAGCCATGAGATTAAAAGACACTTATTCCTTGGAAGGGAAGTTATGACCAATCTAGACAGCATATTCAAAAGCAGAGACATTGCTTTGCCAACAAAGGTCTGTCTGGTCAAGGCTATGGTTTTACCAGTGGTCATGTATGGATGTGAGAGTTGGACTGTGAGGAAAGCTGAGTGCCGAAAAATTTATGCTTTCGAACTGTGGTGTTGGAGAAGACTCTTGAGAGTCCCTTGGACTGCAAGGAGATCCAACCAGTCCATCCTAAAGGAGATCAGTCCTGGGTGTTCATTGGAAGGACTGATGCTGAAGCTGAAACTGCAACACTTTGGCCACCTCATGCGGACTTGACTCATTGGCAAAGACCCTGATGCTGGGAGGGATTGGGGGCAGGAGAAGGGGATGACAGAGGATAAGATGGTTGGATGGCATCACCAACTCGATGGGCATGAGTTTGAGTAAACTCCGGGAGTTGGTGATGGACAAGGAGGCCTGGCGTGCTGCGATTCATGGGGTCACAAAGAGTCGGACACAACTGAGAGAATGAACTGAACTGAACTCACTAGTTGTAGAGTGGTTCAGAATCCACCTGCTAATGCAGGAGACACGAGTTTGATCCCTGGTCCCGGAGGATCCCACATGCTGTGGGGCAACTGAAGCTATGTGCTATAACTACTGAACCAGTGTGCCCTGGAGACCATGCTGTACAATAAGAGAAGCCTCCTCAGTGAGAAGCCTGGGCACCACAATTGAAGAGTAGCCCTCATTCAGTGCAACTAGAGAAGGCCCATGCACAGCAACTAAGACCCAATGCAGCCAGAATATTAACCAAATTAAAAATAATATAAAAATGAATTTGCATTCTTGCAATTCTTATATATTACCACCTGCTTTCAAGATGGGGATGTAACATAATTCTAATAAAAGAAGCAAATGTTCATGGAAGTATGCGAGTGTGTGTGCACGCTCAGTTGCTTCAGACATGTCAGACTCTTTGTGACCCCATGGACTATAGTCCTCCAGACTCCTCTGTTCATAGGATTTTCCAGACAAGAATACTGGTGGGGGTTGTCGTGTCCTTTTCCAGGAGATCTTCCCAACACAGGGATTGAACCTGCAACTCCTGCATTGCAGGCGGGTTCTTTACTGCTGAGCCACAGCAGGAAACCCTCATGGAAGTATCAGTTCAGTTCAGTTCAGTTCAGTCGCTCAGTCGTGTCTGACTCTTTGTGACCCCATGAATCACAGCACGCCAGGCCTCCCTGTCCATCAGCAACTCCCGGAGTCCACTCAAACTCATGCCCATAGAGTCAGTGATGCCATCCAGCCATCTCATCCTCTGTCATCCCCTTCTCCTCCTGCCCCCAATCCCTCCCAGCATCAGGGTCTTTGCCAATGAGTCAACTCTTCGCATAAAGTGGCCAAAGTATTGGAGTTTCAGCTTCAGCATCAGTCCTTCCAATGAACACCCAGGACTGATCTCCTTTAGGATGGACTGGTTGGATCTCCTTGCAGTCCATGGGACTCTCAAGAGACTTCTCCAACACCACAGTTCAAAAGCATAAATTTTTCGGCACTCAGCTTTCCTCACAGTCCAACTCTCACATCCATACATGACCACTGGAAAAACCATAGCCTTGACCAGATGGACCTTTGTTGGCAAAGTAATGTCTCTGTTTTTGAATATGCTATCTATAGATCCTGGGAATTCTGAAGATGGTCTTAGTGAGTGTCTGGGTTTGTAATATTTACATCTTTTTCCATGACTTTATTAGTTAAGGCAATGCTAGCTGCTGAAAGAGATTAGCCTCAGTGGCATAGCATAATAGGAATGTATTTCTTGCTCGTGTAATTTCTAAAATAGGTGTTCCAGAGCAGTTGGCAAATTCATCCAAAGCTA
Source organism: Cervus canadensis (assembly GCF_019320065.1). Taxonomy (NCBI): domain Eukaryota; kingdom Metazoa; phylum Chordata; class Mammalia; order Artiodactyla; family Cervidae; genus Cervus; species Cervus canadensis. The sequence continues at coordinate 42,493,121 of NC_057389.1, read as the reverse complement.
AGATTTAGGAATCTAAGATTCTTCTGTTTTGTAGAATGCTATCTTCAAATTCTAATGCTACTGCTCAAGGGGAGGAAAGATCTCATGGATCAGGCCTCAAATTGTTTCTGCACATGATCCATTGACTAGAGGTAGGTTACATGGTCACACTTAACTGCAAGGTAGATGGAGTGATGTGGTAAATGTACCTATGAAGTACATTTATGTTCACCAGAGCTGAACAGGGAGAAGTGGTTTCTATTTGTCTAGCCAAAGGACTTTTAATAATTTTTTTCTTTGAAAAGATCAGGTTGGTATTTTTTAGTTAAAAAAAATTGTCTCAGTGTTTGAGATAGTTTGGTTGGGTTTTAAAGGAAGGAATATTATTATCAAAATAATACACTAAAATACAGAAAATTGTCAGTCATTCTGACAAAAACAAATACTTTAAGATACTTGTAGAAATGTAATGAATGTAGTAAAGAAAATGTAAAAGCATGTTCCAGGAGAAAAAGAAACAAGGTTTGGTAAATAGCCAGTAAGCATATCCAATATAGTCTCTATTGTTAAGGAAATTTCCTGAGAATATCTACATTAGCTCTATTATTCATTTGGAGGGATAAAGAGTCAGGAGTCAGAATAACTGGGCTTTGTTTTTCTATTATCAGTCCTGTTGACTTTTTACAGTTACTTATACTCTCTGGGCCTCTGTAGATTTATGAAAAATGGGAACATGATACACACCTCATATTTGTCATGTATTTTGTTTGGAATATTGGATAAAATAATGACTATGGAAGTACATAGTGAAGTACCAATTGTAGTGTAAATATAAGGTGGTACCTCTCTTTTCCTCCTCATCACTATCACCATTAAGATCACAAAATATTAGGAAAACACAGCAGAAAGGTTTGTTGTTGACCAGTTGATCCGTCATGTCTGACTCTTTGTGACCCCATGGACTGCAGCATGCCAGGTTGCCCTGTCCTTCACCATCTCCTGGAACTTGCTCAGGATGCCCATCTTTAGATGACATGTTCACTTGGTATCTCTAATTTTCTTGAAGAGATCTCTAGTTTTTCCCATTCTACCGTTTTCCTCCATTTCTTTGCATCATTCACTTAGGAAGCCTTTCTTATCTCTCCTTGCTATTCTTTGGAACTCTGCATTCAGTTGGGTATATCTTTCCTTTTCTCCTTTGCCTTTGGCTTCTCTTCTTTTCTCGGCTATTTGTAAGGCCTCCTCAGACAGCCATTTAGCCTTCTTGTATTTCTTTTTCTTGGGAATGGTTTTGATCACCACCTCCTGTACAATGTCACAATCCTACATCCATAGTTCTTCAGGCACTCTTAATCCCTTGAACATATTTTCCTTTCTACTGTGTAACTGTAAGGGGTTTCATTTAGACTTAAACTGAAGACAGTAGGGAAAACTAATAGGCCATTAAGGTATGACCTAAATCAAATCCTTTATGATTATACAGCAAGGAAAGTGGGGATGTCCAATTTGACCTCAACTTTCCCTTGTACCCCTGCCTCTCACCCTCTAGATACATACTGGAATCCTCTAATAACTCATGCCCTCTAATAATCATGCCCACATCAATTGTTCATTCCCTTGTTAGGGGCCTAATGATAAACAACTATTATTACCTTTTTAAAATGATCTCTGACTCTATGGCTGGGCCTAGTCTATGTATGTATTTTACCTACTTGACCTCATTGGATCCTCCCTCAAAACAACTCTAGAAGGCCGATTCTATTACCACCTCTCACTTTTTACACATAGAAAAGCCAACGTTTACAGAGGTGCAGCCACATTTGAAGTCACATAGTGCAATACCTATAGTCAGATTCCAGGGTCCATGCTTGTGACTCCTGTACTCCTTTGATTTTTCACATGACTATTACGAGCTAGGAACATGCCAGGCACCAAAGGCTTCTGTGGTGAGGAAGAAAACGTGATTTATTCCTGACTCTAAGGAACTTTTATCCTGACTCTTGGGGCTTCCCAGATGGCTTCAAGTTAAAGAATTCACCTGCTAATGCAGGAGACACAAGAGACGTGTGTTCAATTGCTGGATTGGGAAGATGCCCTGGAAGAGGAAATGACAATCTGCTCCAGTATTCTTGCTTGGAAAGTCCCACGGACAGAGGAGCCTGGCAGGCTACAGTCCATGGGGTCACAAAGAGTCAGACACAAGTGAGTGACTGATCATGTGGGCATATCCTGACTCTCAACAGCCTTCAGGCTCTTGCTTACACTTGTACCAGCAGTGATCCCCCTGTAAAACCTTTTACCCTTGCTCAGCCTAGCTGGTTTCTCCTTACCCTGAAGACTCAGGTCAGGCATCACTTTTTCCAGCCCTTCTTGAATGCCCAGGAGGAAGTGCTTCCAAGGGCCTCCAAGGAAGCCCTTCTTGGAAGTTCCTAGGAGGGGTCTCACATAAACTCCTGAGCAGAGGCAGTATTTCCTGGTGGTTAAAATCCCAGATTTAGATGTAGACTGTCTTAGCTCAAATTCTGGCTCCATCACTTCCAAACGATGTAATTTTGGGTAGTTTACTTCACCCCGTGGGTCTCAGTTTCCGTATGTATAAAATGGGGTTGTTACAAGGGTGAGATCAGGTGACACACGGTAAACAATTTGGCACTTGCATGTTAAGTGCTCAGTTAACTTGTTAACTCACATTAACTATCATTATAAAGACTGATCAATACCATATAGCATTCTTATTTCTTTCACTTGCACAGAGTCTACTATAGGAGATAGAGATGCTGACTTATAATCCACCTTCAATTTCAAAAGTTTGGTGTTTTAACTGCAAGGTCAACATCTCCAAACCGAGAATGCTGGTATCCTGAGCTAAACATAGAGACGTTCCATGACTTGACCAAAACCCTCATTTTGTATATTGTTGCACATCTTTGTCAACACGCCTAGCTCCATACCCTTCCCACAGAAAGACTGGGCTGATTTATAATTTTAATTCACATCAGTCTTGGCTGATCTTCAGTGAGGAATAATTAAGTGGTGGTTGGTAGAGAGAATGGTACCACACTCAGCCGGGAGGGGATTGCTTCCTCTAGCATTTCAATTCCCTCGCTGAGATAGCTTTCCTTCCTTTCCTTTGTTGTTCAGAAGTTGAACCTGATGGGTCTCTGTGGGAAGCATAGTCATCTCTTTCTCTGCACCTCTTCTACCAGGCTCAGGCATGTTTATAGTCCCTAGGTGAGGATGAGACATGTCTAGGTAACCAATTAGCCAAAACAGAACATTGAGAGACCGTGGAACACATACAAATTTCAGTGGATGAAAGGTCAGTGTCCAATAAATTGAGTCTGAGCAAGGTTTTTTCTCCCAGGGCTTGGAGTGCTGCAGAGCTTAATCTTGGATCTCCTAGGGTCTATAAAAAAAGCAGCAGGTGTCTAGAATATCAGTCTTCATTTGACTCCAAATGTGTATGTCTTCTTGGCTCCAGAAAAAAATCTGTTTTGTCTACTGTACAATTTGGTTCACTCATTTCTTCCCTGTTGTGCTTAGAAGCCCCAAAGTCTGTCTGTAAGCTACAAAGGTATGAACTTTCAATTAGAGTTGGATATGTAGAAGAAGGAGAAAAGAAACTTGATTAGTGTTATCTGAAATTTTAAAATAAATGCAATAAATAATTTGGCAACTTTAAAATGCAGCAGCATATTCTTTTGACATCTTTCCCACTCCTTAAATCTGGGATGGTCTTTGACAGATTGAACCTATAAAAAGTGATACTAGATGATTTCTGAGGCTAGGTCATAAAATACAATGAAGTTTCCACCTTGCTCTTGGAATATTTGCCTTGGAGTCTTAAGCCACCATGTAAGAATTTTGACTATTCTTAAGCTGCTGTATTGTGAAGAAGCCTAAGTCCCATGGAGCAGCCTCCTGATGCCCCAGTCAACAGTTTAAGCTGAAATTAGCTTCTGCATCTCCCAGTGCAGGTGTCAAATGTATTGTGAATAAGAAAACTTTTAGATGGTTCCAGCCCCCAGTGGTTTAAGTCATATCTAGACATCTGAGTCACCCCAACCACACATGTCTTCCAAACAGAGGCTCAGGCATTCGGGGTAGAGACAAGGCAGCCCTATTGTTCCGTGCCCCAAATCCTAACCTAACAGGATCCATGAACATGATAAAATGATTGTTGCTTTCTGTCATTGCATTTTGGGATGGTTTTTTATATAGTAATAGATAACTGGAACAGTGGTTTTCATGGAGCTAGGCTTCAAGTGCCAAGTAAAACAAGCAGGTAACTGCAAGCCCAGTGGCAAGAAACAGGAAGAATCATGGAATTAGTAGAATTTAAGAATTATAAGGATCCTTAGGGTCATCTAGTAATTTACAGCCTTGCAGTTGCTGTTAGTCTGAATTTTGTAACATCTTCAAGCAGAGACAATTTGCTTTTTTTACCTAGGTCCAATGATGAGGAACTCATAACTCCATGAAGCATCATCTCTTACAGTACACTGGATGCACTAAATAAAGATGGTGCTACTGCTAGATAGAGATTGTTGGTGACAGAAAAGACACAGCTGCCTAAGAGAAAGTGACTCTGAGAAAAGGCTCCACGTATACAACTTAGCGCTCATGAAAAAAATGACAGACACTAAAACCCCTGCTGTTTGGACTGTTCAGGTGAAATTTGTCACTTATTCTGCTGACTTTTTAAAACAGGCTTTGGTGATGTGTAGAGGGTTCTTTTTCCAATATCATCTTATGATGTCATATTTGATTCCAGTGTTTTTGTGTAAAAAGCAAAGACCAACACAGTAACTCCTGGTGGAAAACCTAACAAAACCAGAGTAATCTGGGGAAAGACAATTCGAGCTCATGGAAACAATGGCAAGCTAGTGTTTTTGTCTCCTTTGGATATTTCCCTGAAGGGGAATTGCTAGATTGTATGTTAGTTCCAGTGGCGCCAAGTGGTAAAGAATCTGCCTACCAATGCAGGAGACTCAGGAGATGCAGATTTGATCCCTGGGTAGGAAAAATTCCCTGGAGTAGGAAATGGAACCCTATTCCAGTATTCTTCCCTGGAAAATTCCATGGGCAGAGGAGTCTGGCAGGCTGCAGTCCATGGGCTGCAAAGTGTTGGACATGACTAAGTGACTGAGCATACACACATATTCCTTCTGTTTTTAATTTTTTAAGGATTCTCATACTGTTTTCCATAGTGGCTATTCCAGTTTATAATCCCACTAGCAGTATACAATCCACATCCATGCCAGCATTTGTTATCTCTTGTCGCTTTTTTTTTTTTTTTTTAACAAATCCACACTTTGTTTTTTTTCCCCCCAATAAGTTTAAATCCTCAAAGGGTAGAATATCACATGGATTCTGGGTCCAATGGCCTTGGAATTTGGCACGAACCATGCCATTGTTTCCATGAGCTCGAGTTATCTTTCCCCAGATTACTCTGGTTTTGTTAGGTTTTCCACCAGGAGTTACTGTGTTGGTCTTTGCTTTTTACACAGAAATACATCTCTTGCCTAGATAGAATTCAGTTTCATCTCGAACATATACACCTTCAATTTTTAGAAGAGAATTGTGTTCCCTCTGGTTCTGTAGACCCTGCTTATAGCCAGCAAAAATGGCCTTGGACCACAGCCTTCCACACATATTTGTCATTTGAGAAGTTCCCAGCAGGCCTTCACAGGGTCCAAGATGGCTGAAAGAGCCTCTTGTCATTTTGATAATGGCAATTCTATTGCCAGTTCTATGCGATGTTATCTCATTGTGGTTTTGATTTGCATCTCTCTAATGACTAGTGATATTGAGCATATTTTCATGTATCTGTTTGCTTTTTGTATATCTTCTTTGGAAAAAATGTCTATTCAGGTTCTTTGTCCATTTTTTAAATTGACTTATTTGATTTTTTATATATTTTGGATATAAGCCTATTATCAGATATATGGTTTGCAAATATTTATTTAACCATTCTATAGATTATCTTTTCACTTTGTTGATGATTTCTTTCTCTGTACAGGAGATTCATCGTTTGATGTAGTTCAACTTGTTTACTTTTTTTCACTTGTGCTTTAGGTGTCATATTCACAAAATTGTCACCAAGATCTGACTCAATGGGTTTTATTTGCAAGGAGCTTTATTCTTATGTTTTCTTCTAGGATTTTCCTGGTTTTAGTTCTAACATTTAAGTCTTTAATTCATTTTGAATTAAATAATATTTCCGAGTAGTGTAATTTAGGGGTCCAGTTTCATTATTTTACATGCAAGTATCCAATTATCACAGCACAATTTATTGAAGAGACTGTCTTTTCTTCATTAAATGAAGAAATTTAATGATATTAAAGACATTTTCCTCCTGGCTCCCTTGTCAAATACTAGTTGATTGTATGTGCTTAGGTTTATTTCTGGGCCCTCAGTTCTATTCCATTGGTTTATTTGTTTGTTTTTATGCCACTTTGTTTTTATGTTTTGATGTCAATAACTTTGCAGGAGAGCTTGAAATCAGGAAGTGTGATACCTCCTGATTTGTTTTCTCTCTCAGGATTTCTTTGGCTATTCAGAATCTTTTGTTGTTCTATATATATATACCTTTTAGCACTGTTTCCCCCCTACTTCTATTAAAATATGCCATTAGAATATTGAAAGGGGTTGCATTGACTCTATAGATGGCTTTTGATACTATTGACATTTTAACCATATTAATTCTTCCATGTCACAAAGATGGGATACCTTTCCATTTATTTGTGTCTTTTTTGATTTCTTTCACAAATGTCCCATAAATTTCAAAGTGGAGATCTTTTACCACTTGGGTTAAAGTTATTCCTATGCATTATATTGTTTTTGATGCTATTGTAAATGAGATTGATTTCTTGATTTCTTTCTCAGAAAACTTATTGTCATTATATAGAAATGCTACTGATTTTTGTGTATTGGTTTTTGTATCTTACAACTTTACTCAAATTGTTGATTAGATTGAATTTTTTTTTTTTTTGGTTGAGTCTTTACACTTTTCTGTATATAAAATCATGTCATCTGCAAACAGAGAAAATTTTACTTTTGTTTTCTAAATTCTGATACCTTTTCTTTATTTCTTTTGCCTGACTGCTATCTAGGACTTTTAGTACTATTTGAATAGGAGTGTTGAGAGTGGGCACCATTGTCTTGGTCTTGATCTTAGAGGAAGATCTTTCAACCACTGAGTATGATGTAAGTCAAGAGCTTGTTTTATATTGCCTTTATTGTGTGGCAGTATGTTCCTTCTATGCCTAATTTGTTAAAAGTTTCTATCATGAATGGGTATTGAATTTGTCAATTGCTTTTTCTGTATCTATTGAGAATATCATATGGTTCTTTTTTTATCACTGTATTAACACATCATTGACTAGGGGATTTTTGCTGAAACTAATGCCAGTGGCCAGTGATTTGTTTTTTAAGTGAATATTGATATGTCTCTTGTCAATAATATTTGGGTAACAGAAGATGTATTAATATATCTCTGGTCAATAAGTTGTTAATGTGACTTATCACTTTGATTGATTTGTATTTGTTGAAACATTCTTGTATCCCAGTGATAAATTGCACTTGACTGTGGTGAATGATCCTTTTAATGTGATGCTGAATTTGGTTGGCTAATGTTTTATTGAGATTTGGTGTCTTTATTCATCAGGGATATTGGCCTATAGTTTCATTTTCTAGTAGTGCTTTGCCTTTCTTCCCCCCTGGTTTGATATCAGGATAATGCTAGCCTCATAAAATAAGTTTGAGTGGTCCCTCTTCTTTGGTTTTTTTGGAAGAGTTTGAGTAGAATTGACAGTATTTCTTTGTAAAAGTTTGGTAAAATTCACCATGAAGCCAGGAAACTGATTTTTTAATAATGGAATATGTATGTCAATATGTACATTCATAGGCATAATTACACTGGAGGACATAAGGAAGTAAGTAAATGCTTGCATCTATAAGGGTAGTCATCAGGAATATGTGAATGACAAATGCAGATTGATACATATTTATGCTTTGACTAGAGATTCAAAACCCAAGAAGTATTGCTACTGATGGCCTTATGTCCTGAAATGTTGTTGGTAATGTTCAGTATAAAAAAGTACACACTTTGTTTAATTTACAAGTTATTTGTGTTTCTGGGAAATTTAGGAGTTATTAAAAATTTATTTAAAAATATTATATTATGATACAAAAATGGATCTAGGTTCTAGGTTCAGAAAATTGTAAGCAGCAGTTTATTTAAATGAATGTCCACTGGGACATTAGAAAGTATGACTAACAGCTTTTTGGTGTGTAGACCATCTTGTGTGATACAGAAGGCCCAACTTCGACCTTCTCAATATCAGGAGGTAATTTATGTCATTGCCACTAACAAAAAGCACGCCAGCAGAGTTCCAGAAATGCCCACAAGGTTAGCTAGCCCCATGGTTCGCTCAGAGAAGCCTTGCCCAGTGATATTTGGGTCCTGTCTTCTTCAGTTGTGTCTCCTTCCAGTCCTCCTTTCCTCACATGCTCCAAATCCATTGCCTTCTTTCTCTCTTTTAAACTAAGGAGTAGTTGAATTTACATTTTCTACATCTTGGACAGTTGTGCCACCAAATTTGACTATCTTGGTTCTTCTTGTTATTCAGGTGTTGGCATGAATGTTCCTTTCTCAGAGAAGCAAATGCAGAGCATACTGGCTCCAGTATTATCTCCATCTGCATCACTATTCTTTTAGCCTCTTACACCTTCTTTGTAGTTTATTTGATAGCACTTAATAATGACTGAAAACAAAAATGTTTTATTAATTTATGTGCTCATTGTCTATCCCTTTTTCCATTAAAATATAAGATCTAGGAGGGCAGGAACTCTTGTCTGCTACCAGCTATATTTTCAGTGCCTAGGAAAATGTCTGGTATGTAGTAGGTGCCTAATAATTGTATTTCTTGAGTAAGCTATTAATTCGCTCCTTGCTCTCCTCTAGAAAAACTCCAAGCTCTTTAGCATAACACTTGAGGCTTCTCAACATCTTGCCCAGTTTATATTTCCCTAACCTTTCCTCCTTTCATTCACTAATCATCTTTTTTACTAAAGTTTCTCAAATATGTCATGCCATTTACTGTTTCATTCCTTTGCATATTGTGTTTTCTCTGTATTCAGCTAAGATCAGGCTCCCTCAATTTCCTCTTCCCTCCCATTCTTTGGAGGTTTACATACCCTTCCTTTGGTAATGGCCCCACAACTATGCTCATACAAGGAGAGAATATTTGTTGGTATATGCATCTTTCTTTCCAACTATATTTTGAGCTTATTGGGAGCAGAGACCACTTCTTAATCGTCTTTATGTGCCTAGTGGTCAGATGGTACCTGGCCTACATCAGAGTTGGATTATCATATTAGCTACCTGAGAACACTTGGAATCTCAACTCCATCATTGATTTTCCCCAGTATCATATCAACTATAAATCTGTTAAATATGCACAAACAGTTGAGACTTCATAGGGGCACATAAAAGTAAGTTAATCCCTTGAAATTGCAATGACAGAATGGTTTAAAGATAATTTTGTTGTTATTGATTATGATATTTCTTGAGTATGGCATGATGGTCACATTTCTAAACTCTATGAACATTTTCTTATTGAAGCCTTTAGCAACTCAGTGGTAAGAATCACTTAGTTACCTAGAGTAAACTTGACAATGTCATTGCTGATAAGTAGAACAACATAATTAGCCTTAATGTATGTGACCCCATAGCCTAAGATCTTAATCACTATGTTAAGTCCTTTCTATGCCATTTCTGTAATTCTTAGACTCAACCATCCTTGAATATGACTAGAACAGAGTTAATGGAGATATTTTAAAGTTAATCCTATTTTCTCAGGATAAAGAAGATTTCAGTCCCTCCTCTCCACAAACAAGACCATTTGCTAATTATTGCTTTTTATCCTCCTTTCTCTCTGTCAGGGAAGCTAAGTTTATTATGGGTCATTGTGGATGCAACCAAGTTAATGATAATTGATGTTCGTCTCTTGCATCTCATGTTAGTGGCTCTGTATCAGCACCCACTCGCCTTGCAGTGGGCATGCCCCTCTCCATCTCTTTTCCCACATTAGCTGAGGTTCTGAATTACTCAGAGAACTTTTAATCACTGAATAGCTAATTACCATAATTCCTCACTGTCCAAAGCTGCAAGTTCATCATGCACATGGACCTGGTATCCTTGTTAATCACAGTAATCGCTCATCACTCATGAGCTGTGAAAAGTAGTGATGACTCTTCACATCACTCAGGGTGCTCACACTCTGAGGGAGGCTGGGAGGAGTGTTAGGATGTACCCAACACAGGCTGTGGGGATAGCATCGGAATGTCCACCAGACATACACGTTTTGGATCTCTGCTTATGTTTACCATTATCCTGAGTTGTAAACTGATTAGAACTGCTACTCTGTGACTCTGTTGGTTCACAACTTCCCTGGGAGCTTCCTGGGTATAATCTGAAACTAGCCCCCATATGTGGAAGGCAGGAAGAAAGTAAAGAGAGAAGAAGACCAATCCAAATTGTAGGTGGCAGGGTTAATGAACAAGAGAATGTATTTATGAGGCTTGTCATGGGTTGTTGCAAGATGAGCAGTCTTCTGCACCTGCCTGTCAAATCTTAAAAGTTTATATAGAGGACCTATCTGGGTCAGTTACATTACAAATTCCAGATGATCTCAACACCTTATGACTATCTCCAGGCTCTGTCCTTGGGCAGCTTTTAGTGTGGATAAGGCAAGTGGAGCACACATTCCAAGAACGGGGGTAGCAGGTGAGGAGCCTCTGATGCTTGGGTCTAGCTTGTGAGTCAAATCAGCAGTCACATCTTGATGACCTCTGCCCACATGCTCACATCTCCATCCCCATTGTTTCTGATACTAAACTTCTATAGCAGGGTTCCTTCCTGACAGACTTCTCCTTCCTTGCATCTAATGTTCCATCTTGGCATCCAGGCTGTACCCTGCTGGCATTGTCCACTGGGCTTCCTGGCCAGGCCATCAACTTTTATCCCAAAGCTTCACTGAAATTATTTGTCTTACACTGGAATTATTTTGATAAGAAATAAACCAGAAACCAATCCATCTGGCTCAATTTGAGAGGAATATATTATAAAGAATGAGGGGTATGTCTTTGAATCCAAAACCTAGAAATTTGACCATCCCTCAGAAGTGACATACTCAACTTGGGAGGCCACCAGATATTAAGGCAGACACTCTGTTAATCTTAGATTGCCCTCTACATGTGTACTCCATCATTTTGCTTTCCACTCTTGCTTTGCTGATCACCTCTGAGAGCTCGTTCATGGTGCACAGACCATAAATTGCTTTCCCAGAGAGGCAGCCTCAGTTTACATGTCTGAGCAGTCTGGGATTTGCAGTTAGCCAAATATACTTTCTGATTCCCATTCCATATTCTCCTCTCACTGTATTCTAAGTTCTCTTCTCTTACACACTCTGTGCTCTTCATCTTCTCCCCCAGAGTTGCATATCAAGGTGTTAGCCCAACAAAGAGCCCCACATTCATCAAAATTCATCCTCTTGGAAAATAGCTGTTTTAAGTTGCCAAACCCAAAGTCTTAAAAATTGCCTGTGTCACAAGCTCATTCTTTTAAGACAGAATTGTTGCCCTGGATGCTGTTGAAAGCCATTCTTTCTAAATGTTCCTTTTGTCATCTCATCTCCCTCCCTCCCTTTCTAGAGAGAGAAAAAGGGAGAGAGAAGAAAAGGGAAAGGGAATATGAATGAAAGAACATAGCTCAGACCAAGAACAATTGTTGCTGTTGTTCATTTTCTCAGTTGTGTCTGACTCTTTGCAACCCTATAGACTGCAGCACATCAGGCTTCCCTGTCCTTCATCATCTCCCAGAGCTTGTTCAAACTCATATTCATTAGTTGGTAATGCCATCCAACCATCTCATCCTCTCTCGTACCCTTCTCCTCCCACCCTCAATCCTTCCCAGCATCAGGGTCTTTTCCAATGAGTCAGCTCTTTGCATCAGGTGACCAAAGTATTGGAGTTTCATCTTCAGCATCAGTGCTTCCCATGAATATTCAGGACTGACTTCCTTTAGGATTGACTGGTTGATCTCCTCCAAGGGACGCCCAAGAGTCTTCTCCAACACTACAGTTCAAAAGCATCAATTCCTCAGTGCTCAGCCTTCTTTATGGTCCAACTCTCATATCCATACATGACTACTGGAAAAACCATAGCTCTGACTATACAGACTGCTGTCAGCAAAGTAATGTCTCTGCTTTTTTAATATGCTGTCTAGGTTGGTCATAGCTTTTCTTCCAAGGAGCAAGTGTTTTTAATTTCATGGCTGCAGTCACCTTCTGCAGTGATTTTGGGGCCCAAGAAAATAAGGTCTGTCACTGTTTTCATTGTTTATCCATCTATTTGCCATGAAGTGATGGGACTGGATACCATGATCTTAGTTTTTTGAATGTTGAGTTTTAAGTCAGCTTTTTCACTCTCCTCTTTAACCTTCATCAAGCGGCTCTTTACTTCCTTTTCAATTTTTGCCATAAGTGTGGTGTCATCTGCATATCTGAAGTTATTGATATTTCTCCTGGCAATCTTAATTCCAGCTTGTGCTTCATCCAGCCCGGCATTTTGCATGATGTACTCCGCATGTAAGTTAAAAAAGCTGGATGACAATATATAGCCTTGACATACACCTTTCCCAATTTTGAACCAGTCCATCATTCCATGTCTGGTTCTAACTGTTGCTTCTTGACCTGCATACAGGTTTCTCAGGAGACAGGTAAGGTGATCTGTTCTTCCTATCTCTTGACAAATTTTCCACTGTTTTTTGTGAGCCACACAGTCAAAGACTTTGTTGTAGTCAATGAAGCAGAGGTAGATGTTTTTCTGGAATTCTCTTTCTTTTTCTATGATCCAACAAATGCTGACAATTTAATCTCTGGTTCCTTTGTCTTTTCTAAATCCAGCTTGTACATCTGGAAGTTCTTTGTTCACATACTGTTGAAGCCTAGCTTGAGGGATTTTGAACATTACCTTGCTAGCATGTGAAAGGAGTGCAATTGTGTGGTAGTTTGAACATTCTTTGGCATTGCCCTTCTTTGGAATCGGAATGAAAACTGATCTTTTCCAGTCCTGTGGCCACTCCTGGGTTTTCCAAATTTGCTGGTGTATTGAGTGCAACACTTTTATAGCATCATCTTTTAGGATTTGAAATAGCTCAGCTGTAATTCCATCACCTCCACTAGCTTTAGTGATGCTTCCTACAGCCAACTTGACTTCACACTCTAGGATATCTGGTTCTGGGTGAGTGATCACACCATCATGGTTATCCAGGTCATTAAGACCTTTTTTGTATAGTTCTTCTGTGTATTCTTGCCACCTCTTCTTAATATCTTCTGCTTCTGTTATGTCCATACTGTTTCCGTCCTTTATTGTGACCATCTGTGTGTGAAATAGCCCCATTATATCTCTATTTTTTTTTGAAGAGATCTCTAGTATTTCTCATTCTTTTGTTTTCCTCCATTTCTTTGCATTGTTCACTTAAAAAGGCTGTCTTATGTCTTCTTGATAGTGTTTGGAATGCTGTATTCAGATGTGTATATCTTTCCTTTTTTTCCTTTGCCTTTTGCTTCTCTTCTTTTCTCAGCTATTTGTAAGGCTTCCTCAGGCAACCATTTTGCCTTTTTGCATTTTGTTACCTTGGGGATGGTCTTTGGAAGTTCACTAAGATAAATCAAAGCCTAGGACTACTGTATTGAATTTTTACCTCTAACTCATCACCCATTTTACTCTTTTCCCTCTTTGGGGAGCTCTCTCCCCAGCCTTTATTTGGATAATTGTCTCTTCTCCCTCATTCATATAGCTTCTGGGTGGGACTGTCAAATGAGTTGTCTTGCTCTTCCTAGTCAAAGGTCAGTGAATGACACAAATAAAAGCAACTGGACTGATTCTCACTTGTGGACTTTAAATATTGAGGTAAGTGATTCTAACACCAAAAGACAATCAGGACTCCTGCTTTGCTGTGCTGTCACCCTAATTGCTGATCAGATCCTGCTGATTGGATCCCTGCTTCCTGTTTTTCTTCTAAGATTGGCTATTTAGTAGTTTCTTTACTTCTTCCACTGACCATATATACTCCCCATAAAGCTGTTTTGCTCAAGATAGGCAGAGACAGTTCTGTTCTTTGTCAATAAAAGAAAACAAAGACCCAACAGATATAGAGACTATATCATAAAAATTCTTGATTCTATAGATTTTAGCTTGTGTGATCCTCTGGACACAGTTTCTCTGTTACACTCCCCTTGGGCTGCTGAAAAATGAATGGGCAGGTATAGTGGCTCAGTGCCTTGTTTATTTCAGGCAGAATTAACAGAGTGGATTTTAATGGAAATGGAGTAATGTTATGTTCATGATTGTTCAGTTTGTTCTGAATTCTGGAGACAGCTTGTCCAGGTGAAGTTTAATTAACGACTGCTCAAAATCAATCCAACTTTGACTTTGCTGCAGTTTGAATCTCATAGCTTGGCCCCTTTTCCTTGTTTCACTTCATTAACAAAGATTTTGAATTATCTGTGGGAATAGAGAAATAGTATGCATATATACACACACACACACGTGTGTGTGTGTGTGTGTGAAGAGAGTATATGATAGGAAGAGAATTCTGAATTAGTTTGGTAGATGAAGTATGCAAGCAAGTGATCTAGATTGGAAATAGCATAATCTGCATTACCCCTGGGTGACTTCCTGTGGTTGTACAGGTAAGTCTTGTTTTCTCTCCCCTCTTTCTCCCTTTCTCCCTCTCCCCCTTCTTACCTCCTCCTCTCCTCTCTCTTCTCTTACTCATGTGCACACTTTATAGAAGTTTTCTACTCTGTTTATATCTAATATTGAGCAACATTTTCTTCTAATGTGATTAAAAGCAAGGACTTGAGAATTGGACCACAGGGAGATTGCATTTCACTTCTGCCACTTGCTAGCTGTGTGACCAAGGACAAGTACCTTTTTTAAAGGCCCAGTTTCCTCATCTTGAAAATGAAAGGAATAAAAGTATTCACGTGTGGGTTACAAGAAGAGCACTTGATATAATGACTGGCCCACGGTGAGTGCCTTATCTATTACTATGGTTGTTATTTCCTTCCAAAAAAAGAAGGAAAATTATCCTCATTCATTTTCACCATGTGCTTGTCTTTGCCTCACTATATTCAAATATCTTTTCACTGTGTTCAAGCCCCTTCCTCCCTTTCCCCATAGTAATGTCCCCCAGAGGGAAACGACCATGGAATCTCATTCCTAGGAGTATTTTAGTAAGAATGGCAAAATTTTAGCACATAGGAGAATCCTGGTGAATTTTCTTTTACACCGACTCTTTGCAACTCCATGGACTGCATCATGCCAGGCCCCTTGTCCCTCCCATCTCCCCAAGTTTACCCAAGTATGTCCCCTCTCTCCCAAAGTATGCCCTTCTACACTAGGGAAACACAATTTTAGATTACGTTACTAACGTTTTCACAGCATTATTGCCATTTTCAATGTCTCACTCCCACCGTCTTTTGAGAATTCAGATAAATTTCCAGATAAAGGGTATAAAGAGAAGTATGGATACTAGATATTGCAACCTAGGGTCAAACCTTACTCAGAATCTTGGAACAAGTTGTAAGTACAAATAATATTTTTGAAACCGGACCCACTGTGGAGGAAAGCATATCTATGTATTTGTTACAACAACAAAATAATAAGTTCATGTTCAGTGATCAGACTTTTTGAGAATGCTTAATTGAAATAACTTTTTTCTGCAGTGGAGGATATTAACACTTGTGTGTGTGGTGTCTTTTGTTTTTTTTTTTCCTCTTGGAGGATAATTGCTTTACAATATTGTGCTGGCCTCTGCCATACATCAAAATGAATAAACCACAGATATACATATTTCCCCTCCCTACTGAAACTCCCTCCCACCTCCCAACCCATCTTACCCCTCTAGGTTGTCACAGAGCACTGGACTGAGCTTCCTGCACCACACAAAGTATTAGCACATGCATATGGAATCTAGAAAGATGGTACAGAGGAACCTATTTGCAGGGTAGCAGTGGAGATGCAGACATAGAGAACAGATTTGTGGACCCAGTGAGGGAAGGAGAGGGTGCGATGAATTGAGAGTAATGTGGAAACATATACATTACCATATGTAAAATAGCAAGTGTGGTAGAAACATATATATTACCATATGTAAAATAGATAGCAAGTGTGGTTCTTTTTGAAAAATAGATTCATTTAAAAGATATCTCTCACTCCCCTTAAATGTCCCATTGTTAGTATATTTGTTAAGTTGATATTAAGAAAACTTTTATTCTTTTAAGCCCAGCAAAAATGTGGAAAATACTATTTTTCTAGCCAAGGCAATCTTGACTTGGCTATTTTCCTAGACTCCTGATTCTACTTTGAGATGTGTACTCTAGTTTATGACCAACACACGTGTATATTTCCTACAGTTGAGTTAAACTTGGGGGCTTATCAATAGCTGGGCTTGAAAGTCTGGGAAAACCTTGTTTTGCTAAACCATTAATGCTCAAGGTTTAAGTGTAAAAGCCCAACTGTGTTTAATCCACTCCTATCACCATTTCCAACTGGAGCTGGGAACATGCTCAAAGCCAGGAGCTAAGCGGAGGCAAGGACCTCGTGATTTAAGAGGCTGAAGAGATTTTCTCTCTCTGAGTCAAAATTTTTCTCATCTTGCTGTGGGATTTGACACTGGAGTGCAGCATTCCAATCCCTGTTTAATACCGGGACTTTGAAGGCATTCTCACTCCCTGTCTTGCTTCTGTTTCTTTTTTACTGTGTTTGACAATAAATTTTGCCTGAAGGTACCCCAGGCAAATTGTCTGCTCACCCTCCTCAAATAATTCTTGATGGTCCAGTTCTCTAGAAGTTTACATTCAGATCTGTTTCACATCAAAATGCATTTCTCTGACATGTGTAATTCTCTATTAGCTTGACTAGAGAGCTTGGTTTCTGTTCTCCTTAGGATTTGTGTGTATGTGTGTGAGGGCATAGGGGATAGGATTTACCTTATTTTGAGGATGGGAGAGAAAAATTAAGGAGACTGAACAGTGTTAGGAGGCAGAAATTAAACTAAGGACACATAGAGAAATAAGTGGAGAAAATAAATTTAAATAATGGGACAGGGAGAGAAAAGGAAACAAAATTGCTTCACTTTTATGGCAAAATGTAGGGTCAAATTAAAAAAAAACAAACTTGTTTTTAAAACACAGTCTTATCTTCAAGTAGGGAAAATGTTTTGCGGTAAATAACGGGAGCTCCCTTCCTTTCTCTTTGGCCACCTACTGTTATCGGACTTCCAGGATGATCATCATTAATGTGACCTGTGTTCTTTCACTACTTGTTGGGTGATCTTGGGAAGGCCACTGAAATCCAGGCCTTAGTTCCCACATCTGTAAAGTGGGAATAATACAAGGTACTCATGTCATAGTCTTTTTGAGAGGATTAAAAGATATATGTCATTGAATATATGTGTATGGCACAAAATAAGAGCTCAGTGAATACTGGATATTATTTTTGTAGGCACATACAAACACATATATTTTCTAAAAAATAAAAATGGCATCTCATTATGTATGATATAAATATCATACATATCAGTATGTATGATATAAATTACTATTTCAATATAATAATATGTTAGAAACATAATAATTATTGCTATATGTTATTTTATTTAAATGCACACATATGATCACATTACAGTGAATGATATTTTCTTTGATTTGCCTCTCTCTTTTTATGTCTCCCCATCCATACAACTTGTCTTGAGGAAATACACATCAAAGCTTAACTGTGTATGATGTGTGTTTTTCTTCATGCTCATATAATCATAGACAAAAGCATATATGCATATTCATATAGAGTTTTTGTCATTGATTTACAAAAATAAGATTATGCTGTGCAAATGTATTTTCATAAGAGCTACAGATTATAAAACATCTTTTCCTGAGCCTTTATCTAATAATAGAGGCTAAAAAGCTTAAAATTTCAATTTACAGCAGGTGTCCTTGCTGTGGGGGATGGGTTAGGCAAGGGTCCCAGTACTCCTCAGCTATACCCAAGGAGGAGTTGTTGCAATGTTTCTGGGAGAGTTTTTGTTCTGATAAATAGGATGACTTTGGTTTCACTAGTTTTAGTTTCTTTTCTTCATCCTTCTTGGGAAGTAGAAATTCTGAAATGACAATATCATTTTTGGGTCATGATGGAACAAGTGTGAAGAGAAGAACCAGAACCTTAGTAGTGACATCATAAGAATCTGAGCGCCTGATAGCATTTTGTGTGGCTGAACTACTGACCCCCAGATTTCTAAAAGAAACCACTATCTGCTTCCCTGGTGGCTCAGATGGTAAAGAGTCTGCCCGCAATGCGGGAGACTCACGTTTGATCCCTGAGTTGGGAAGATCCCCTGGAGAAGGGAATGGCAACCCACTCCAGTATATTCTTGCCTAGGAAATTCCATGGTAGAAGAGTCTGATGAGCTACAGTCCAGGGGGTCACAAAGAGCCAGACATAACTGAGCAACTAACTCGTTCACTTTCACTTTTGTTTAATCCATGGTCATCAGTTTTTCTCTTCAAAACACACGCTAAGCTGATACACACACTTCTTTATATTATGTTTTTGCCACTCAAAGAAATATTGTTGAAACTCTAGTTGATTATTTATCACGGCAGCACAATATTTCATGATGTGAACTATTGTAACTGATTTAGCCCCCTTTCAATTGATGGGATTCCCCGGTAGCTCAGCTGGTAAAGAATCCACCTGCAGTGCAGGAGACCCTGGTTGGATTCCTGGGTTGGGAAGATCCACTGGAGAAGAGATAGGCTACCCACTCCAGTATTCTTGGGCTTTCCTAGTGGCTCAGCTGGTAAAGAATCTGCCTACAATATGGGAGACCTCAGTTTGATCCCTATGTTGGGAAAACCCCTGAAGAGGGAATGGCTATCTACTTCAGTATTCTAGGCTGGAGAATTCCACGGCCTGTAAAGTCCATGGGGTCACAAAGAGTCAGACATGACTGAGCGATTTTCACACTTACTTAAATTGATAATTATTTTTGTATCCAGTGGTTCTTATTTGTTTTGTTTTTTGTTGTTGTTGCTTCAAAACCGTGTTGCATCAAACATCTGTAACTACCTATCTTTATATATTGAGACTTTATCTTTATGGAATAAATTTCCCAAAGTGGAAACATGCTGTGCTGTGCTTAGTCGCTCAGTCTTGTCTGACTCTGCGACCCCATGGACTGTAGCCCGCCAGGCTCCTCTGTCCATGGGGATTCTCCAGGCAAGAATACTAGGGTGGGTTGCCATGCCCTCCTTCAGGCCCTCTTCCCAACCCAGGGATTGAACCCAGACCTCCCGCAGTGCAGGCAGTTTCTTTACCATCTGCGCCACCAGTGAAGCCCGACAACATACTGGAATGACCCTATTCTTCCCATACCCACCCAGGCAATAGTTGTTATTCAGCTTTTGCTAGTGATGTTTATAAGATCATAACTGACTGTTTGATTTGTTCATGTTTTCCTTACCAGTAGTGTTTTTAAGTTTTTTCTATATTCTGTTTGCTATTTGGAATTGTTCTTCTGTGAATTTCTATTCATAACCTTGGTTATTTTTCTCTTGAGGAGTCTCCTTGTCAATTCATAAGAGTATTTTTATATTATACGTACTAAATTTCCATCCTCAGCATTGGACTTTCATATTTTGCTATAAATATTTAAACTTTTATAGGGAACTGTGGTTTTTAAAAGCCTCCTTTTCCAGTTATAATAAGAGAGTCTGCTTTACTGTGAAATTATACATGAAGTTACCTAGTTTTTTTTTTCCGCAGGATTTTTGTTTTATTTCTTTCTCCCACCCACTCTATTCTGTCTTTACTTGATATTATGTAAGTTAGGTTTCCATTTTGTTTTCCTCCTGATGGATGGCACTTATATCAATGTGATTTTTAAAAAATCCATCCTTTCTACTCTGAAATGAAACATCAATTTGTCATACATTGCATTCTCATGTACATTATTTCTTAAGTCAACCATGATGTTTTATATTGCTGAGAAAATTATTCATTCCCTCTAAGTTTTCAAAAGTATTGCCATACATTTTCCTGTAATGTTTCTTCTATTGTAATTCTCTTTATCTTTCCTTTGCCTCTGGTTAGGTTTTCCTTTTAATTCCTGATCACTTCTGTGCATGTGTTTGTTTTTCCCTGAGATGAGCTTATTTATTTTTCCTATAAATTCTTTGTTTTCATTTTCATCAAATCCTATCATCATATGAATTTCAGCTTCCTGATTTATTTTTTAGTTTTTCAGAGATGAATTCTAAGTTCCTTTATGTTCATCTTTCTTCTTTAATGATAAAGATATTAAACATAGATTTTTTTTCTCAGTAGAGTTTTTGATTTGTGCTCTAGATTTTAGTATAAGGTTTTTTTTTTGTCTAGTTTATAATTTCCTTCTAGTTTAAGGGTTGACCAGAAATTTTTATCAAATATTTTAAGCATTTAATATTATTTATCAAAATATATAGCCTATGTAATATATGAGTTTCATTTAATTATATAGATTAGTTTGGAATTTAAAATGTTTTCTTTGTGGAAAGCACAAATTTAGTTTTCGGAAACATTGTATAGCATTTAAAATATATACTAATTCCCCATTCAAAGGATATAAGATTTTCTGTATCTTTTAAACCATTTTTATTCATGTTTTAAAGCTATTTAGGCATGTTATACAAAATAAACTGCACATATTTAAGATGTACAATTTCATGAGTTTTGAAAGATAGTCATCACGACAATTGCGACCACCATAATAAAAATACTGGCAAATTGCATCACTCTCAAAAACTTTCTTCCTTTGGAATCTTATTTCTTTCCATTCTCATCCATAGACAGCTGCTGATCTGCTTTCTGTCAGCAGAATTGTGTTTAAATGGAATTTTATATAAATGAACTGATAAAGTATATACTCTTTTTTAATTTGGATACTTTCATGCAGAATAATAAATCAGATTCATTCAAGTTGTTATTTATATCACCTGTTACTTTTTATTTTTGAAGAATGTTCCATTGAAGAACATTCTAATTTGAAGGATCTTCCATTCAATGGAAAAATCTGTATCTTCTCATCTGTTGAAAGACATCGTGGTTGTCTCCTTACAAATAAATTGGTGGTGAACATTTATGTACAACGTTTTATGTGAACACATTTTCACTTCTCTTAGGTAAATATCTAGGAGTAGATTGGCTGGGTTGTGTAGTAGGTTTATGTTTAGCTTTTTAAGAAACTGTCAAATTGTTGGCCAGTTTCCCAGATGGCGCAGTTGGTAAGGAATCTGCCTGCCAATGCAGGAGATCCAAGAGACTCAGGTTCAATCCCTGGGTCAGGAAAATCCCTGGAGGAGAAAATAGTAACCCACTCCAGTATTCTTACTTGGAAAATTCCATGGACAGAGGAGCCTGGAGGGCTCCAGTCCATGGAGTCACAGAGTCAGACTTGACAGAGTGTGTGCATACACACACACACACACACACACACACGCACACGCACACACACACAAACTGATAATGGAAGTAGTTGTACCTTTTTCCATCCTTGATAACTGTTATGAGAGTGTTATGTGTTCCACATTCTCGGCAACACTTGGTATTGTCAGGCTCTTTCATTTTAGCTATTACAGTGGTCATATGGTGCTAGCTCATTGATTTTAATTTGCGTTTCCTTCATGATCAATAATATTGAGGGTTTTTTTCATGTGTTTTGCCCTTTAGTGTATGTTCTTTTAGAGGGATTGGTTCAAATCTTTGTCCATAAATTTTGGGTTGTTTGTTGTATTACCAAAATATGAGAACTCTTTCCGTATTCTTGTTATAAGTCCTATGCTTGATATCTGTATAGAGAATATATTCTTCTAGTCTGTTTCCTTAATAGTGAACTTCAAAAAACAGAAGGTTTTAATTTTAATAAAACCCATTCTGGGGAGGGGAATATTTCTCATACTACATTTCTTGAGTTCCTGTGGCAGGACTAATAATAAAAATATCAAGAGATTATCAAGAGAAAAGTCAATTTAATTTCATATACATGGAATGATGCTCAGAGTATGACCAAGCACAAGCAGGTTTTATGTCTTTTTGCACAAAGAAACATTAAATTTGTGAGGAACTGACAGGACAGAGAAACTTAGGAATTTGAGCAGTTTGGTCTTGGGTGGTAAATGAGTAAAGAAATTATAAGTTTGGTTTATATAGGCTACTCAGCTGTGCATTCCATATCTCTGATGATAAGGATGTCTTCCTACCTTACAGGAAGGGCATCTTCCACATGGGAGATTTATTTCCTGCTTTCAGGGAGACAAAGAGGAGGATAAAAGTGTCCCTCTTGCATCAACTGTTTTTTTAAGTAATAATTTTTTAATTCATAATTATTACTATGCCATTGAGGCACATTTTGGGGCAGCCTGTCCTGGGCCCCAACACCCAAATATCAATTTTTCTTTTTATATCTTGTGCATTTTGTTTTATTTAAGAAAGCATTAACTGAAAGAGATGGGTTTTCTTCAATGTACATTTTAAAAACAGTTTAAGCCTTTCCTTTAGTTCTACAATCTATTTCAAGTTAATCATGTTGTATAGTGTCAGATAATGGCTCTTTTTTATTTTTTTTCTAAATAGATATAATAGAAAAGTACAGAGCAAGCAGTAATATTTTCTAGTGAAAACTTACAGACAGGACAACAAAATGATGAAAGATATCTAAATACCAGATATTCCAATATCAACTGTTGAAAAGTTTATCATTTCCCCATTGAATTGCCTGAAGCATTTTTGTGCTTCAGTAGGTATTTCAAAAAATACCTACTTCCAGATCCCTCATGCCAACAATCTCCAATTAGGGCATACATAAAGCCTTCCCTTTTTTCTATGATAAAGCTTTCCAACTCTTTTGCCTGCTTTTGAGTTTCTGCTAGAAGCAAGTGGTGGTGCTTGACTCCTTTGCAAAATCTGAATAAACAGGTTTTCCGTTCTCATTTAGGTGTTCTCTACTTATTTCCATGTAAGTCTTGAAATCAGAGTGGAAGTCTTCCAAATTTGATCTTATATTAAAGCTTGCATTGATTATTCTAAAATGTTTGCATTTCTATATACATTTTAGAATCAGCTTTCCAATTTCTACTAAAAGCATGTTGGAATTTCAATTGAGAATACTTTGAATTTTATAGATCTTCTCTCTTTGTTTTATTTTTGTCTCTCCTCTCTGTTCTTTTTTCCTGGAGCTCCTTTTATTTGTCTGTTAAATCTCTCATATACCTCTTCCAGTTTATTATCGGCTTTTGTCCCTCATAATTTTTATCTTTTTATGTATTTTTTAATACTCTGAGTTTGTTTTTTTTTCCCATGCCACTAAATCAAGTTTAAATGGTGACCTTGAACATTCTCTCTCTAAATTCATCTACTAAATAGTTTCTTTGAAAACCTCATCTTTTACCTCTGTAAAGATTTTTGGGCCAAGGTGAGTGGAAAGTAAGGGAGAGTATGTGCAGATATTTCTAAATTTTCTTTTTCTTTCCAGATCATTACTTATCTGTTCTAGAATCTCTCAAAGACTGGTTCTGTGTTCCCTTTTTTTTTTTTTAATTGTTCTTCCTCTCTTGGGCCGCTCTGCCCCTTGAAAGTGAAAAAGTGAAAGTGAAGTCGCTCAGTCATGTCCAGCTCTTTGAGACCTCATGGACTGTAACCTGCCAGTCTCCTCAGTCCATGGGATTTTCCAGACAAGAATACTGGAGTGGGTTGTCATTTCTTTCTCTGGGGAATCTTCCCCATCCAGGGATCAAATCTGGGTCTCCCTCACTTCAGGCAGACTCTTTACCATCTGAGCTACCAGGGAACCTCCGCTCTGACCCTTGAGGTGTTATTTATTTGAAGTAAATCTCCCTATTCCCCTGTCTCTTATACTTTATCAGTCTGTAGAATAGGGTTACTTTACTCAGCTCTAAAAAACTTTTCTAGACATTTGGAGTTTGGGAGCTCAGGGTAGGCCACCTCCCAAATATGCTGTACCAAAATGATCATTTTGAATTAAATTTACATAAGAAATGGCCAATGCAACAGGGACACTTTGACCATTTTTTTTTTTTTAAATTTTTTTTTTTTTTATTTCAACAACAGAGGGCAGGTCTTTATTCCCAATCCCGATCCCCCCTCCCACCTCCCTCTCCACCTGATTCCTCTGGGTCTTCCCAGTGCACCAGGCCGGAGCACTTGTCTCATGCATCCCACCTGGGCTGGTGATCTGTTTCACCATAGATAGTATACATGCTGTTCTTTTGAAATATCCCACCCTCACATTCTCCCACAAGTTCAAAAGTCTGTTCTGTATTTTCTGTGTCTCTTTTTCTGTTTTGCATATAGGGTTATCGTTATCACCTTTCTAAATTTCATATATATCGTGTTAGTATGCTGTAATGTTCCTTATCTTTCTGGCTTACTTCACTCTGTATAATGGGCTCCAGTTTCATCCATCTCATTAGGACTGATTCAAATGAAGTCTTTTTAACGGCTGAGTAATATTCCATGGTGTATAGGTACCACAGCTTCCTTATCCATTCGTCTGCTGATGGGCATCTAGGTTGCTTCCATGTCCTGGCTATTATAAACAGTGCTGCGATGAACATTGGGGTGCACGTGTCTCTTTCAGATCTGGTTTTCTCAGTGTGTATGCCCAGAAGTGGGATTGCTAGGTCATATGGCAGTTCTATTTCCAGTTTTTTTAAGAAATCTCCACACTGTTCTCCATAGCGGCTGTACTAGTTTGCATTCCCACCAACAGTGTAAGAGGGTTCCCTTTTCTCCACACCCTCTCCAGCATTTATTGCTTGTAGACTTTTTGGATAGCAGCCATCCTGACTGGCGTGTAATGGTACCTCATTTGTGGTTTTGATTTGAATCTCTGATAATGAGTGATGTTGAGCATCTTTTCATGTGTTTGTTAGCCATCTGTATGTCTTCTTTGGAGAAATGTCTGTTTAGTTCTTTGGCCCATTTTTTGATTGGGTCATTTATTTTTTTGGAATTGAGCTGCAGGAGTTGCTTGTATATTTTTGAGATTAATCCTTTGTCTGTTGCTTCATTTGCTATTATTTTCTCCCAATCTGAGGGCTGTCTTTTCACCTTACTTATAGTTTCCTTTGTAGTGCAAAAGCTTTTAAGTTTCATTAGGTCCCATTTGTTTAGTTTTGCTTTTATTTCCAATATTCTGGGAGGTGGTCATAGAGGATCTTGCTGTGATTTATGTCGGAGAGTGTTTTGCTATGTTCTCCCTCTAGGAGTTTATAGTTCTGGTCTACATTTAAGATATCCTTTAACCTTTGAGTTTAATTTTGTGTTGGTGTTAGAAAGTGGTTCTAGTTTCATTCTTTTTCCAAGTGGTGGACCAGTTTTCCCAGCACCACTTGTTAAGAGGTTTCTTTTTTTACCATTGTATATCCTTGCCTCCTTGGTCCAAAGATAAGGGTCCATAGTTTCTGGATTTATCTCATGGGCTTTCTATTCTGTTCCATATCTATATTCTGTCTTTAGTTGCCAGTACCATACTGTCTTGAATGACTGTGGCTTTGTAGTTAAGAGTCTGAAGTCAGGCAGGTTGATTCCTCCAGTTCCATTCTTCTTTCTCAAGATTATTTTGGCTATTCGAGGTTTTTTGTATTTCCATACAAATTGTGAAATTCTTTGGTCTAGTTCTGTGAAAAATACCGTTGGTAGCTTGATAGGGATTGCATTGAATCTATAGATTGCTTTGGGTAGAGTAGCCATTTTGACAATATTGATTCTTCCAATCCATGAACACGGTATGTTTCTCCATCTGTTTGTGTCCTCTTTGATTTCTTTCATCAGTGTTTTATAGTTTTCTATGTATAGGTCTTTTGTTTCTTTAGGTAGATATACTCCTAAGTATTTTATTCTTTTTGTTGCAATGGTGAATGGTATTGTTTCCTTAATTTCTCTTTCTGTTTTTTCATTGTTAGTATATAGGAATGCAAGGGATTTCTGTGTGTTAATTTTATATCCTGCAACTTTACTATATTCATTGATTAGCTCTAGTAATTTTCTGGTAGAGTCTTTAGGGTTTTCTATGTAGAGGATCATGTCATCTGCAAACAGTGAGAGTTTCACTTCTTCTTTCCTATCTGGATTCCTTTTACTTCTTTTTCTGCTCTGATTGCTGTGGCCAAAACTTCCAACACTATGTTGAACAGTAGTGGTGACAGTGGGCACCCTTGTCTTGTTCCTGATTTCAGGGGGAATGCTTTCAATTTTTCACCATTGAGGGTGATGCTTGCTGTGGGTTTGTCATATATGGCTTTTATAATGTTGAGGTATGTTCCTTCTTTCTACTGCTTTTTGGAGGAGTTTTTAATCATAAAATGAGTGTGAATTTTTGTCAAAGCGCTTTTTCTGCATCTATTAGATAATCATATGGTTTTTATCTTTCAATTTTGTTAATGTTGGTGTTGTATTTACGTTGATTGATTTGCGGATATTGAAGAATCCTTGCATTCCTGGGATAAAGCCCACTTGGTCGTGGTGTATGATTTTTAATATGTTGTTGGATTCTGTTTGCTAGAATTTTGTTAAGGATTTTTGCATCTATGTTCATCAGTGATATTGGCCTGTAGTTTTCTTTTTTTGTGGCATCTTTGTCTGGTTTTGGAATTAGGGTGATGGTGGCCTCATAGAATGAGTTTGGAAGTTTACCTTCTTCTGCAATTTCTGGAAGAGTTTGAGTAAGATAGGTGTTAGCTCTTCTCTAAATTTTTGGTAGAATTCAGCTGTGAAGCCATCTGGTCCTGAGCTTTTGTTTGCTGGAAGATTTTTTATTACCACTTCGATTTCCTTGCCTTTGATGGGTCGTAAGATCTTCTATTTCTCCCTGGTTCACGAGTTGGGAAAGTTATACCTTTTCTAAGGAATTTTCCATTTCATCCAAGTTGTCCATTTTATTGCATAGAAGCGCTGGTAGCTTAGTCTCTTAGATCCTTTGTTATTTTCAGTGTTGTCTGTTGTGATTCTCTCCATTTTCATTTCTATTTTGTTAATTTGGTTTTCTCTTTGTTTCTTAATGAGTCTTGCTAATGGTTTGTCAATTTTGTTTATTTTTTCAAAAAACCAGCTTTTAGCTTTGTTGATTTTTGCTATGGTCTCTTTAGTTTTCTATTGCATTTATTTCTGCCTTAATTTTTAAGATTTCTTTCCTTCTGCTAACCCTGGGGTTCTTCATTTCTTCCTTCTCTAATTGCTTTAGGTGTAGAGTTAGGTTATTTATTTGGCTTTTTTTTTTTTTCTTGATGTAAGCCTGTAATGCTATGAACCTTCCCCTTAGCACTGCTTTTACAGTGTCCCATAGGTTTTGGGTTGTTGATGTTTTTCATTTTTCATTCATTTCTATACCATTTTTTTGATTCTTTTTGATTTCTTCTAGATTTGTTTGGTTATTCAGAAGTTACGTGTTATTTAGCCTCCATATGTTTGAAGTTTTAACAATTTTTTTCCTGTAATTGAGATCTAATCTTACTGCACTGTGGTCAGAAAAGATGACTGGAATGATTTCAATTTTTTTGAATTTCCCAAGACCAGATTTATGGCCCAGGATGTGATCTATTCTGGAGAAGGTTCCGTGTGCACTTGAGAAAAAGGTGAAGTTGATTGTTTTGGGGTGAAATGTCCTATAGATATCAATTAGGTCTAGCTGGTCCATTGTGTCATTTAAAGTTTGTGTTTCCTTGTTAATTTTCTGTGTAGTTGATCTATCCATAGTTGTGAGTGGGTATTAAAGTCTCCCACTATTATTGTGTTACTATTAATTTCCTCTTTCATACTCGTTAGCGTTTGCCGTACATATTGCGGTGCTCCTATGTTGGGTGCATATATATTTATAATTGTTATATCTTCTTCTTGGATTGATCCTTTGATCATTATGTAGTGTCCTTCTTTGTCTCTTTTCACATCCTTTATTTGAAAGTCTATTTTATCTGATATGAGTATTGCGACTCCTGCTTTCTTTTGGTCTCCGTTTGCATGAAATATTTTTTTCCAGCCCTTCACTTTTAGTCTGTATGTGTCTCTTGTTTTGAGGTGGGTCTCTTGTAGACAGCATATATAGGGGTCTTGTTTTTGTATCCATTCAGCCAATCTTTGTCTTTTGGTTGGGGCATTCAACCCATTTACATTTAGGGTAATTATTGATAGGTGTGGTCCCGTTGCCATTTACTTTGTTGTTTTGGGTTCACATTTATACAACCTTTCTGCATTTCCTGTCTAGAGAAGATCCTTTAGCATTTGTTGAAGAGCTGGTTTGGTGGTGCTGAATTCTCTCAGCTTTTGCTTATCTGTAAAGCTTTTGAATTCTCCTTCATATCTGAATGAGATCCTTGCTGGATACAGTAATCTAGGTTGTAGGTTATTCTCTTTCATTACTTTCAGTACGTCCTGCCATTCCCTTCTGGCCTGGAGGGTTTCTATTGATAGATCAGCTGTTATCCTTATGGGAATCCCTTTGTGTGTTATTTGTTGTTTTTCCCTTGCTGCTTTTAATATTTGTTCTTTGTGTTTGATCTTTGTTAATTTGATTAATATGTGTCTTGGGGTGTTTCGCCTTGGGTTTATCCTGTTTGGGACTCTCTGGGTTTCTTGGATTTGGGTGGCTATTTCCTTCCCCATTTTAGGGAAGTTTTCAGCTATTATCTCCTCGAGTATTTTCTCATGGCCTTTCTTTTTGTCTTCTTCTTCTGGAACGCCTATGATTCGAATGTTGGGGCGTTTCACAGTGTCCCAGAGGTCCCTGAGGTTGTCCTCATTTCTTTTGATCCTTTTTTCTTTTTTCCTCTCTGCTTCATTTATTTCCACCATTTTATCTTCTACCTCACTTATCCTATCTTCTGCCTCTGTTATTCTACTCTTGGTTCCCTCCAGAGTGTTTTTGATCTCATTCATTGCATTATTCATTTTTAATTGACTCTTTTTTATTTCTTCTAGGTCTTTATTAAACATTTCTTGTATCTTTTCAATCTTTGTCTCCAGGCTATTTATCTGTAACTCCATTTTGTTTTCAAGATTTTGGATCATTTTTATTATCATTATTCTAAATTCTTTTTCAGGTAGATTCCCTATCTCCTCCTCTTTTGTTTGACTTGGTGGGCATTTTTCATGTTCCTTTACCTGTTGGGTATTTCTTTGCCTTTTCATCTTGTTTAGATTGCTGTATCTGGAGTGGGCTTTCTGTATTCTGGAGGTCTGTGGTTCCTTTTTATTGTGGAGGATTAACCCAGTGGGTGGGGTTAGACGATTGGCTTGTCAAGATTTCCTGGTTAGGGGAGCTTGCGTCAGTGTTCTGGTGCGTGGAACTTGATTTCTTCTCTTTGGAGAGCAATGGAGTGCCCAGTAATGAGTTTTGAGATGGGTCTATGTGTTAGGTGTGTCCTTGGGCAGCCTGTATGTTGATGTTCAGGGCTATGTTCCTGCGTTGCTGGAGAATTTGCGTGGTATGTCTTGCTCTAAAACTTATTGGCTCTTGGGTGGTGGTTGGTTTCAGTGTAGGTATGGAGGCTTTTGGACGGTCACTTATTACTTAAAGTTCCATGTAGTCAGGAGTTTTCTGGTGTTCTCAGGTTTTGGGCTTAAGTCTCCTGCCTCTGGATTTCAGTTTTATTCTTCCTGTAGTCTCAGGACTTCTCCAACTATACAGCCCTCCTTTCGAAGACAATGGGCTGCTTCTCTGGGCGCCCGATGACCTCAGCTAGCGATCCGAAGTTGTTTTGCAAAGTTTGCTCTGCGTTCAGTTATTCTTTTGATGAATTTGTAGGAGAGAAAGTGGTCTCCCCGTCCTACTCCTCCGCCATCTTGGCTCCTCCCTCCTGACCATTCTTTCTGTCTATCTGGACACAGGTAATAAACCTGCCATGTGAGGGAGGTTATCACCAGAGATGGGTGAGAAATGCAAATCTTATTATTTC
The DNA here is from genome assembly GCF_019320065.1 of Cervus canadensis. NCBI lineage: Eukaryota > Metazoa > Chordata > Mammalia > Artiodactyla > Cervidae > Cervus > Cervus canadensis. The sequence goes on along the minus strand of NC_057389.1, from coordinate 42,463,068 downwards.
TTTATTACCTCAAGTCCAAATGCTGTTGAGATTCTTAACTAATTAAGCACCCAACGTCCAAGTTTTTTTGTCCCGTCAACTTCTTACAAGTTTATTGTTTCTTTGTGTCAAAAGTATAAATGCTGCCTGCGTTAGCCTATCCTGAAGTCCTTTTTAATGAGAACTCTGGGCGCATGATTTAATTTTTTCCTCCTGTTCATATGTGTTATGTCCCTTTATTTATTAGACCAGCCAAAAGAACTCACGAAGGGCAAGTGGGGTATTTCCCTCTCCATGACAGGGACCTGGGAGGTCTGGTATATACTTGGACCTCTGTTCTCTGGATCCAGTGGTCTCTTCAGGCCAAACCTTCCCAAGATCCAAGTTTTGGGGGAAAGATCCTCACTCCAGGTTTTCTAACAGTGGTCTCCACTTGTCTCCCTAGCTCATGAGTTGGAAAACCTCACTGGTTCTCTTCCATAGGATTCCCACAAATGTTCACTCAGTCCTCAGAAGCCCTAGGCTTTGATTAAAAAGAGAAAGATTTGAATTGGGATGAAGAGTAAAGGAATTGCTTTCAAGTCCCTGTCTTTCCAGAATCCCCTGTGGCATCGTTCTTGTCAGTACCTAGATACTGTCTCTTTTAAATGACTCTAGGGAAATTGAGTCAGTTTTGTATTGGAATGTAACCAAAGGTCATCTAGTCCAATGACTACTCTTCTGAGTCCATTTCCTATAAACCATGTTTGACAAGCAGTGGTCCCAATCTCTTTAAAGTTTTCTGGGAATTCAGAGCTTGCTGTTACCGTTAGAATATACTTTCTCAGACCAAACCCAAATCTATCTCTGTTGTATGTTCTCAATCCTTTTCTTTTCCCTTGGGATTCTGCAGAAGTTACTCACATCTTACCCAGAGTTGTAAAACCTGTTCTCCTCTGGGCATTTTCCTGCTTATTATTGATGGTATAGTTTTCAGTTCAGTTCAGTTCAGTCGCTCAGTCGTGTCCGACTCTTTGCGACCCCATGAATTGCAGCACGCCAGGCCTCCCTGTCCATCACCAACTCCCGGAGTTTACTCAAACTCTTGCCCATCGAGTTGGTGATGCCATCCAACCATCTCATCCTCTGTTGTCCTATAGGTTTAAGGAGGGAAAAAAAAACAAAACTGTAAACTTCTCAGCTTTGTAACTTCTTGGACTCTCACATAAAGTGTGATAAAGGAGGAGAGGGAAGCAGTTCACTAAAGTGAGTGTTTTAGATTCATGTTTTCTCCCTGGATTACATTAACACACTCTGTTGTCTTCCTTTCTCTCTACTTATTTTTTTTTTTAACATTAAATGAGCTTCACAGCTTTTTCTGATTATGAAAATGATTCAAGCTTATGGGGTCACAAATGAATAGAATAAAATATAAAAAAACCAAACAGAAAAATTCAAATCTCAATATCCTTAAATGATTCATTCTCTAAATCTTTCTCTATATGCTTATAATTTTATGTGTGGTTATATTATACATGTTGTTTTATAATCTCTCCTTTTACTTAACAAGATGCCATGGATTTACATCTATAACACTTTTAGTGGCTATATACTATTTCTTTGTAGAGATGAACTCTAATTTGTTTAGCAAGTATCATATGGTGAATATTTTAAGTTGTTTCTAGGTTTTTCAATTCACTCTGTAAAAACAAAAAACACTTCTCTGAGCATGTTTGTGCTCTTTTCTGGTTATCCCCTTAAATTACTGGCATCAAGAATCACATGGTCATAGAACATATCCCTTTGAAATTTTCATACATATTGCCAAACTTTGTTCCATGAAGGTAGAATTAATTTACATGTTCACCATAAATGCCAAAGCTGGGTATCACCAATCTGTGTCAACCTGGTCAATCAGAAGACTGAAGTTATCTCTCTTTTTAAAATCTGAAAATATTTTTCTGGTTATTATAGTTTTTGTATTCTTCCAGATAAAATTTCAAAGAGTTTTACCAAGTTATAGAAAAATTCTGTTGGGATTAAAACAATATAATAATATACTAGGAGTCAGCTAGTTTTCCTAATATAGGGTTTGTAACCTCCTTTAAATTTTTGTTTCTAGAAATTTTTACATATGGGGTAGTTCTTACTATAAATAAAGGCTTTGCCCACTATATGTAGTGTTTCAGTGGCAAGAGAAAGTTTATCTTTCTTATAATTCTAAAAAAAATAATATGTACCTTTGCGGAAAATTTGGAAAGTATAGAAAAAGCATTAAGAAGAAGAAACCTGTTTTTAAACCTTTTTAGAGAAAAATCTCTGTCATTTTTCATTAATTTTTATTGGAGTATAGTTGATTTAGAATGCTGTATCACTTTCTGCTGTGCTGCAAAGTGAATCAGCTACACTTATGCTTATATCCTTTCTTTTTTAAAATTTGTTTCCCTTTTAGGTTATTAGAGAGTTCTGAGGAGAGCCCCCTGTCCTAATCAGTAGGTTCTGATTAGTTATCTATTTTATGTATAGTAGTGTGCATATATTTTATCAACCCCAATCTCCCAATATATCCATCCTTTCCTTTCCTTCAGTAACTACAAGTTTTTTCTCCACATCTGTGACTCCATTTCTGTTCTGCAAACAAGTTTGTTTGAACCATTCTTTTAGATTACACAAATAGACAATATCATATGATATTTGTCATTCACTATCTGACTGACTTCACTGAGTGTGATAATCTCTAGATCTATCCATGTCACCACAAATGGTACAGTTTTATTCTTTTTTATGAGTAATAGTCCATTATATATGTATGTATGTATATATATATACACTTACCACATCTTCTTTATCCATTCCTCCATTGATGGACATTTAGGTTGCTTCCTTGTCTTGGCTATTGTAAATAGTGCTGCTATGAACACTGGAGTGCACGTATCTTCTTGAATTAGGATTTTCTCTGGATATATACCCAGGAGTGGGATTGCTGAATCAAATGTTAGTTCTATTTTTAGTTTTTTAAAGAACCTCCATACTGTTCTCAGTTGCGGCTGTACCAATTCACATTATCACTAACAGTGTAGGATGGTTCCCTTTTCATCACACCCTCTCTAACATTGTAGATATTTTGATGATGGCTGTTCTGACCAGTGTGAGGTGATACCTCGTTGTAGTTTTGACTTGCATTTCTCTAATAAGTAGTAATGCTGAACATCTTTTCCTCTGCTTTTTGGCCATCTGTATGTCTTTTTTGGAGAAATGTCTATTTAGATCTTCCATTAGTTTTTGAATTTTTTTTTTTTAAATTGAGCTGCATGAGCTGCATGTATATCTCGGAGGTTAATCCTGTGTCAGTTGCTTTATTGGCAAATATTTTTTCCCATTTTGTGGGTGTCTTTCATTTTGTTTATGGTTTCCTTTACTGTGTAAAGGCTTTTAAGTTTAACTAAGTCCCATTTGTTTATTTTTATTTTCATTATTCTAGGAGTTGGATCAAAAGAGATCTTGGAATTTATGTCAAAAACTGTTCTGCCTCTAAGAGTTTTATAATATCTGGTCTTACATGTTGGTCTTTAATCCATTTTGAGTTGATTTTTGTGTATGGTATTACAGGTATTACAGAATATTCTAATTTCATTCTTTTATGTGTAACTGTCCAGTTTTCCCAGCACCATTTATTGAAGAGATTGTCTTTTCTTGCCTCCTTTGTTGTAGATTAATTGAGCATATGTGCATGGGCTTATCTCTGGGCTTTCTGCCTTGTTCCATTGATCTATATTTTTGTTTTTGTGCCAATAACTATACTGTTTTGATGACTATAGCCTTGTAGTATAGTCTGAAGTCAGAGAGCCTGATTCCTCTGTCTCCATTTTTCCCTCTCAAGATTGTTTGGCTATCTTGGGTCGTTTTTGTCTCCATAAAAACTATTGAATTTTTTGTTCTAATTCTTTGAAAAATGCTCTTTGTAATTTGATAGGGATTGCATTAACTCTGTAGATTTCCTTGGGTAGTATAATCATTTTGACAATATGGACTCTTTCAGTCCAAGAACATGGTATATCCCTCTGTCAGTGTGATGCTTGATTTATTTCATCAGTATCTTATAGTTTCTGAGTACAAGTCTTTTGCCTCCTTAGGTAGGTTTATTCCTTAGTATACTGAGGTGCTCTTATGTTGTGTGCATATATATTTACAGATGTTATATACTCTTAGATTGATCCCTTGATCATTATGTAGCGTCCTTCGTTGTCTCATGTAAGTCTTTAAAGTCTATTTTGTCTGATAATGATTATTTTGATGTGTTTTATTCTGATCTTATTTCTTTTTCTCTTTATATATCAACATATAATTTTATTTTCTACTTTGCCATTTTGCAAGATTTTCCTCTCAGTCTCATAAACTTTTTGGAGACATTTAATTTCTGTAATATTTTTCATCACATAAATGTAATTAATGGCATAAATTTTATATTAATCTCAGTGTTCAGTAGACAAATTTTATTGTTAAAGATGATATTTTATATTTCTTTTTGTATTGATCCCAAGGCACCTAATGTGGAAATGGATGCATAATCAGAGTTACATAGTAATGGGGAAGGAAAAATATTTTTCTACCCTTTTAGTTTCTTCTGATTAGTCTAAAATTAAATTGACATGAGACAGATTAACAGGAGAAAGTGAAATTTAATTAGGTAAGGTATAGAGCTTCTGAGGTCAAATTGCCAATATTCGTTGGCTCATCGAAAAAGCAAGAGAGTTCCAGGAAAACATCTACTTTTGCTTTATTGACGATGCCAAAGCCTTGGACTGTGTGGATCACAACCAACTTGGAAAATTCTTAAAGAGATGGAAACACCAGACCACCTGACTTGCCTACCGAGAAATCTGTATGCAGGTCAAGAAGTAACAAGTTAGAACTGGACATGGAACAACACACTGGTTCCAAATTGGGAAAGGAGCACGTCAAATCTGTATATTGTCACCCTGCTTATTTAACTTATATGCAGAGTACATCATGAGAAATGCTGGGCTGGATGAAGCACAAGCTGGAATCAAGATTGCTGGGAGAAATATCAATAACCTCAGACATGCAGATGACACCACACTTATGGCAGAAAACAAAGAAGAACTAAAGAGCCTCTTGATAAAAGTGAAAGAGGAGAGTGAAAAATTTAGCCTAAAACTCAGCATTCAGAAAACAAAGAACATGGCATCTGGTCCCATCACTTCATGGCAAATAGATGGGGAAAAAATGGAAACAGTGGCAGACTTTATTTTGGGGGGCTCCAAAATCACTGCAGATGGTGACTGCAGCCAGGAAATTAAAAGATGCTTGCTCCTTGGAAGGAAAGTTATGACCAACCTAAACAGCATATTAAAAAGCTGAGACATTACTCTGCTGACAAAGGTCTGTCTAGTCAAAGCTTCGGTTTTTCCAGTAGTCATGTATGGATGTGAGAGTTGGACTATAAAGAAAGCTGAGTGCAGAAGAATTGATGCTTTTGAACTGTGGTGTTGGAGAAGACTCTTGAGAGTCCCTTGGACTGCAAGGAGATCCAACCAGTCCATCCTAAAGGAGATCAGTATATTGAAGTTGAAACTCCAATACTTTGGCCACCTGACGTGAAGAGCTGACTCATTTGAAAAGACCCTGATGCTAGGAAAGATTGAGGGCAGGAGGAGAAGGGGATGACAGAGGATGAGATGGTTGTATGGCATCACCGACTCAATGGACATGGGTTTGGGTGGACTTTGGGAGTTGGTGATGGACAGGGAGGCCTGATGTGCTGCGGTTCATGGGTTCGCAAAGAGTCAGACACGACTGAACAACTGAATTGAACTGAGCTGAATCCTTGGCCAAAGTGGCATATTTTAAAGGTTGCGTATTCTGAGTCTCTTTAGAGGGACCCTAAGATCCTAGGATCTACATGTGGGTCTTTAGCATTCTTTCCATCCAAGCTTCCATTTCACCCTTGGATAATCCCCACACCTAACCACTCTCTCACTCTTCTATTTGCCCCATTTTCTTGCCCCCCCACCCCCATCCTTTCCTTACTTGCTTTTGCTTCTTTCATTGTCTTCTTCCTTTTTTCCTCTTTAGTGCTTCATGAGTGCATCTAGCTCCCAAATACATCTCATCTCTTGGCTGGTTGTCTTCTAAGCCCTTGGAGGAAATGGTTGATATCACTTATCCTTCTATTGTTTTTTCCTAATCAGGCAGCTCTGCAAGGGAGCCTAGCTGCATTTTATAATATTAATAATGTGCTGATAGAACCTAACATAACATTTTATAACCCTGTAACAAATCTTATTATCAGATGACAATGAGGTACAGTACATTAAATATTCATCATTCTTGGTTTACTTGAAAACTTTAACAGGGGATAAGGCACAGAGGCTACTTCAGACTAATTACTGTTCTAAATATATAGCTCAGTTTTCAATATTTAATGTGGGCCTTGTAAAACTGTGATTGAAAACAATGCAGTGTATCAATCAGATGCCTGCTGACATGTGCCATGAAAAAATGCCCTGCTATTTTATAGACTGTGCCATTAAATTTCTGCAACAGTGGCAGCACTAACCCAAGACATACACTGTTGTTCTCCCTCTAGTCATTTACTGCTTCTTAAGTTACTCAAGTTGCGGGTTTTGCTTCTGACCTTTGACAGTTCAGATAGTAAAAGGCAGTGTTTCTGCCTTCAGCATCTATGGGTTGTTCTTTTAGAATATCTAAACTCTAATGTCAATTTGATATTGCTAAGTAAAATGTTTCCCTGGAGGTTGTGTTGTGGGAAAAGAGAAAGAAAGAATAATACCATCATCATCACAGTTATTAATTGTGGAGATCAGATATGGCATAAGGGGGATGCAAATGCCTTGACTCAAGTCTTGGCTCTAATATTCAGTTGCTGTGCTCCCTCAGGGAGGTTAGTTGGTCACTCTGTGGGATACAGTGGACATAAAAGTCCAGGACACTTATAAGGTGGGAGTCTAACCAATCATCTGACCATATTCAGCTACAGATTTGAATGACTACTCATAATGGGAAAGAGAACAAGAACTGGGAAAGCTTTTTTGAAGACTTACAGTCAGGGATTGAGTGTTCTGAGTCTTCTAGGCAGTCTCAAACTTTGATTAGTTTAAAGATGTTCGTATCTTTTTGCCTTTTCAAAGATGATGTTGCACTCAATACACCAGCAAATTTGGAAAATGCAGCAGTGGCCACAGGACTGGAAAAGGTCAGTTTTCATTCCAATCCCTAAGAAAGGCAATGCCAAAGAATGCTCAAACTACCACACAATTGCACTCATCTCACACGCTAGCAAAGTAATGCTCAAAACTCTCTAAGCCAGTCTTCAACAATACATGAACCATGAACTTCCAGATGTTCAAGTTGGATTTTAGAAAAGGCAGAGGAACCAGAGATCAAATTGCCAACATCTGCTGGATCATCAAAAAAGCAAGAGAGTTCTAGAAAAACATCTATTTCTGCTTTATTGACTATGCCAAAGTCTTTGACTGTGTGGATCACAGTAAACTGTGGAAAATTCTGAAAGAGATGGAAATACCAGACCACCTGACCTGCCTCTTGAGAAACCTGTATGCAAGTCAGGAAGCAACATTTAGAACTGGACATGGAACAACACACTGGTTCCAAATAGGAAAAGGAGTATGTCAAGGCTGTACATTGTCACTGTGTTTATTTAACTTATATGCAGAGTACATCATGGTAAATGCTGGGCTGGATGAAGCACAAGCTGGAATCAAGATTGCTGGGAGAAATATCAATAACCTCAGATATGCAGATGACACCACACTTATGGCAGAAAACAAAGAAGAACTAAAGATCCTCTTGATGAAAGTGAAAGAGGAGAGTGAAAAATTTGACTTAAAACTCAACATTCAGAAAACAAAGAACATGGCATCTGGTCCCATCACTTCATGGCAAATAGATGGGGAAAGAGTGGAAACAGTGCAGACTTTACCTTGAGGGGCTCCAAAATCACTGCAGATGGTGACTGCAGCCATGAAATTAAAAAACACTTGCTCCTTGGAAGAAAAGTTATGACCAACCTAGACACCACATTAAAAAGCAGAGACATTACTTTGCCGACAAAAGTCCATCTAATCAAAGCTTTTGTTTTTCCAGTAGTCTTACATGGATGTGAGAGTTGGACTATAAAGAAAGCTGAGCACTGAAGAATTGATGCTTTTGAACTGTGGTGTTCGAGAAGACTCTTGAGAGTCCCTTGGACTGCAAGGAGATCCAACCAGTCCATCCTAAAGGAGATCTGTACTAAATGTTCATTGGAAGGACTGATGGTGAAGCTGAAACTCCAATACTTTGGCCACCTGATGTGAAGAGCTGACTCATTTGAAAAGACCTTGATTCTGGGAAAGATTGAAGACAGGAGGAGAAGGGGATGACAGAGGATGAGATGGTTGGATGGAAGCACTGACTCAATGGACATGAGTTTGAGTCAACTCCAGGAGTTGGTGATGGATAGGGAGGTGTGGCATTCTGCAGTCCATGGGGTTGCGAAGAGTCGGACACGACTGAGCAACTGAACTGAACTGAAAGATGTTTCTGGACCCATAGTGATTCCCAGGTACATGGTAGAGCAAAACAAATACAGTGTTCAGTATACTCAAAGATCCAGGCACAATGAAAGGATTTGTTATTGATGTTGTTTAGTCACGGAGTTGTTTATTAGGCTCAATAAATAGAAATCAGCAGAGAGAGCAAGAAGTAAGCCCACAGAGACTTCAGATATTGGTGCTAACAGAGACAGATCAGAAAACAACATTGCTGATTATGTTTAAAGAGATACAGTAAAAATTGAAGCTATTTGCTAGGACTAAGTGATTGTTGGAGATAATTTAGTAAATCTGAAAATGAATCAAACAGAACATCTGGAAACAATTTATCATGTAATTTTGTTTTCTGCTTTATTTTTTAAAATAATGTTGACATACAGTATTAAGTTAATTTCAGGTAGACTGTATAGTGATTTGATACTTGCATACATAGTTAAATGAACAGCATGATAAGTCTAGTAACCATGTGTACCCATACAAACTTATTACAAGATTATTGACCATATTCCTTATGATGTATATTATATCCCTATGGATTACTTATTTTATAATCGGAGGTTCATACCTTTTACTCCCCTTCACCTCTTTTGCCCCCACACCCCACCCCTCTGGCAGCCACTTGTTCTCTATATTGGTGAATCTGTGTTTGTTTGTTGGTTGTTTTTTTTTTTTTTTTAGATTATATATATGAGTGAGGTCTACAATATTTGTTTTTCTCTGTCTGACTTACTTAACACAGTGTAATGCCTTCTAGATTCATTTGGGTTATTGCAAATGGCAAGAATTTTTTTTCATATCTTAGTAATATTCTTATCTTAGTAATATTTCATATATATATACAAATAATATATACATATATACATTGTATATTATATATACATATGTGTATATGTATATACACATACACACACTCACCACATCTTTTTTTTAAGGCCTGAACTATTTTCTCTTTTTAAAAATTGATTTATTTACTTATTTATTTTCGATTGCACTGGGTCTTCATTGCTGCAAACAGGCTTTTGCTAGCTGCAGTGAGTGGGGGCTACTCTTCTTCGCAGTGCATGGGCTTCTCATTGCAGTGGCTTCTCTTGTGGAGCACAGGCTCTTGGCGCACAGTCTTCAGTAGTTGCGCACAGGCTTAGTTGTTCTGTGACATGTGGTATCTTCCCGGAACAGGGACTGAACTTGTGTCCCTGGCATTGGCAGTCAGATTTATCCACTGTACCACCAAGGAAATCCTATACCACATCTTCTTTATCCATTCATCTACTGATAGACACTAAGCTTGATTTTATATTTTGACTATTGTAAATCATGTTACAGTGAACATTGATATGAATGTATCTTTTCAAATTAGTGTTTTTTTATTTTTGAGTCAATACCCAGAAGTGAAGTTACTGGACCACAAAGCAGTACTATTCTTATTTTTTTGAAGAACTTCCATGGCTGCACCAATTTACAATCCAACCAATAGTGGATGAGGGTTCCTATTTCTCTACTTCCTTGCCAACACTTATTTGTTGTGTTTTTGAAGATAGCAGTACTGACAGGTATGAGGAGATATCTAGTTGTTTTGATTTGTGTTTCCCTGATGATTAGTTTGTTGAACATCTTTTCAAGTGTCTGTTCTCCATCTGTACATTTTCTTTGGGAAAATGTTCAGGTCCTCTGACCATTTTTTAATGAGGGTTTGGGTTTTTGATGTTGAGTTTTATGAATTCTTTGTATATTTTGTATATTAACCCATTATTGGATATGTCATTTACAATATCTTCTCACTTTCAGTAAGTAGCCTTTTTGTTTTGTTGATAGTTTTCTTCATTGTGCAAAAGCTTTTAGTTTGATTAGGTCCCTTTTGTTTATTTTTGCTTTTATTTACTCTTGTTTGAGGAAACAGAGCCAAAAATATTGCTTAGACTGGTGTTAGAGAGTGTAGTGCTCCTGTTTTCTTCAAGGAATTTTATGGTTTCAGGTTTCACAGTTAATCATCAATCCATTTTGAGTTTATTTTTGTATATGGTATGAGGGGCTTCCCTGGTGGCTCAGATGGTAAAGAATCTGCCTGCAATGCAGGAGACCTGGGTTCAATCCCTGGGTCAGGAAGATCCCCTGGAGAAGGAAATGGCTACCCACTCCAGTATTCTTCCTGGAGAATTCCATGGACAGAAGAGCCTGGTGGGCTAGTCCTTGGGATCACAGAGTCAGATATGACAGAGCGACTGACACTTTATGGTATGAGAAGGCAGTCTGGTTGGATTCTTTCATGCAGCTGTCCGTTTTTCCCCAACATCATTTACTGAAGGGATGTCTTTTCCCCTTTATATATTCTTGCCCTCTTTGTCAATGATTAATTGGTGTGGGTTTATCTCTGGGCTTTCTATTCTGTTCCATTGACTTTAAGTCTGTCTATGTGGCAGTGCCTTTCTGTTTTGATTACTGTAGTTTTATAGTATGCAGACTTACCTCAGAGATGGTGGGGGTTCAGTTCTAGACTGTCACAATAAAGTAAATGTTATGATAAAGAGAGTCACACAAATTTTTTGGTTTCCCAAAAGGGTTATAACAAAAGGTTATGTTTATACTATGCTCTAGTCTATTAAGTGTACAATAGCCTTTTATTTCCTAAAAATACTTTATTGTTAAAAAGTGCTAACCATCATTTAAACCTTGAATGAGTTGTAGTAGTAACACCAAGAATCATTGACCACAGAATATGATAACAAATATAACAATAATGAGAAAGTTTGAAATTTTGTGAGAACTACCAAAATGAGACAGTGACATTAAGTGAAAAAAATGCTGTTGGGAAAATCGCACAAATAGACTTGCTTCATCAGGGTTGCCACAAACCTTCAATTTATTTATATATATATATATATATATATATATATATATATATATATATATATATAAAAGAATATCTGTGAACTTCAGTAAACTGAATTGCAATAGAACAGAATATGCCTGTAATTTGAAATTGACAGAACTGATACCTCCAGGTGTGCTGTTCTTTCTTAAGATTGTTTTGACTATTCAGGGTTTACTACAAATTTTGCATACAAACTTTCAAATTTACATACAAATTTTAGGATTATTTGTTCTAGTTCTGTGAAAATTGCCATTGGTGGGATTTGCATTGAATTTCTAGATTGCCTTTGGTAATATATTCATTTTAACAATATTAATTCTTCCATTTCATGAGCATAGCATATCTTCCCATTTGTTTGTGTCATCTTTAATTTCTTTTATCAATGTCTTACAGTTTTCCAAGTAGAGTTCTTTTAATTCTTTAGATAGATTTATTCCTAGGTGCAATAAATAGATAGCACAGGATGAAACAGTTGATCAAACCTAAATATATCATAATAACATAAATGCAGGAAAACTGAAAATTCTAGCTAATATCTAATTTTCAGACAGGATTAAAAATAAATACTACTCTATATTGTTTTTAAGGGAGAGAGCTGAAACATAAGAATACAGAAAAAAATTGAAAGTAAATACAGAAATGGTTAAACTATGCCAACATTAATCAAATGAAAGCTAATGTAGCCAAATTAATATCAGAAAAACTAGAATTTAAGGCATAAAATATTATTAGATGTAAAAAAGTAACTTTATAATGTAAAAGAAGTTGGTCAACTGAAAGATATATCTGCATCTTTCTAAAGAATTATGGCCTCAAAATATCTAAAGAAACAAACAAAGAGCTCAAATAACCCCACGAAGAACAGACTATAAGAAGAAATAAACAAATCTATAATGTAAAAATTTTAACTAATCTCTTTATAACTAATGAGACAAACAGATTAAAATGTTGGGAAAATAGAATATAATTGAAGAGTGCAATAAGTAGCAAAATCCAAAGTAAATAGAGGACAAAAATAGCTATTAGTTAAGTTGAAAACACACAAACAATAGTGAAAATAGGTAAGCTGAAATTTGCTTCTTTGAAAAAAATTATATAAGAAATAACTACTGGTAAAACAGAGCAAGAGATAAGAGAGAGGACACAAATAGCCAATATAAAAAATTTCTTAAAAAAGACATCATTACAGAGTCTTCAGATACTTTTAAAATACAAGAAGAAGATATTACAAAACATTTAATGCCATAACTTGAAATTTTATAATAAATGGATCAATTCCTAGGAAATTACAAATTAGTGAAATGAATACATGAAGATATAAAAAAACCTGAAAGTCCTGTAACAAGTAAAAAATTAAATCCATTTTTCCATAACTTTCCTTCAAAGAAGCCTGCAAAGCCTGATGGCTTCATTAGTTAGTGCATAGTATCCATGTTCCATAAGAAATAATTGTAGCTTCATGCCAACTCTTCCAGAGAACAGAAAAAGAAAATATATTCTCCAATTTATTTTGTGACAGTGACATATGACTGTGTATGAAACAGAGCAATCTTGATCATGACAGTAAAGGCAAAAATTCCAGGCAACATATTAGCAAATTGAATCAAGCATTACATAAAAAGGTTAAAATCATTATATATTTATATATTATGTAAAAACAAAGTTGTATTTATTTGAAGAATGTTAAGTTGTGTTAAACATTAGTGATTAATCCTCCATTAATTTTAGTAGATGCAGAAAAATGTGTTTAGTAGAAGTTCAGTATCCATATATAATGAAACTTTTACCAAATAAAAAATAGGGACATTCTTAATTTAATAAAGTATTTTTATAAAAGACTTAAAGAAAACATTATACATTATGGTGAAATATTGGAACATTCCCTTTGATATTGGATTCTCTTATGAGAGTGTCTACTATATACACACATTCTTCACTGAACTGGAGATAGAACTGTGATATTATCTAGCTACCATACTTCTGGATATATATTCAAATAAAATGAAAACAGGGTAATGAGGTAATATCTGCACCCCATGTTCATTGCAGCATTATTCACAATATGACAAAGCTGAGGTATGGAAACAGCCTAAATGTCCACTAACAGATGATTGGATAAAAAGATGTTCTATATATCTATATCTGTACCTATATCTATCTACAGAAATAGATATATATAGATACCAATGGAGAGTGTTAATCCACATGTAACTTTTAGTGGGCCCTCCATATCTGCTGCTCTTCTGTATCCACAGATTCAACCAACAATGAACCACATAGTATTATAGTATTTACTCTTGAAAAATATTTGCATATAGATGCACCTGTGTAGTTCAAACCCATGTAGTTCAAGTGTTAAATCTGTGTGTGTGTGTGTGTGTACACACAATGGAATTTTATTCAGCTGTGAGAGAGAAGAAAATCCTGTGATTCACAATAGATTCAGAGCATTATGCTAAGTAAAATAAGCCAGACAAAAACAAATACTGTATGATCTCACTGAAGTATGGAATCTTAAAAACAAAGAAAAACTTATGGAAAAAGGAGAGTAGAAAAGTGATTGGTGGGGACTGAGAAGGCGGACATAGAGAGAGGTTTTAAAAGGGTACAAGCTCTGAGCTGTAAGACGAAAAAGGTTTGGGGATCTAATGTGTAACATGATGACTGTAGTTGATAACATTACTTTATAATTGAAATCTGCTAATAGGGTAGAATTTAAATGTCCTCACTAAAAAAAAAGAGAGAAATATATGGGCTGATCGATAGGATAATTAACTAAATTGAGGAACCCATTCACAATGTATAAATAACAAAATCATCATGATGTACACTTCAAATATTTTGTTTGTCAAGTAATTTTATCTAAATAAAGCTGAAAAAAAAGATCACATTTCATTATTCACCTCAAAAGCCAATTTTGTGTATTGATGTCTCTTTGTTACCATAGTACCGAGAACTAAGATTCTCAAAACACATTAAGCTAAATGTATTCATTTAAGGGAAAAAAAAAGTGTATTTCCTGAAATCTTCTTTTCCTAAGCCATCATTTAATGCACACTAATTATATAATTTTTATGAGTACCTATCATCATTGTTTTATTCAAAAATAGAACATGCTTTTTCTCTTTTTTGTTTTTAATAAAAATGGCCTTTGTTACTGATAATATATTGTAAATGTATGAATTTGAAGAAAAATATAGGTAATATAAGAGTGAAAAAAGTATAAGGAAAGGAGAAAACAAAATTTTATTACTTATAGGTAGCATAGAAAATTTTAAAGAATCTATAGAAAACTATTAGAGGCAATAAATTTAGCAAGATTGTTGGGAATGAAATCAGTATGCTCCACTATCCCACCATAATGTTATGTGTGATCCAAAAATTCACTCAGTAAAATATGAGTTCATTTTTGGTGGGGTTAATATAAAGCAAAATATTTTAGATTATCTGTGCTGACACACAAAATGAAAATGATGAAACTTACTCTGTACTCAGTTGACTATATACTGACCCAAGGAAAACCCACACGGCCAGGAAGCTGAAGCAGTCACTTCCTGCCCCAAGAAAAACACAAACTTCAGGCCACATACCTATGAGAATGGAGGCCAGTCAGAGAACGCAATACTAATTTCTTTATATCCAAATTTGCATTATTACTGAGCCTTTTATTGCAGGGTTTTCCTGTAGAAATCTAGTTGTAGTTTCATAAACCAGAAACAAACAGAAAAAGGAATTTAAAAACTGGATTTCATTATATGAGCAGGTATAAAACCAAGTCCCTAGGAGTAAATCTAATAAGAAATGTGCAAAATCTCTATGGGGATGACTGTGCTGTTGGGTTTAGGGGCAAGATTCTGAATAATGAGCTTAAGGCAAGTCTGCTAATGAAGAGGGTTGGATGTGCAGGACCACACAGAGACAGCTGTAATAGGGATGCTTTTACAGTCTGCCAAAATACTAGTACCCAGTATGTGGCCAGCCTGGAGGACAGATGTGAGCTAAAAGGCCACATTTGGTCAATGAAATCCAGCCAGAAGAAAAGATCTGGATGTCAGCCAGGCTCTGACACCTACAGATGCTTAATCAGATGGCACCCACACCAGAGGACCCAGCCAGTGCCTGGTTCCAGATCTTTCCAGGCTGGAGTCAAGGAGAGAGCCAGGTCACAACTCTCAACCATGCACTTGCTTCTGAGAAATTTTTTGAAGTATTACCCTGAGGCTAAGACTGTGGGATTGAAATAACTGATACTCAGTCCCAGCTATATTGATGCTGGACACAAAACAGACTAAATGCCAGAGAAGTAAGTAGAATCAAGCTATCTACGGCCATATTACCCTAAGTGTGCCCGATTCCATCTGATCTCAGGAGCTAAGCAGGGTTGGGCCTAGTTAGCACTTGGATAGGAGTACAATCAGGCTTACACAGGGGCAGAGGTGGGTTTCTGTGGTGTGTGTCTGCCACCAGTCAGGTCATGCCACTTCTAGTGCTCTGAGGAATCATGTAGCATTTTGGGGAGAAAAAAACAAACAAACAAATGTTTCTCAGTGTTGCAGATTGGGATTTAATTAAGGCCACAAAATCCAAGGGTTTTGGGGAAGGAAATTTCAGCGCTAACTAAAATGAACATAAAACAAAGGATAGCAAGAAAATCATTGGTATTGTTGGTGAATTTGGAACTGTTAGACTTGTGAAGCCTCTTTGCCACATTGAACTATATTTGGAGCAAGGGCTTCCCAGGTAGCTCAGTGGTAAAAGAATCCATCTGCCAATACAGGAGACACTGGAGACATGGGTTCAATCCCTGGGTAGGGAAGATCCCCTGGAGGAGGAAATGGCAACCCACTCCAGTATTCTGGCCTGAAAAATCCCATGGACAGAGGAGCCTGGCGGGCTACAGTCCATAGGCTTGTAAAGAGTCAGACATGGCTGAGCATGGCCATAGTACTAATAATACTGCTATAAGCCAGAGATATAAAGAAGCAAGTAAGCGAGCACAAAACAAATAGCTGTCTTTTCTCCATTCATGAGAATTTTAAATTGGCACTTTGGCCAGGAGGAACAGATTAGCACTCTCCAAAACACTGAATGGGCTATTTTGGAAAGTATGTGATGGGGATCTCTGGGGAATATTCATGCTGAAGGGGAAACTTTTCTGGGATGTCTAATTAAGGGATTCACACCCTAGGGTTGAATTACAAAATGTGTAAGTTTCCTCCTAAGAATATGGTTAAAGTCCTTTATTTTATAGATGCGGAAGCTACATAAGGAACATAAAGGGAAAGGAACTTGGCCAGGGTCATCCAGGGAACAGTGCTTGACCAGAACTATCTTCACCTACTGTCTGATATGGCTTCCTAGGTGGTGCTAGTGGTAAAGAATCTGCCTGCCAACGCAGGAGACGTGTTAAGAGTTGTGAGTTTGATCCCTCAGTTGGGAAGATCCGCTGGAGAAGAGCAGAGCAACTCACTCCAGTATTCTTGCCTGGAGACTCTCATGGACAGAGAAGCTTGGTGGGTTACAGTCCATAGGGTCTCACAGTTGGACACAACTGAAGTGACTTAGCATTTACTATCTGATAGCACATACACATGTTTTCCTGAATAAGAACTTTTAGAAATCATCCTGAATTTTACCTTTGGGATCCTGAAATGAAAAAAACATAGGTTTCACTTATCAAAATTATCAAGGAAGGTCAAACCAGACTATAAAATTTAAGCCCACTTAAAATATAAAGCACTGTCTTAAATAATGAGATAATTTGAACTTTTGGACATATCTCGAGAAAGTTCTGAAAATTTTGACAGTTGTATTCAGTTGAAAGTTTCTTGAATATTTTGACTTGAATATTAAAACAAAACAAAAAGAAAATAAACTTTAGTGCTAACTCCTGTGACATTTTAAGTTTACAGCTCTGTTTCAACTACTTTTGGCAATGAGTCACTGAACGAGTTGTTCTTAGGACATTTCTAACATCCTTTAATTAAAATTTTCAAGTTTGTATGATAAAATACCAAGGGAACCAGTTATTCCCAGGTATTCTTTTGCCAAAAAGGGTACATAGTAGACATACAGTCCTGTCCTGAGCACCATCTGCCTTTCTTCCCATTTGAAATGTTATCTATCTGTTACTAACACTGAAGTTTGGCCACCTGATGTGAAGAGCTGACTCATGATGCTGGGAAAGATTGAGGGCAGGAGGAGAAGGAGGCCAGAGAGGATGAGATGGTTGGATGGCATCACTGACTCAATGGACATCAGTTTGAGCAAACTCTGGGAGATAGTGAAGCACAAGGAAGCCTGTCGTGCTGCAGTCCATGGGGTCACAAACAGTTGGACACAACTGAGTGACTGAACACCACAACTAACACTGAACTTTGTGTTTTAGCTCAAGTTCCCTAAATCAAGGCCTGAGAAGAAAGGCTTTGGGGAGAGTAGTTTACTGGGGGATGTGTTCCCTGTTACTGGAATGATGATTAGGGTGACTGGGTGCAATGGACTGAATTTTGTGTTATTCCAAAATTCATATGTTGAACCCTAATCCCCAGTGTGATGGTATTTGAAGGTGAGACCTTTGAATGGCAAGTAGGTGAAAAGAGTAGATCCCACATGATTGGGATTAGTGATCTTGTAAGAAGAGACACAAAAGACCCCTCTCTTTTAAAGTCACAGTGAAGAGGCAGCTGTTTAAATGCAGGAAGTGGGTCCTCAGTAGACAGTATATCTATCAGTACCTTGATCTTGAACTTCCCAATCTCCAGAACTGTGGGAAATAAATGCTTGTTGGTTAAGTCACCCAGTCTCTGCCATTTTTGTTAACGCAGCCTGAAATAAGACACTAGAGGAGGAAGAAGAGAAATATCTTATTGGATTGGCAACCATTACAGAAAGTGTGGCTTTTTAAAAAATTGAAGTATAGTCAATTTAACAGTGCTCTGTTAGTTGTACAGAAAAGTGTTTCAGTTATCTATCAGTATAGATAGATATAGATATAGAATCTGGAGAGGGAAATGGCAACCCACTCCAGTACTCTTGCCTGGAAAATCCCATGGACAGAGGGGCCTGGTGGGCTGCAGTCCATGGGGTTGCGAAGAGTTGGACATAACTGAGTGACTTCACTCTCACTTTTCACTTTCATGCATTGAAGAAGGAAATGGCAACCTACTCTAGTGTTCTTGCCTGGAGAATCCCAGGGACAGGGGAGCCTGGTGGTCTGCCATCTATGGGGTCGCACAGAGTTGGACACGACTGAAGTGACAGCAGCAGCAGATATAGAATCTTTTTCATATTCTTTTCCATCACAGTTGATTATAAGATATTGAATATAATCACCTGTGCTATACAGTAGAACTTTGTTACTTACCTATTTTATGTATAGCAGTTTGTATCTTCTAATCCGAAACTCCTAATGTTTCCCTCCCTACTCTTTCCCCTTTAGTAACCATAAGTTTGTTTTCTATATCTGTGCATCTATTTCTGTTTTGTAAATAAGTTCATTTGTATCATATTTTAAATTCCACCTATAAGTGATACAATAATATTTGTCCATTCATGTTGCTGCAAATGGCATTATTTCATTCTTTTTTATGGTTGGATAGTATTCCACTGGATAGATGTACCACATCTTTATCCATTCCTCTTTTAGCTTTTAAGGAATGATTATACTGTTTTCCATGGTGGTTGCACCAATTTACATTCCCACAAGTGGTATAGAAGATAGAAGGGTTCCATTTTCTCCACACCCAAGGGAGCATTGCTTTTGAGAAGCAATATGAAGTTGTCTTACAAGTATGAACTTTGAGGAAATGAAGAGGGGACACATTTAGCTATTATTTCCCACCCCCTTTATTCAGTGATTACTCCAAGGAGTTTTATTGGTGCTGTTCAGTTGCCCAGTTGTGTTCAACACTTTGTGACCATGGACTATAGCATGCCGGGCCTCCCTGTCCCTCACCATCTCCCAGAGTTTGCGCAAGTTCATATCCTTTGTGTCGGTGATGCCATCCAGCCACCATCCTCTGATATCCTCTTCTTCTTCTACCCTCCATCTTTCCAGCATCAGAGACATTTCCAATGAGTCGGCTCTTTGCGTCAGGTGACCAAAATACTGGAGTTTCATCTTCAGCATCAGTCCTTCTAATGAGTATTCAGGGTTGATTTCTTTTAAGATTGGCTGGTTTGATCTCATTGTTGTCCAAGGGACTCCCACGAGTCTTATCCAGCACCACAGTTTGAAGGCATCAATTCTTTGGTGCTCTGCCTTCTTTATAGTCTAGCTCTCACAACCATATGTGACCACTTGGAAGACCATAGCCTTAACTATATCCTTGGACCTTTGAACAGTGATGTCTCTGCTTTCTGACACACTGTCTAAGTTTGTCATTGCTTTCCTGCCAAGAAGCAATTGTCTTCTGATTTCAAGGCGGCAGTCACCATCCACAGTGATTTTAGAGCACAAGAAGAGGAAATCTGTCACAGTATACTGCCACCTTTTCCCTTTCTGTTTGCCATGAAGTGATGGGGCTCGATGCCATGATCTTAGTTTTTTTTAATGTTCAGTTTTAAGCAGACTTTTCCAATCTTCTTCTTCACCCTCATCGAGATGTAAATATTAATTCCCTTCCATTTTTGGGCCTCAGAGCAGGACCTGTGCAGAGCTGATGGAAGGTTTCACAGAACTGGTCACCACCAAAAGGATTTGCAGTGTTGCATATGATGTGTCCATAATACCTTCCAAAATTTAGATCAAATCCTACTCCTATGTCCACTCCTCCTGACAGCTTTATTTCACCATCTGTCTTTTTAGCACAAATCATTCACTTGGACACCAGTTAGTTTACTGTTAGTTACATTTTCATGGGTTTATATCCTGGTGCCAGAGTGGTCAAGGACACTCTGAGGTCTATGTTCCTGAGATTTGAGATTTTCTCTCTGCTTCAGTTCCTCCACTTGTACAACAGTGGGTTCAGTTTAGCCCAGAGCTACAAATTCAACTGTCAATAAGACCAGATAGGTGAATCATGACTAAAGCAGGTTGTGTTTGTTTCAAGATAGCATCTGTCTTAAATGACATTCTTTACACAAAGGCACACTTCATTTGAATATTAAATACATAGAAATTGCCCTCACATCTGAATATACATTTGCTCTCTCCCATCTTTCTTGGAAAAAAAAAGTTCTCCAGCTGTATGTTGTATTCTCCTATTTTTGAAGGAAACTTGTTTATAGGAAATATTATAGCACAGTCTCGGTGTAAGTCATGGCTATACTTTGGCCTTGATGTTGAGGAGACTTAAGAGGTAATGAGGCTTCTGGTTAACCCTCAAAGGGGGAAGCTGATACTCAGATTGTTGCCATTAGAGCCAGAGTTATCAAAATCTTCAAATTCTTTATGAGAAACCAAGAGATTTATATTTTTATCTGTAATTTCCCAATATTAAATCTTAGAATCTCCTTCAAATTAATCTTGAAGGCTGTGCACATTACAAAAAAAGTCTCTTTTGGGTGTATTCTGACTTGTAGACCACCAGTTTGTCAACTTGGAATAACAAAATTCCCAAAAGTTGTTTCAGAGTTAAGATGCTGTGGTTTACACTAATGTCATATACTCTCCCTTCCTGATCCACATTTAGACAGTCACCAATCCTTGTCCAGAACCGCAGCTCTATTCCCGTCTTAGCTCTGTCATTCTGGACCTTATGCCTAGCTGAGAAGCAAGATCTCTGCCAGATCAGTTACATGACTTTAAGTTCTGAGAAAGTCTGAAATCCTAAAAGAATTGGATCATCACCATCTTTAGCCCACATCTAACTTTCCCTCTGTGATGTTCAAGAAGCTCATCTTGCAATTCTATTACATCCATCTGATTTTAGATCTCACTAAAGGCTATTAGTTGATCGCTAAGTTTTCCCAGCAAGTGCTGTTTAGCAGGCCTCAGGGCTACTGTTTATAGTGTTTGAAACATTCCTTCCTTCCTCTCTTCTCATTAAATATTCAGATTTTGTACATCATTCATATTAAATCAAATTAGAGAAGCATAGAAATACTTAATAAAGTGCTGCCTCATCATACAGTTTTAATAAATTGTACCTTTATTTTTCCTTAAGATCTATCTCCTTTTTTCCCCTGATGATCTAGCCCACATGAAGCCCTCCTTTCTTTAAGCTCAAAGAAGAAAGCAATTTCAAGTGTGTGTTGTAAGTGCAAAGCTTAGGTTGTAGTTTTCTTCTATTGTTTCTGTTGTTACTGCCAAAATTCTTTTCCTGGCCTTCTTGCCTAGACATAAACACAACCTCTCTGCTTTCTCTGTGTATAATCCTTCTTCCTTCTCTCAGTCAATCATTTCAACTACCTCCAGAGTGATTTTGTTTTCAGTGAAAATAAGACCCCATTTTTCTCCTATCTGGAAAACCTTCTATGACTCTCATCACCTGCAAGATAAAGCTCAAATGCCTTCACGCAGTGTTCTCTGAACAGTCCCATTTCTTTTATCACCATCACTTTCATGTTTATTTGTGTTACCCTCTTATGTGACTATCATCTCTGCACTTATCCCATCCCCTTTACAATCATCCAGATCATATCAATTTTAAAGACTTAGAGTAAATTTATTTTCTCCGTAAACCTTTCTAATCTGATACTCAGAAAGAATACCTCCTTTGTCCAAGTTCAGATTCTGCTTTGTAACTCCTTGTAACCTTTTGCCCACTCATTAGATTGGAAGACTTCTTTAGGATTTGCACTGCATTATTTCTGTTTGCGTCACTCACAGCATCTAGTAGAGTTTCTAGTTAAATTTTTTGGTGAGGAGAAAGACTGTTGCAGGAAGGAAAGCTCTTCAGTCAATGCCATTCAGACTGTGAACAGCTAAGAAATGTGAGATGTGTGTAGCTACTGATCAGATCAGGAAGCAACAGGCTACACCAGCTTTTTTTCTGTCTCCTTAGAAATACACATTTATTAACTGTGCCCTTCAAAAGAGTTTAAGCTTCAGAGAGTTCTCCCTGAATGTTTACAAGGCACACAGTGGAGCCCAGAGGAGTTCCTTAATCCTCTGTCCCTTTTCTCTCATCTATCCTCCCTGCACTGCCTGCTGCAGCCCCACCTCCCCAACCCATGTGATAGCCAGGGGCAGGCAGGAGACTTCAAAAGCCTAAGGAATCCAGTATGCAGAATAAGCTAACTTTTTAGCTGTTTGTCAGGACAGATTCTGGAGAGAAGTGTTTTGTACTATAAACAATAAGAAAGCCCATGTAGCCTTGCAAATTAGCATAAGCTAGCCTCAACTAGCTCCGGTCTTGAAGAAATTGAGCAGAAAATGAGCAAGAAAAGCCATGTAATGAAAAATATAAGTTGTAATCCAAGCATGCCATGGAGCTCAGCAGGAAAACTCATAGTTGTTGGGGAAATCATTTCTAGAGGTTGGTATTTAGTGCAAAGAATAGTGGAGAAATTGAGGATTGGGAGTACAGGCAGGATGGTATTATATTTGTAACCTGTTTTGTTACGGTGAACAATTTGAGGGTATTTTCAAAACACATGAGTAAATAAGCCCAGTCTTCTGTTTTTTTTCCATCTTGGGCACTGCTCGTTCTTCTGGTCACTGTGGATGAGGTTCAAATTCAAAGTGGTGAATGCCTATCCAGCATTTTGTACTGTGTGACAATGTACCCTCCACCCTCTACCCTGGCAGAGTTGAATGGGCTCAGGGTGAGCACCTGACTCAAGCTAGTTGAAGCCAGGATTTATTGAGAGTCAGTCTCTCCAGGCAATTGAGCATGTACCTTGAAGGTCACCAGTGACCTTAAGCTTCAGCGTGGCCTCAGAACAAGAGGATCGTATTGTACAAGAAGAGAAAGGTAAAGATGACACCCAGGGAGGACAGAGGGCTCTGGATCCCGGTGTGTCCCTGCTTCCTTTTCCAATTTCCCCGGTGACTTAACCTGCTATAGCAATGAACACTTCTGCCACTGGTAGTTCCTTTGTTTACTTTCAGGCAAGAATCCATTTTCAAAAATGGGAAATATGATCACAAAAGCAGCAACTCAGTTTGTCTCACATTAAGGAAATTATAGTGCTCAGTAGGAAGTTATGTAGCCATTAAAAATGATGTTTACAAAAGGTTTCTAATAATCTAGAGAAGTGCTTATGCTATAATATCAAGTGAAAAAAATTTAGATGAAAAAATATGTATGTGTAGTATGAGCTTTCCCACATTAAAACTTCCATAACATTTCATACAAAAATAATCCTCCAAATATTAACAGTGGCTTTCTCTGTTATTTTTTCACATTTTCAAACATTTTTCTAATAAGCATTTTTCTTTTTTTAATAGAGAAGTCCACTTTTATTTGAAAACATGTTTTTATATTGCCTAGTTTTATGCATTATCAGCTAAACTTGGAATTTAAAAACAAAATCAACTTGAAGATCACAGAATGCTAATGTTGCAAAAAATCTTAGAAATTCTTTAGTTCAGGGTTTTAAAATATTCTTAGGGGTCACAGATAGCCTGAGAATGATAGAAAATTTGACTCTTCTTGCAAAAAAAGCAAGTATATAAAAACAAATCTCAAGATGATTTAGTTGCATGTTATAGAAAACACTATGACACAGGCTTAAACTATAAAGGAGATAGATTGATTCAAGCAACTGAAAAGTCCAGGAGTACCACCTGGCTCCAAGTGAGGCTTGATCTAGTAACTCAGTGATATAACAGAAGCTTTGGTATTTCTTCTCCATTTTTGCTTTTACTTTCTTGGATTCAGTGGCACCGTAAATCTGATTCACCTTGGGTCCCCAGAATGATCATGTTAAGTTCCTGGGGTTTTACACTTATTCAGGAAAGAGAGTCTTTGTCTAAGCATTCCCTAAACAAAGCATATATACCCTTTGTTTTTCAAGTTGATGATCAGACTGAGGTTACATGCCCATTGCTGAATTAGTCACTATGGCCAGGATGACTGAATGTGCTGATGGAGTTACCCTAGGTCATGATTTCCACCCAGTCTTTCCCACACCATATTCACACTACATACCCCGCCCCTACCCCCCACCCCCCAAGATTAGACTTAATGTCATGGCATTTGTCATGGGCTTCACTGGTGGCTCAGAGGGTAAAGCATCTACCTGCAATGCAGGAGACCTGGGTTCGATTTCTGGGTCGGGAAGATCCCCTGGAGAAGGAAATGGCAACCCACTCCATTTTTCTTGCCTGGAGAATCCCATGGACTGAGGAACCTGGTAGGCTACAGTCCATGGGGTCACAAAGAGTCGGACACGACTGAGAGACTTCAATTTCTTTCTCTTTCTTTCATGGCATTTGTGGTTCATGCTGCCCTGAGATCTCAGGCTAGATTTTGTCTGTGTTCTAAGGACAATGTAAAGGCACAGAGATTTGTAATCTTTCTAAATCACTCCCAGTGACACCCAGGTGGATGGATGAATGGAGTACTCAAAGTTTAGTGAAATGGTTTTGGTGAATGTGAAAAATGAGCACTGCTGAAGGTTAAGGGCAGTGAAACCTGAGCAAGAAAGCTCACCTCTGATGTTCTAGTTCCTAAACCCATTTATCTGGATGAAACTTTGACTCGTCATCAAGCCTGCTCTGTTGTTTGCTAATGAGTTCACATGCACATCTCCTACAGAGATGGGTTTGCTTCTTTTTCCAAATAGATAACAATAATAACAACAAATATATTGATGATGATGATAATGATAGTGAACTTATTAGCTTGGACTGTTTTGGATATAATAATAGAAATCCTGTTCAGACTAGCAGGAAAAAATTCAAATTTATGGAAAAACTCAAATGGACATTTTGGCCAACCCAATAGCTTAAGAAGGAAAGCAGATGTCTGGCTTGCTTATTCAGCAAGTCCAGTCACAGCTGGAGCCAGAGTTCTGCATCTTCAGCTCTCAGATGGCTCTACCTATGGGGTAGGTACAATTGTCACCAGCAGACTAAGACTGGTGATTCCAGTAACTCTATCGATGGTGGGACTGCTCATAGAGCTTTGGATTTGGATATATTGACTTAGTAATGCTTTAGAGACCTCAGGGATAGTACAAGGCATCTCTAAGGAGCTTGTTTAAGCCAGGGTTTGAAGGATGAGCTGACCAAGCACAGGAGTGGCCAGGGGAAGAGGAGACGGTGGTCTGGGTAAAGTCCTCAATCAGGATAGGACTTAAATCATCTAAGAAGCTGAAAGAAAACCTGTTTGGCTGGAGGTTCTTGGATAAGGGAGAGAGTGACACAAGCTGATTAAGTGGGGGCCAAAAGAACCCAACTGATACAGAAACATTTAGGATTTCATAGACCACAGTTCATAACCCTTTCAGGAGGAGAGCCTCTTCCCTGGAAACTTAGGTAGACAAAATGACAATTAGACCAACTAAGGAAACACTTGGTGGCTCAGATGGTAAAGCGTCTGCCTACAATGCGGAAGACCCAGGTTCAATCCCTGGGTCGAGAAGATCCCTTGGAGAAGGAAATGGCAACCCACTCCAGTACTCTTGCCTGGAAAATCCCATGGAAGGAGGAACGTGGTAGGCTACAGTCCATGGGGTTGCAAAGAGTCGGACATGACTGACCGACTTCACTTTCACTTTCTTTTCAAGGAAACATCACCATGCCTGATAGTGGCAAAGGAGTGAAATCTTTCAATTGTCTATTCTTAGGATTTTTGTTATCCCAGGGGTGGGAAACTGGGAGGGACTGTTCAATGCCAGTGTTCTCCAGGGGAAAAAATAGTTCCATTATTAGTAATGTTTTAAAGGCCAGGCAGCATGGGACAGACAAACACATCTCCAGTTGCAGCCTTGGGACTGCATTTCAAGACCTTGGGACTGTCTTTGCACAGCCAGGCTGAGGCCTCTCCCCAGGTCTGTCCACTGAAGCTTGAGTTTTAGCAACCAGCTGCTCTGCACACCAGCAGGCAAGCATCTCCAGCTGGGGAGTCATCGAGGTGGCCAGAACCCTCTGCTCAGCTCTCTCTGTGTCCTGCCTGCTGCAAGCTGCCTGTGCGCTCTCTTCTGAGCCTCTGATACTTCCTTTCTATCCTGGCTTGTCTCCCAGCCAGTGAAGGGGCTTCTAGGGTGAAGGAAACTTTCCTGTTTCACAGCTCCCTCCCAGAGGTGCAGGTCCCATCCCAATTCCATTATTTTCCCTTTTTGTTCTACCTGGTTATATGGTGATCTTTCTTGCACCTTTGATTGTATGAAATTTTTTTGCCAGTGATCAGTAGATATTCTATGAGAATAGTTCCACATGTAGATGTATTTTTGAGAGAAAGGAGTTTCACATCCTTCTATTCTGCCGTCTTGATCTCCACCTACCCCCCTACTTTTCATTATCTATTATATCTCACAGAAAGATTGTGTTCCATGGAACACAGTTTGTGAAAAGCAGAGCTAGACCAAGTAAAATCTCACTATTATTCAAAATAAAGGAAAAATTAAATTATCCTCTCTCTGGCCTATCTTAAAATAGCTGTACTTTAAAATTAATATTGTAAGGTATTTCTGATAAAATTTTTAAATGCATCTAATTAGTATAATTATGTTCCATTAGATTAATTTAAAGATTAAATATGTCTAGCACTTTTTATAGCTTAAATAACACAGGATTTTCCATTTTCAAAAATACAGCTAGGACACATGGTAATTCTAGAACTGATGCATGTTTTAAGTATAAATAGACTTAATGAAATTTCTGAGTTCTCTTGTTGAACTAACTCAGGTTCTCCCATAAGAACACACTAAAATGGATGTTGTGGGCTGAATTGTGTCCCTGCAAAAGATATATGCACTGTCGATATCCTGCATAAAATAGATAACTAATGAGATCCTACTGTATAGCACAGGGAAGTCTACTCAATGCTCTGTGGTAACCTAGATGGGAAGAAAGCCAAAAAAGAGGGGATACAGATGTAAGCATAGCTGATTCACTTTGCTGTATAGCAGAAACTAACACAACATTGTAAAACAACTATACTCCAATAAAGATTAATAAAAAAGACGTTAAAGTCCTACTCCCCTCATATACCTGTGCTTGGGATCTTTTTTGGAAGTAGGAACTTTGTAGGTAATCTAGTTAAGATCAGGTCATTAGGATGAACTCTAACCCAATGTGAGTGTGTCATAATAAAAAGGAAGTTTGAACACAAAGACAGACATGTACAAAAGGAAGATGATGTAAAGGTATAGGAAGAAGACAATTCAGGGAATACCTAAGGCTACAACATGCTAAGAGAGAAGCTTGGAACAAGTTTTCACTCACAGCTTTCAGAAATAAAAAACCCTGCTGCAACTTTGATCTGGTATCCTGAGCTTCTGGAAGGGTGGGAAACTAAGTTACATTGTTTAAGCTATTCAGTTTTCACCCTTGTTAAGGCAGGAGATCCAACCAGTCCATCCTAAAGGAGATCAGTCCTGGGTGTTCATTGGAAGGACTGATGCTGAAGCTGAAACTCCAGTACTTTGGCCACTTGATGTGAAGAGCTGACTCATTGGAAAAGACCCTGATGCTGGGACGGATTGAGGGCAGGAGGAGGAGGGGATGACAGAGGATGAGATGGTTGGATGGCATCACCGACTCGATGGACATGAGTTTGAGTAAACT
This sequence comes from Cervus canadensis, assembly GCF_019320065.1. Taxonomy (NCBI): domain Eukaryota; kingdom Metazoa; phylum Chordata; class Mammalia; order Artiodactyla; family Cervidae; genus Cervus; species Cervus canadensis. The sequence goes on along the minus strand of NC_057389.1, from coordinate 42,435,023 downwards.
CTGGGAGTTGGTGATGGACAGGGAGGCTTGGCGTGCTGCGATTCATGGGGTCGCAAAGAGTTGGACACGACTGAGCGACTGAACTGAACTGAACTGACTGAAGGCAGTCCTAGGAAATGGATATAATAGGTTAGATTTGTAAGAGATTAATTTGGGAAAATACCTATGGAGGAAAATGGGAATGGAGTAAAAGAAGGCTAAGAAAGCTCAAGAGCTATCACAGTGCCATGTAGGACTGTCCCTTATGAACTAGAGAAAGAAAAGCAATGAAGGAAGAAAGCGAGGAAGGTTGGCTGAGTGGAAGATTCTTAGGTGGCATTTTGATTCCAGGAAAGTTTGGCAAAACTGATGTGGAGTCCTTAAACCAAAGCTGACCATCAGTGATATAACATTGTTAAAATGACCATACTATCCAAAGCAATCTAAAGATTTAATGTGATCCCTCTCAAATTATCCATGACATTTTTGGCAGAACTAGAACAAATAATCCTAAAATTTATATGGAACAACAAAAGACCTGGAATTGCCAAACAATCCTGAAGAAAAAGAACAAAGCTAGAGGCATAATGCTCTCAGACTTCAGACAATAATACACAGCTACAGTAATCAATAGAGCATGCTATTGGGACAAAAGAGATATATGGAATAACAGAATAGAATAGAGAGTCCAAGGTGGCAAGAACATACAATAGGGAAAGAACAGTCTCTTTAGCAAGTGGTCCTGAGAAAGCTGGACAGCCACATGTTAATCAGTGAAGTTAGCACACACCTTCACACCATACACAAAAATAAATAAATAATGACTTAAAGACTCAAATATAAGGCATGAAACAATAAATCTCCTAGAAGAGAACATAGGCAAAACATTTTCTGACATAAATCTTATCACTGTTTTCTTAGGTGAGTCTCCCAATGCAAAAGAAATAAAAGCAAAGATAAACAAATAGGACCTAATCACACTTATAAGTTTTTGCACAACAAAGGAAACCATAAACAAAACGAAAAGACAGCTTACAGAATGGGAGAAAATGTTTGCAAAAGATGCTACCAATAATGGCTTAATTTCCAGAATATACAAACAGCGCATACAGCTCACTTAAAAAAAAAAAAGTAGGAAAATGGGCAGAAGACCTAAGTAGACATTTCTCCAAAGAAGACATCCAGATGACCAACTGGCATATGAAAAGATGCTCAACATTGGTAATTATTAGAAAAATGCAAATCAAAACTACAAAGAGGTAGCACCTCACACTAGTCAGAGTCGCCACCATCAAAAAGTCTACACAGAATAAATGCTGGAGAGAACGTGGAGGAAAGGGAACCTTTCTACACTGTTGGTAGGAATGTAAAGTGGTACAGCCACTATGGAGAACTGTATGGAAGTTCCTTAGAAAACTAAAAATAGAGTTGTTATACTATCCAACAATCCCACCCCGGGTGTATAGCCAGAGAAAACTCTAATTTGAAAGGATATACGGACCCCAGTGTTCATTGCAGCACTATTTACAATAGGCAAAACATAGAAGCAACGTAAGTGTTCACTGACAGTTGAATGGATAAAGAAGACATGGTACCTATAGTCAATGACAAAGAGTGATATGATACCATATGCAGCAACATTGATGGACCCGGAGATTGTCATACTAAATGAAGTAAGATGACAGGGAAAGACAATATAACGTGATACAACCTACAAGTGGAATCTAAAAAAATGATATAAATGAAATTATTTACAAAACAGAAATAGTCTCACAGACATAGAAAACAAACTTATGGTTACCAAAGGTGAAAGGGTGGGGGGGTTAAATTAGGATTTGGGGATCAACAGATTCACACTACTGCATACAAAATAGATAAACAGCAAGTTTTTACTACATAGCACAGGGAAATATATCCATTATCTTGTAATAATCCATAATGGAAAAGAATCTGAAAAAGAATATATATACATATGTGTGTATATACGTGTATACACACACTCACATATAAATCACTTTACTGTATAGGTGAAACTATCACAACATTGTAAATCAACTATAATTCACTTAATACACAAAATAGGGGGGTGATCATGGTCAGATTTGTTTAGGAAAGGAATAGATTGGGTCTGCCTTCTGGAGATTTATTCATTCTCTTGATAAACATTTACTGTGTGTCTGTATGTGTCAGGGATTGTGCTAAGTGGTAAGGATCCAGCACTGCATAAGACGGACTCCTTGTCCTTCTGGACCTTAACTCCTGATAGACATTTTATTCAGAAAACTGTCAATAGTTCATAATCAAGCATGTAAATAAATGGACAATATGTGTGAAGGAAATAAAAGAAGTAACAGGAGAAGGACAACCAGAGTGGGTCATATGGGCTTCAGACAGGGAAAGGCTTTCTAAAGGAATTGACATTTCAGCTGAGACCTGAAAGTTTCCAGAGAGGAGTCGGTAGTGCACAGAGCTGGGAGAATGTGGGGAGAGCTAAGACTCTAAGGGAGTCTTAGCAATAGGCTAAGCGATAGGCTAAGTGATAGGCTGATGAGAAGTACTGAAGATGGGGGAGTGTGATTAGGGGGTGGGGGTGGGAGTTGAGTGCAGTGGCTGGGGTTTGGGAAGGTCCTAAGAAGCCAGATCTCGACAGGTCTAGTCTGGTAGGCAAAGCTGAGGAGTTTGTAGTTTTAAAAATTATTTTTTGTTGGAGTATAGTTGCTTTACAATTTGTGTCAGTTTCCACTGCACAGCAAAGTGAGTCAGTCATAGATACACATGTATCCACTCCTGGATTTCCTTCCCAGTTTAGTCATGACAGAGCATTGAGCAGAGCTCCTTGTGCCATGGCATTTTGAAGGCTCTGAGTGGTCCTGCAGGAGGGCAACCGGTTTGATTGGGCTTATGTCCAAGTTTCCAAAACATAGTTGACAAATTGCTCTGCTAATAAGTGATATCTGACAGAAGAATATTGTCGCCCTGAAGAGAGACCTGGAGATGCCAATTTGTGAATTTAAGGTAGTTGCCTCTTTAAGAACACAAGTGCCTAGAGAAAGCAAGTCACTGGAATACCAGTTGATGCAGTAAAGGTGGAATTTTAAAAGAAATAGTAGAATGTTTATATTTGCTATCTCTGAGCTTAGATTGCCTTAGGTTTCATATCCCAATGCTACTATTTAGTAATTATATCCTGTGGATAAGATAATTAATCTGCATCTCATTTTTCTTACCTGTAAAACAGAGGATAATATTAGTTATTTCAAATGATTGTTAGGGGGATTAATTATAAAAATGAAAGCAAAGTTCTTTGAACATAAGTATTCTGTAAATACTGTTATTGTTATTATCATAAGTAGCCTAAATATGTCAATATTTTTTCCCCTGAGCATAATTTCTTGATATGAATGAGGTCATGTGCACAAGAGAGAAGATATTCTAGGGAAATTTTCATTCTTATTGAGAAAACTCATTGAAACAAATACCTGTATACATAACTTTAAAAAAAAACAATGGCAAGTCTCCTTTCCATTCCACAGTAAACTAATGTCATTTGATTATCAATTTCTACATTCCTGATCTCTGTTTTCCTTCTTTTTGCTGAACTACCAAATATAAAACCTAACAAAGTTAGGAGATAGTTCACTTATGCAACATGTATTTGCAGATCAATACTGGAATATCAACTCTATTCTGGGCATGAATATAAGTTTTTTTTCTTTAAAGCAGTTTACAAAGCCCTAAAAATTTCCTTCATTCCATTTTAGCAACAGAGAGTAAGCATGATCTCTTCATTGGTCAGTTGCTGAGGATGCTGCATCCGGGTGTGGGGTGACTGCTTTGACTTAAATGAGCCTCACTCTTGTGGATACAGGGGGTGGGAAGGAGAGAGTGGGATGAATGGAGAGGGTAGCATGGAAATGTATACACTACCATATGTAAAATAGATAGCCAGTGGGAATTTTCTGTGTGACTCAGGGAACTCAAACTGGGACTCAGACAACATAGAGAGGTGGGATAAGGTGGGAGGGGAGGGAGGTTCAAGAAGGAGGGGACATACGGCTGATTCATGTTGATGTGTGGCAGAAACCAACACAATATTGTAAAGCAACTATTCTTCAATTAAAAAGAAAAAGAGAGAGACAGCATGTTCGATCCCTGGCTCAGGAAGATCTCCTGGAGAAGGAAATGGCAACCCACTCCAGTATTCTTGCCTGGAAAGAGGAGCCTGGCGGGATATTGTCCATGGGGTCGCTAAAGAGTCGGACGCAACTGAGCGACTAAACAACAGCAAGAGGCTGCAGGACCTAAGCTGACTGTCACTGTAGAGGAAAACACCTTGATCATGAAATGATAAGGCCACCAATCAAATAACCATGATCATGATTCCTCTCCTCTCCAACAGAAGCTGAGACTCACTGACAGAATTTTGGCCCATTAAAGTGTTTTGTTTTTTTTATTAAACCTGCCTTGCCTAAGTGGATTTAATGTGGTTTATTTTATTTTATTTTTTTCCTCCTGACACCAGCTTAGGAAAAGAGAAACTTAATTGCAACATTTATGTTTAATTGCTGGGTGATGAATGCTTGAGGAGTTTTCACTTTGCAGACATACCAAAACAAAAAATCATACCACAATCAACATTTCTGGGTGAAATGAGAGAGCCTCTCCCACATCTTGTGGGTGAGCACTTTGGATTTAATTGCTTCACTACTTCATTTTTCATTTTTTAAAATAGGCCTCCAAAGAAAGTCTCTTCAATTGAGATATTCTCACAGCCAGGGTACAGAGTACATGAGTCAAGTGAAGAAAAGCAGTCTATCATTTAACCTTGTATGCCATGCAAGATCTCAAGAAGCTTATATTTGAGGAATAAGACCAAGCATGCATTTAAAATAATTATGAAACAATACAAGAGATTGGAGATACTTGAGTGCTTCCAAATCAGCAAAGACTCCAGTATTAATTGATTCTTAAATGATTTCTGAAAGTGAAGTGAAAATGTTAGTCACTCAGTCGTGTCCAACTCTGTAATCCCATGGACTGTAGCCCACCAGTCTTCTCTGTTCATGGATTTCCTAGGCAAGTATACTGGAGTTGGTACCATTTTCTTCTCCAGGGCATCCTCCAGACCCAGGGATTGAACCCGGGTCTCCTGCATTGCAGGCAGATTCTTTACCATCTGAGCCACCAGGGAAACCCAAAGGATTTCTAATACAGCTGAAATAACAGGAAGTAGTATGCATCGTATGTCAATTTTCAGTTAGGATTCTTGATCATGTCATGGCTGGGATGATATGAAGCAGTGTCTACAGTGGTGGTCCATTAGCCTGACATGGTTGCATGTGCATTTGGTTTGGCTATTATGTATGTGTAATATTTTAGAAATCATGCTAACTAGGCAAGTGTTACTTTCAGTTAAATACTTCACCCCATTTTCTTACACCCCATACTACTCAGGCATTTATATGAATATCAGCCAGCCCCACTCCTGCAGGCATTTGAGTGTACAGAAACGAAAGATTGATGGGAAGATGATGGGATTCAATGAGATGAAATTGTAGACATCCTCCTTGATACTCTATGATATGAAAACTCAGAAGGAGGAGATATGTACACTGTAACAGTAAAGAGGACTTTCCAGGGCAGGTAAATCTTGAAATAGATGCTGAAATAGATGTCCCCACAGCCAAGATTGGGACAGGTGCAGGTGGAACAGCCAGCATGGAGGTAACTGGTTGGACTCAGCAGGGCAAAAGGGAGACTAGTCTGCCAAAGGTGATGAGTGTATGTCAACTTTTGGGAAGGAAGCATCATTATGCCTGGGCCAAACTTGGTGATTCCTTCAAGGTCAAAGAGACCAATGAACTTTCCCAATACCACACAGCAGTAATGAACAGGGCTGAGACTAGACCTCAGAACTTTCAGCTTTCTTTGGCATTGGTTTTCCTTTGACACAACTCTGCTATTATAGAGCTAAAATGTAATGAGTTTCAAAGTTAAGGGACCCAACAATTAAAATTATAGTTAATTTTAAACTCAGATGCTTTGAAGAATAGAACAGTTGGGTATAAATACATATATATGTGTGTGTGTATGCATCATTCTTAAATTCTCTTTTTGCTAAAATGGAGAATGATTTTCTTAGTCACATTTATTATCTTTGTCTCATTGTGTAGGTCACTCCTATCCAGGCATAGCTACTATTGCCTTATGATGGGAATAGAAAGAGTTATTTATTCTGGGAATCCTACCCATTTTCTTGATATATCATTTTTATTTCATCACTTGATTTATGTACTTGTGTAAGTGGAGGTCCTGGCAATTCATTTCCATGAGCCTCTCCTTTTTCTGAGGTTCTGATCCTTCCTCTCCCATGATGTGCAGATGAACTAGTTGTGGAAACACCACCACCAGCTATGAAATTTTTCCTCCACCTTATTATGGTCAACAGTTTTGATATGTGAGTTTCTATAATGATCAAAGGGATTGACGGACATCGTATTAGGATAATTTTGGTTGGCAAGTGGCAGAGGACTTGCCCCTAAAGAGTTTATCTTTTTTTATAACTAATGAGTTCAGGATTTTGCCTTGACTGTGGCCAGGGTTCAGATGATTTCTGCAGGATGTGGTCTTGCTCTGTCTCTTGCCTCTGATTTGCTCCATGCTGGCATCATTCTCGGCAAGCTCTGCCCAGGTACTGGGCAGATGGTTCAGAGGAGCTCCAGGCTATCATCCTCCCAGCCCAACTGTGTGTGTGAAAGTTCCTCAGTCGTGTCCAACTCTTTGTGACCCCATGGACTATATAGTCTGTGGAATTCTCCAGGCCAGAATACTGGAGTGGGTAGCCTTTCCCTTCTCCAGGGGATCTTCCCAAGCCAGGATCAAACCCAGGTCTCCCGCATTGTAGGTGGATTCTTTACCAGCTGAACCACCAGGATTTTTCTTTCCCAGTTACTTACAGTTGGGCCCCCTAGGTCAAACCTAGATCACAAGCTTTCATTAGAGCTGGGAAGGGGGTCAAGCACTGAGTCACCAAGAGTGAGCGTGTATGAGTGGTTCCATAAGAGGACAATCTTGGTGCTGTCACCTGAAGAAAGAGGGATGCTGGGCTGGCTGAGATGTGATGGCGACATGAGAAGGATGAATCAGGTATGGGTGGTGACATAAGGATGAATCAGGTTTGGGTGTGGGCTTAGCCCTTCTGGGAGATACAACTGACTCCAAGATTTCTTTAAATTCTTATCATATTTTACCTTAAGATATTGTGTGACATAATATGTGTTTCAATGTAAAAATACTGTTTTTAATTACTCACTGACTAACTTTAACATTCCAGGAAGTGACATTATTTTACACCCTGTGACTTCATAGCCCCAGGCACTTCCCTATGTTCCTGTACTTCAAGTATGAGAAGCACCACTTCATGCAACTATCAGACATAACTTAGCCATTATCAGGTTTCTCTGCTGTTTCAAGTGAATTGTTCAAGCCTGGAAAAGTAGAACAGGTGAAACTGGCATGCAGTATGGCCATTAAAAGAACAAGTTTTGGGTCAGATGTCATGGGCTGGAATCTTGTGTCACCACTCATCACCTGCATGACCTTTGATAAATGACATTTCCTCTCTAAACCATGGTTTCCTCATTTGCTAACGCCACTCTTTTTTACACATTGTGAGGCTTGAATGAGCTAAAGCATGTGCTAAAGCCATTCTCGGGAATGGTTAGTTAATATTATTAAATTGAAATAAATATCATTATTAATACTTTACAATATGTAACATACAATGCACAATATACATAATATACTTTTAAAATGACCTGTCTATTTCTACCAATAACTTCCCTGTGTTGTAGTTTCAAATGAAAGTCAAAGATAGATCGTTTTTTTGTTTTCCCATGCTGCTGCTAAGTCGCTTCAGTCGTGTCCGACTCTGTGCAACCCCAGAGACGGCAGCCCACCAGGCTGCTCTGTCCCTGGGATTCTCCAGGCAAGAACACTGGAGTGGGTTGCCATTTCCTTCTCCAATGCATGAAAGTGAAAAGTGAAAGTGAAGTTGCTCAGTCATGTTCAACTCTTCACAACCCCATGGACTGTAACCTACCAGGCCCCTCCATCCATGGGATTTTCCACGCAAGAGTATTGGAGTGGGTTGCTATGTCCTTCTCCATGACATACAACTAATTGAAAAAGACACAAGACATAAAACAAGGAATCAGGAGATTGCCTCTAGAGTAGAAAGTTTTTATTTTCATGCTATTAGCTTAGACTCACTGTAATATTTTCCTGCTCTTTAATTCCTACGCAGTTGTCCTTAATTGCACATTTATCTTGTCGTTTAACGCTAGCTCTTATTTCTTAACCAACCCTTGCACAAAGCGATTAGCAAAAATACATATTTCCTTCAGTTTTCAACAGAAAGTCCACCTGCTAAGCATTTTTCACACTCTGAATAAAAACAAGGGAAAGAGAGCAGCAGGAAATAGCTTAACTGAGACAGATTATCAGACAATTATTGGCATTTTGTAATTCTAAGCACTAATGATCATTTCTAGCTTAAGAAAATGCCCACCCCAGTTGAGATGATAGCTACCATTAAAGAGAAGGTTACAGAACACAAAATGGTAGAAATAAAAAGGCTCCATAGGACTCCTTTCATTTAAGCTTTAGAAACTTTAATCTTTTCTAATTTTAAGTTGTATCTTTTAGCTCAGTTATGGTATTTTTACCACCTACCTCCACTTCTTCCCATATAGTGTGTGTGTACAAACACAACTACACTTGGGTGCATGCTCCTATTTTAAACATTTAAACTGTGTTCTATAAGGGTATGTATAGACAAAATCAATCTGAATGTATGGAAAATTCCACATCATTCATTTGATGAAATCCTTCCCCAACTCCTACTCAGTTCACACAATGAAAAGCATGAATGATCCAAATCAGAAAAGGAGTGATTCCCAAGAGTGTACTTTGTATTTTAGACATGCTAATCTTGAAAGTTAGATCATTTAACATGTCTTCTGAGTGAGGGAAAAGGGTTTCTGAACTTCCAAAATGCCCTCATTTCCTCTTCCACTTAAAAAAAAAATATTTATTTGGCAATACCAGGTATTAGGTGCAGCACATAGGATCTTTGATCTTAGTTGTGGCATGTGGGATCTAGTTCCTTGACCAGAGATTGAACCTGGGTCTCCTGCTTTGGGAGCATGGAGTCTTAGCCACCTAAACACCAGAAAATTCCCTACCTCTCCCTTTTTTAATAGGATGTACCCAGACTCAAAAGCTCAACAGCTTGAGTCCCGTTCTCAGATGCACCAATTCGAAGCTATGTGGACCTCCATTAATTACCCAATACCTTTCTAGTTCACTTTTCTCATTGATACATGCCTCCCAGGGTCATTGTAAGGAATAAATTAGTTAATTTGTGTAAATGATTAGAACAGTGCCTGGCATATCATAAGTTATCTTATACACCTTTGCTACTGGTTTGGTGTTATAATAGCATGCATGGACTCCAAGAGCACAGACAGGCTTGAGTTTGAACCTCAGCTCTGTCCTTTATCAGCTGTGTGACTTCAAGCCAGCCAGTTTCTCAACTTTGCTAAGCTTCTTCACTGGTGAAATGGAGATAATATTAATGATTAGGGTTTGACTTGGGTCTGTAGCCAGCAAGAATTAGGAAAAACCTAGGCTCAATCCTCATTTCTTTTTGACCTTGGTCCAATTGCTTCACCTGATAAATGTGTTTGTTGTGGAGATTAAAGGAGCCAATACATACAAAGGGCTTAAAATAGTGCTTGGCATTTTGCAAGTGCTAAATAAATTTTCTTACTATTGCTTGCTCATCTCACAGTAATATTCACAGTTTAGAAATGATAAGGACAATAGAGAGGCTAGCTGCTTTATCCAAGTGACCAGCATGTAGCAGACCTGGGCTGTCATTCCAGGACTTCACACGCTGTTTGGCCCTGACATGTGACTGGTCACATGATATGATTTACACTCTTGGTATGATGTGGAATCCTTTGCCCAGGAGTTCCTTCTGCCTAAAATGTCCAGACGCCCATGTGCTTCAAGGTCAAATTTTATTTTTAAGTCTTGAATGTCTTCATGCAAGTAATGTGGTTTTCTCTCTTTTTTTTTTTTAAAGTATAGTTGATTTACAATGTTATGTTAGTTTCAGCTGTATGCAAAGTTATGTAGTTATATGTATATTATATACGTATAATATATCTGTATTCTTTTTAGATTCTCTTCCATTATAGATTATTACAAAAAATTGAGTATAGTTCTCTGTGCTATACAGTGCTATACTATAAATCTTTGTTTTTTATTTTGTATATGGTAGTATTTATCTGTTAATCCCATACTGCTTATTTATCACTCTCCCTTACTTCCCCTTTGGTGACCATAAGTTTTTTTTCTATGTCTGTGAGTCTACTTCTGTGTCTTTAAGTTCATTTTAATTCCATGTGCTTTTCTCCTGAAGACTGTCCTGCTTCTCAAAGCTGACTATAATGCACTACTGCTTTAAACTACTGCGACTCAGCATGACTCACCTTAAATGACCATTACTGTGTGTATTTTTTTTTTCTCCTCAAGGAGACTCTAATTACTGTGAAGGTCTGCTCTATGAATGATTCATCTTTGTAATATCCTCATTGCTAGAACAATGCATGGAACATAAGGGAACTTTTATAGATATTTGCTGAATGAATGAATAATGAGTGAATGAATGAAACAGCTAATGGCTTGGATGATTACGAGCAAATTAGCCTGGGAGGGTATGGCATTGAGCATTTGTGGATATACTGAAGTTCTTATGTCCCTTTTTGAATATAAGAACCACAGACTCAAAAGTGCTTTTAGCTGGGAGTTGGGGCTGCAATTTGGACCTCAGAACTGGATGGAATGTGTGGGCTTTCAACTTTAAAAATTTCATTTGTTTGTTTGTTCATTCAATACATTTCATTTTGTACTTAATATGAGTCTTAGTGCTCTTGCTCTGGGTAGAGCAGACTGTGTTTAGGAGTTTACTTCACTGTGGAGTCAGGATATCTGAAACGAAAGGGGCTTTACGGTCCTTCTGATCAGGATTTCTCGGATGGTATGAGAAATGTTAGCCCTCAGTGAGATACTCCATCAGTCAATCAAGTCTAGAGTCCAAGTTTGGAGGATACTATATTCTTTATCAGTCTACTTTCAGATTAGTAATAACAATGGCAATGACAGCCATAATAATGGAAGGTAACATCTATTTAAAGATCATGGCATCTGGTCCCATCACTTCATGGCAAATAGATGAGAACAGTGGAAACAGTGGGAGACTTTATTTTGGGGGGCTCCAAAATCACTGCAGATGGTGACTGCAGCCATGAAATGAAAAGATGCTTACTCCTTGGAAGGGAAGTTATGACCAACCTAGACAGCATATTAAAAAGCAGAGACATTCCTTTGCCAACAAAGGTCCATCTAGTCAAGGCTATGGTTTTTCCAGTAGTCATGTATGGATGTGAGAGTTGGACTATAAAGAAAGCTGAGCACCAAAGAATGGATGCTTTTGAACTGTGGTGTTGGAGAAGACTCTTGAGAGTCCCTTGGACAGCAAGGAGATCCAACCAGTGCATCCTAAACGAGATCAGTCCCTGGGTGTTCATTGGAAGGACTGATGTTGAAGCTGAAACTCCAATACTTTGGCCACCTGATGCAAAGAGCTGACTCATTTGAAAAGACCCTGATGCTGGGAAAGATTGAGGGCAGGAGGAGTAGGGGAAAACAGAGGATGAGATGGTTGGATGGCATCACTGATTCAATGGACATGAGTTTGGGTAAACTACAGGAGTTGGTATTGGACAGAGAGGTCTGGTGTGTTGCAGTCCGTGGGGTCACAAAGAGTCGGACACAACTGAGCGACTGAACTGAACTGAATCCTCACAATAACTTTATAGGGAAGGCACTATTAAACCCTTTTAAAGATGAGAGAAGAAAGCATATTTGAACTTCAAAGAATGAAAATTCTGAAATAAAAGAATAAAAAAGTTCATTTTGCTTTCTCTTAATCCGCATTTCCCAAATTTAGTTAACTACAGAAATGCACTTTTTTTCTTCTTCATACCACCTGGAAATATCCTATGGATCCTGAGAATCCATTCTCCTGGGAAGTGTTGTTCTAGTCATTTTACAGATGAAGGAACTGAATTCAGGGAGGAAATGACTTCACTGAAATCTGTCCCTAGCAGGATGCAGAATTGGGACCTGAACTCACACTCTTGACCCTTACTGAATCCGTTTTCCCCCTGATATTCATTGCATCATTTTCCATTCCTCGATTCCCTTCCTTCTCTCCCCACACCCCCCTCCTCTCTCTTACCCTTTTCTGTACCGGGGAAATAAGTTGGCAAGTTCAAAGTCATGTGGCTCAGATGATAAAGCATCTGCCTTCAATGCAGGAGACCTGGGTTCGATCACTGGGCTGGGAAGATCCCCTAGAGAAGGAAATGGCAACCCACTCCAGTACTCTTGCCTGGAAAATCCCATGGATGGTGGAGCCTGTTAGACTACAGTCCTTGGCATTGCAAAAGGTTGGATATGACTAAGCGACTTCACAAACTCATTTGCCTCCCTCAGTTCAGCCATCTCCTAATACTTAGTACCAGTCAAACCCTTGAAGTCTCTTAAGAACAAATTTTCACAAGGCAGTAGCAGCAGATGGGCTCTTTCCAGGATTCCTTTCCATTTATTTTGTAGGCTGCACAATGAAGTGCATTGTCCATTGAAGAGCCACGACACAGAGATTAAACAAAAGACTAGCTCTTGCCTCTATTCCCCTCTACCCTAACAATATTTTTTCAACTTTAGGGAAGGAAGGCGTATATTATGAAAGTAACAGTAGTTATTGATCAATCTATTTTTTTTTCTTTTAAAAAAAAGAATCTCTCAGTAATAGTTTTAAATCATTTATCAAAAAGAGACGTCTTCTCATTTCTTCCAGAATCAAGAATTGATACTCTCTATATTTCTGTTCATTCATTTGTTCATTCATTCAACAAACTTTAAAAAAGAAATCCCTTCTCTTTGCAAATTGCTGATGCCAGGCTCAATGAATGATGATGATACAGTGGAGACCAAGGCATACCACCTGTTTCCAAGTGTCCCAGAGCCTTTTAAGAGAAGAGACAAATAAGTAAATATTAATAGATGATGGTTTTGCAAGTAACCTCCCTGGAATTTGTCAAGTTTGTATTAGATTATATAGGATGTGCTACTACTCAATTTAGTTACTTATTATCATTTTGGAATTAGGGGTGAATTTGGGGGGAAGGAAGATTATAAATAGCCTTCAGTGAGAACCTTTTCTGTGCAGTTTATCCTCACATAAAGGGAGACATGATCTATGAAGTCTAACCACAACACCCAATAGGCAATATTGTAAGTACTTAATAAATTACAGTTGCACTTACCATTATTAGCAAAAGTAGCAGCAGCTTTAGATTACCCAAATTTAAATGTCAGATTTTTTTTTTTTTTAACTTACTAGCTGTATGACATTGAGCAAGTGGCATAATTTCTTTGAGTGTCAGTTTGGGAGGACTGGAATCAAAGGAGGTTATTAGTCAAGTGTGAAGTGTTTCACAGATTCTTTATGATTTAAAAACTATAAAATGTCATTCCTTTGCCTTGAATTACACCTTTCAACATTTCAAGGAAATCTGTTCTCTTGGTTAGATCATAGGTAGATGCTGGGCTGACATCATATTTAGGGTTGTCAGATAAAATACAAGACACCCCATTAAATTTAAATTTCAGGAAAATGACGAATTATTTTTAGTGTAAATATATCTCTGTGTGTGTGTGTGTGTGTGTGTGTGTATGCGTGCGTGCACTAAGTTGCTTCAGTTGTGTCCAACTCTTCGTGACCCCATGGACTGTGGCCCACCAGGCTCCTCTGTCCATGGGATTCTCCAGGCAAGAATACTGGAGTGGATTGCCATGTTCTCCTCCAGAGGATCTTCCTGACCCAGAGATCAAACCCGTGTCTCATGTCTCTTAAGTTTCCTGCACTGGCAGATGGGTTCTTTACCACTAGCACCACCTTGCGGAAGCCCAAGTATATCCATACTCTAATATTAAAAAATTCTTTATTCATCAAAATTCAAATTTATGGGACATGTGGTATTTTTATCTCCTAAATCTAGTGACCTTAATTATATTTTAACAGATAAGTTACAAACTGAAACATAGTTCCTTGGTCTGCTATCATTAATACCATTTTAAGAATGAAGGGGGGGGGGGGAGCCAAGATGGCGGAGGAGTAGGACAGGGAGACCACTTTCTCTCCTACAAATTCATCAAAAGAATAACTGAATGCAGAGCAAACTTTGCAAAACAACTTCTGATTGCTAGCTGAGGTCATCAGGCGCCCAGAAAAGCAGCCCGTTGTCTTCGAAAGGAGGTAGGACAAAATATAAAAGATAAAAAGTGAGACAAAAGAGCTAAGGACGGAGATCCGTCCTGGGAAGGGAGTCTTAGGCGGCATTGCTTGGGGTAGGGTCCGGGCCTGAGTGCCCTGAGGACAATCGGAGGGAGCTTCTGTGAGTTGCCAACTTGAACTGTGGGAGACCAAAAGAGAGAGAGAAAATTAACCTGCCCGAACACACTGCCAGCCGTTCGCAGAACAAAGAGACCAAGAAAGTCCAGAGAAGAGCTCGCAGGTTGCGGACCGGCCCAGCCCCGCCGGAGGCAGGAGGCAGGGGGGAGGGGAAGGTCGCCGCGAGACACAGGGCACAGGCACCCGACCGGCGCGGGCGGGGACTGGGGCTGGGGACGCGGAGGGCAGAAGGCGCACACACCCGACTGGCGCCAGAGGAAAATGAAACTGGGTCCATGGAAGGGAGTGGGCGCGCCACACCTGGGGAGAGTGCGCCCACCAAGCCCCTGGCTGCCTGGACCGCTCTGACGGGGAAGGCACAGAGAGCAGGCGCAGCTTTTCCTTCCGCGCTTTTGTGGAACACCCGAGGCCTGGAATCTCGCGCAGCGCGGGGCGCGCTCCATATAGAACAGCCGGGAGCCTGAGCAGCGCAGACGGAGAAAGCAGCGTCGGCCCCTCCCTGCAGCGCCAGCCCCTCCCCGCAGCGCGAGCCCCTCCCCGCAGTGCCAGCCCCTCCCCGTAGCGCCAGCCCCTTCCTGCAGCGCCAGCCCCTCCCCGCAGAGCGACGGAACTAGCTACCTGAATAAGAGTCCACCTCCGCCCGCCTGTGTCAGGGCAGAAATGAGGCTCTGAAGAGACCGGCAAACAGAAGCCAAATAAACAAAGGGAACCGCTTCAGAAGGGACTGGTGCAACAGATTATAATCCCTGTAGAAAACACCGACTACACCGGAAGGGGCCTGTAGATATTGAGAAGTGTAAGCTGGAACGAGGAGCTATCTGAAACTGAGCTGAACCCACACTGACCGCAACAGCTCCAGAGAAACTCCTAGATACATTTTTACTTTTTTTTCTTTCTTTTTTTCTTTTTTCTTTTTTCTCTTTTATTTTCCTTTAAAATTCCCTACTACTCCCCCATTACTCCTTAACTTTCATTTCCATAGATTTTTACGATTTTTTTAATTAGGGAAAAAAAATTTTTTTTTTCTTTCTTTCTTTTTTTTTTTTTTTTTTCTTTTTTTTTTTTTTCTTTTTTCTTTCCTTTTTCTCTTCTATTTTCTATTTTTCTTTTACTCTTTATTTCTTTTAAAG
The DNA here is from genome assembly GCF_019320065.1 of Cervus canadensis. Classification (NCBI taxonomy): domain Eukaryota; kingdom Metazoa; phylum Chordata; class Mammalia; order Artiodactyla; family Cervidae; genus Cervus; species Cervus canadensis. Next base: position 42,419,306 of record NC_057389.1, on the reverse strand, counting down.
TCCTCTAGTACTCCTCTACTACTCCTTAATTTTCATTTTCAATACACTATAACCTTACAAAGAAAAAAGAAGAGAAGCCCTATTTTTAAACCGAAGATTATTCTCTCCCAATCTTGACTCTCTGTTTTCTACCTCAGAACACCTCTATTTCCTCCTTTCCCCTTCTCTTCCGAATCCAACTCTGTGAATCCTTGTAGGTGACTGGGCTACGGAGAATACTCTGGGAACAGACAGCTGCGTAGATCTGTCTCTCTCCTCTTGAGTCCCCCTTTTTCTCCTCCTGTTCATTTCTATCTCCCTCCTCCCTCTCCTCTTCTTCATGTAACTCTGTGAACCTCTCTGGGTGTCCCTAACGGGGGAGAATCTTTTCGCCATTAACCTAGAAGTTTTATTATCAGTGCTGTATAGTTGGAGAAGTCCTGAAACTACAGGAAGAATAAAACTGAAATCCAGAGGCAGGAGACTTAAGCCCAAAACCTGAGAACACCAGAAAACTCCTGACTACATGGAACTTTAAGTAATAAGTGACCGTCCAAAAGCCTCCATACCTACGCTGAAACCAACCACCACCCAAGAGCCAATGAGTTTTAGAGCAAGACATACCACGTAAATTCTCCAGCAACGCAGGAACATAGCCCTGAACGTCAACATACAGGCCGCCCAAGGTCACACCTAACACATAGACCCATCTCAAAACTCATTACTGGGCACTCCATTGCTCTCCAAAGAGAAGAAATCAAGTTCCACGCACCAGAACACTGACGCAAGCTTCCCTAACCAGGAAACCTTGACAAGCCAATCGTCTAACCCCACCCACTGGGTAAATCCTCCACAATAAAAAGGAACCACAGACCACCAGAATACAGAAAGCCCACTCCAGACACAGCAATCTAAACAAGATGAAAAGGCAAAGAAATACCCAACAGGTAAAGGAACATGAAAAATGCCCACCAAGTCAAACAAAAGAGGAGGAGATAGGGAATCTACCTGAAAAAGAATTTAGAATAATGATAATAAAAATGATCCAAAAATCTTGAAAACAAAATGGAGTTACAGATAAATAGGCTGGAGACAAAGATTGAAAAGATGCAATAAATGTTTAATAAAGACAGAAGAAATAAAAAAGACGTCAATTAAAAATAAATATTGCAATGATGAGATCGAAAACACTCTGAGGACAAGAGTTAGATAATGGAGCAGAAGATAGATAAGTGAGGTAGAAGAAAATGGTGGAAATAAATGAAGCAGAGAGAAAAAAGAAAAAAGAATCAAAAGAAATGAGGACAACCTCAGGACCTCTGGGACAATGTGAAATGCCCCAACATTTGAATCATAGGAGTCCCAGAAGAAGAAGACAAAAAGAAAGGCCATGAGAAAATACTCGAGGAGATAATAGCTGAAAACTTCCCTAAAATGGGGAAGGAAATAGCCACCCAAGTCCAAGAAACCCAGAGAGTCCCAAACAGGATAAACCCAAGGCGAAACACCCCAAGACACATATTAATCAAATTAACAAAGATCAAACACAAAGAACAAATATTAAAAGCAGCAAGGGAGAAACAACAAATAACCCACAAAGGGATTCCCATAAGGATAACAGCTGATCTATCAATAGAAACCCTCCAGGCCAGAAGGGAATGGCAGGACGTACTGAAAGTAATGAAAGAGAATAACCTAAAACCTAGATTACTGTATCCAGCAAGGATCTCAGTCAGATATGAAGGAGAATTCAAAAGCTTTACAGATAAGAAAAGCTGAGAGAATTCAGCACAGCCAAACCAGCTCTTCAACAAATGCTAAAGGATCTTCTCTAGACAGAAATGCAGAAAGGTTAGTATAAACTTGAACCCAAACAACCAAAGTAAATGGCACGGGACACACCTATCAATAATTACCTTAAATGGTAAATGGGTTGAATGCCCCAACCAAAAGACAAAGATTTGGCTGAATGGATACAAAAACAAAACCCCTATAATGCTGTCTACAAGAGACCCACCTCAAAACAAGAGACACATTACAGACTAAAAGAAGGGCTGAAAAAATATTTCATTGCAAACGGAGACCAAAGAAAAGGATCGCAATACTCATTCAGATAAAATAGACTTTCAAATAAAGGGAATGTGAAAAAGACAAGAAGGACAAACTACATAATGATTCAAAGGATCGAATCCAGAAGAAGATATAACAATATAAATATATATGCACCCAACATAGGAGCACCACAATGTACGGCAAACACTAACGGTGTATGGAAAGGAAATAATAGTAACACAAAATAGTGGGAGACTTTAATACCCCACTCACAACTATGGATAGACAACTAAACAGAAAATTAACAAGGAAACACAACCTTAAATGACACAATGGACCAGCTAGACCTAATTGATATCTATAGGACATTTCACCCAAAACAATCAACTTCACCTTTTTCTCAAGGCACACGGAACCTTCTCCAGAATAGATTCACATCCTGGGCCATAAATCTGGTCTTGGAAATTCAAAAAAATTGAAATCATTCCAGTCATCTTTTCTGACCACAGTGCAGTAAGATTAGATCTCAATTACAGGAAAAAAATTGTTAAAAATTCAAACATATGGAGGCTAAATAACACGCTTCTGAATAACCAACAAATCATAGAAGAAATCAAAAAAGAAATCAAAATATGTATAGAAATGAATGAAAATGAAAACACAACAACCCAAAACCTATGGGACACTGTAAAAGCAGTGCTAAGGGGAAGGTTCATAGCATTACAGGCTTACATCAAGAAACAAGAAAAAAGCCAAATAAATAACCTAACTCTACACCTAAAGCAATTAGAGAAGGAAGAAATGAAGAACCCCAGGGTTAGCAGAAGGAAAGAAATCTTAAAAATCAGGGCAGAAATAAATGCAAAAGAAACTAAAGAGACCATAGCAAAAATCAACAAAGCTAAAAGCTGGTTTTTTGAAAAAATAAACAAAATTGACAAACCATTAGCAAGACTCATTAAGAAACAAAGAGAGAAGAACCAAATTAACAAAATTAGAAATGAAAATGGAGAGATCACAACAGACAACACTGAAATACAAAGGATCATAAGAGACTACTACCAGCAGCTCTATGCCAATAAAATGGACAACTTGGATGAAATGGACAAATTCTTAGAAAAGTATAACTTTCCAAAACTGAACCAGGAAGAAATAGAAGATCTTAACAGACCCATCACAAGCAAGGAAATCGAAACTGTCATCAAAAATCTTCCAGCAAACAAAAGCCCAGGACCAGATGGCTTCACAGCTGAATTCTACCAAAAATTTAGAGAGGAGCTAACACCTATCTTACTCAAACTCTTCCAGAAAATTGCAGATGAAGGTAAGCTTCCAAACTCATTCTATGAGGCCACCATCACCCTAATTCCAAAACCAGACAAAGATGCCACAAAAAAAGAAAACTACAGGCCAATATCACTGATGAACATAGATGCAAAAATCCTTAACAAAATTCTAGCAAACAGAATCCAACAACATATTAAAAAAATCATACACCATGACCAAGTGGGCTTTATCCCAGGAATGCAAGGATTCTTTAATATCCGCAAATCAATCAATGTAATACACCACATTAACAAATTGAAAGATAAAAACCATATGATTATCTCAATAGATGCAGAGAAAGCCTTTGACAAAATTCAACACTCACTTATGATTAAAACTCTCCAAAAAGCAGGAATAGAAGGAACATACCTCAACATAATAAAAGCTATATATGACAAACCCACAGCAAGCATCACCCTCAATGGTGAAAAATTGAAGGCATTTCCCCTGAAATCAGGAACAAGACAAGGGTGCCCACTCTCACCACTACTATTCAACATAGTGTTGGAAGTTCTGGCCACAGCAATCAGAGCAGAAAAAGAAGTAAAAGGAATCCAGATAGGAAAAGAAGAAGTGAAACTCTCACTGTTTGCAGATGACATGATCCTCTACATAGAAAACCCTAAAGACTCTACCAGAAAATTACTAGAGCTAATCAATGAATATAGTAAAGTTGCAGGATATAAAATTAACACACAGAAATCCCTTGCATTCCTATATACTAACAATGAAAAAACAGAAAGAGAAATTAAGGAAACAATACCATTCACCATTGCAACAAAAAGAATAAAATACTTAGGAGTATATCTACCTAAAGAAACAAAAGACCTATACATAGAAAACTATAAAACACTGATGAAAGAAATCAAAGAGGACACAAACAGATGGAGAAACATACCGTGTTCATGGATTGGAAGAATCAATATTGTCAAAATGGCTATTCTACCCAAAGCAATCTATAGATTCAATGCAATCCCTATCAAGCTACCAACGGTATTTTTCACAGAACTAGAACAAATAATTTCACAATTTGTATGGAAATACAAAAAACCTCGAATAGCCAAAGTAATCTTGAGAAAGAAGAATGGAACTGGAGGAATCAACCTGCCTGACTTCAGACTCTACTACAAAGCCACAGTCATCAAGACAGTATGGTACTGGCACAAAGACAGAAATATAGATCAATGGAACAGAATAGAAAGCCCAGAGATAAATCCACGAACCTATGGACACCTTATCTTTGACAAAGGAGGCAAGGATATACAATGGAAAAAAGACAACCTCTTTAACAAGTGGTGCTGGGAAAACTGGTCAACCACTTGTAAAAGAATGAAACTAGAACACTTTCTAACACCATACACAAAAATAAACTCAAAATGGATTAAAGATCTAAATGTAAGACCAGAAACTATAAAACTCCTAGAGGAGAACATAGGCAAAACACTCTCCGACATAAATCACAGCAAGATCCTCTATGACCCACCTCCCAGAATATTGGAAATAAAAGCAAAAACTAAACAAATGGGACCTAATGAAACTTAAAAGCTTTTGCACTACAAAGGAAACTATAAGTAAGGTGAAAAGACAGCCCTCAGATTGGGAGAAAATAATAGCAAATGAAGAAACAGACAAAGGATTAATCTCAAAAATATACAAGCAACTCCTGCAGCTCAATTCCAGAAAAATAAATGACCCAATCAAAAAATGGGCCAAAGAACTAAACAGACATTTCTCCAAAGAAGACATACAGATGGCTAACAAACACATGAAAAGATGCTCAACATCACTCATTATCAGAGAAATGCAAATCAAAACCACAATGAGGTACCATTACACGCCAGTCAGGATGGCTGCTATCCAAAAGTCTACAAGCAATAAATGCTGGAGAGGGTGTGGAGAAAAGGGAACCCTCTTACACTGTTGGTGGGAATGCAAACTAGTACAGCCGCTATGGAAACAGTGTGGAGATTCCTTAAAAAACTGGAAATAGAACTGCCATATGACCCAGCAATCCCACTTCTGGGCATACACACTGAGGAAACCAGATCTGAAAGAGACACGTGCACCCCAATGTTCATCGCAGCACTGTTTATAATAGCCAGGACATGGAAGCAACCTAGATGCCCATCAGCAGATGAATGGATAAGGAAGCTGTGGTACATATACACCATGGAATTTTACTCAGCCGTCAAAAAGAATTCATTTGAACCAGTCCTAATGAGATGGATGAAACTGGAGCCCCTTATACAGAGTGAAGTAAGCCAGAAAGATAAAGAACATTACAGCATACTAACACATATATATGGAATTTAGAAAGATGGTAACGATAACCCTATATGCAAAACAGAAAAAGAGACACAGAAATACAGAACAGACTTTTGAACTCTGTGGGAGAATGTGAGGGTGGGATATTTCAAAAGAACAGCATGTATACTATCTATGGTGAAACAGATCACCAGCCCAGGTGGGATGCATGAGACAAGTGCTCGGGCCTGGTGCACTGGGAAGACCCAGAGGAATCGGGTGGAGAGGGAGGTGGGAGGGGGGATCGGGATGGGGAATACGTGTAAATCTATGGCTGATTCATATCAATGTATGACAAAACCCACTGAAATGTTGTGAAGTAATTAGCCTCCAACTAATAAAAAAAAAAAGAAAAAGAAAAAGAAAAGCCATAAAAAAAAAAAAAAAAAGAATGAAGAAACTGACTAGGCTTCTAACATTTATTTCAAAGCTGAGGATTTTATGGCTATAATAAGAAAAGGAAGCTGATGGAATCAAACTCACTTCAAATCCCAGTATTGCCACTTTCTACCTATGTGAATTTGGTTACATTAGTTTTTCCAAGCCAAGTTATTGTTATCATTACGTAGAATTTTCTTCTATGACAATTACTTTCTCCTGAGTGAATTTGTATTGACTGTTTTTAGTGATTGTTTCTAAATGTGTTATCAAAATTTTAATTTTCTCCCTGTGAACAGAATAAATTCAGCTTTCTAGCTCTTGAATTTTATGGCTAAGAGTAAGTTAGTTTTTCTAAATTATTATTTTTTTTCTTGTTTATAGTCTTTGGGATTCCAACAGAATTTCCAGGCTCACGGGTTGCACTTGCGACTTTCAAGCTAATAGAGGTTTCTTGTCTGTTTACAAGGGAGAGGAAATTTGGGGGTGTCGTCTTTTCCTTCCCTCTCCCCTGGGGATGAGAGGGCAACTTTGGGCCTGGCTGCAGACAGTTCCTATTCATTAAGCACTTCCGCTCTCTTCCAGGCATTGCGCTAGACATCTCACTCATGGTATCTCATCTCACCCTCACATAACCTGAGGATTATGTGAACAGTTACATCTTATTATCATTATACTGGTGAGGAAATGTCCCCATGTGACTTACCTAGGCTGAAACCCACTTTCGATGCGGGTCATGGGGACAACGTCAGTCAGGCTACCTGAATGAATTCCTGGTTAGTGAATAGCTTGTTAGTAGTCCCCAGTTAGCCTATTTGTTTCTTCTGAGAGGCTTGCTGAAGATGGACATCTGCACATGTGCATAGATTTTTTTCTCCCAGAGATGTACTGCATCAGGGTTTTGATGGAGTCTTCCTCTTTCCCTGCAGAAGCTGGCTACCTATAAGTCACCAAGTGTCCAAATGCTTCTGAGTTGTTCTTTTTCAATAGTTTGAGAAGGTGAGGGTGGGATGTTTCGAAAGAACAGCATGTATATTATCTATGGTGAAACAGATCACCAGCCCAGGTGGGATGCATGAGACAAGTGCTCGAGCCTGGTGCACTGGGAAGACCCAGAGGAATCGGGTGGAGAGGGAGGTGGGAGGGGGGATCGGGATGGGGAATACGTGTAAATCTATGGCTGATTCATATCAATGTATGACAAAACCCACTGAAAAAATAAATAAAGAAAGAAAGAAAAAAAATACTACAAATAATACATGTTTATTGTTCAAGTTAGAATAAAAAACTGTATGAAAAACAAATCTGCTCCCCCCTCCAGTATCTCCTCCCAGAAGGATACTGTTAGTATTTTCGTGTCATCTTCTCCAGATAGATAGACAGAGATAAAATTGATGTTTGAATGTAGTTGTTGTTTTACAGAAGTAAGATAACATGGAAAAAGCCATTTTGAAATCAACTTTTTTCCACTCAACAGTACACCTACCTAAAATATGTGTCCCAACAGAATTTGTATTTTTGCTAGGGAGATGGTCATTATATATAATATGTAATGTATATATATATATATATATTATGCATATACAAAAGTTTTAAAAGAATACTGTATTAAAATTTGAATTACATGCTATAAACTCTATATTTTAAGATTATTATAGGTATGTTGTCTTCTGGAAACTGATTGTGATTGATAATAATCCATATTCTCTTCTTAACTGCAGAAATATTCCTAAGAAAGGAAAATAAAAAAAGGTGGCATTGATAACGGCAATTCTTCAGTCCTTATGAACAGGACCCACAGTTTTTTATAGTTACCTCATATTTGGGGGAATATTTCCTGGCATGATTTTCTGACTTAAATTTGCCCTGAAATGTTTCTTGGCTCTATCGAAAGGCAGAATCTGCCCTTGCCCTAGGAAAGACACTAAGGCTGTGTGCCTTGACAATTTCAGAGAGTGAAACAAAGAATTTAGACTTCAATTTGAAAATGAATTTCCAGAAAAGCATTCCACCGTCTCCTCCAACCTGGCATACACTATACTACTTTAGGTACCAGAGCCACATTGCCTGAAGAACTGTTCAGACTCTCTAATTCACCTCATGATAGTTCACCCAAGGTGAACTGATGGCTTCACTGTAAGGTCTTCTACATTTGAATGTTTGATCTGAGGACGAATTTCACAAAGATCTGTTCTGAGGTTTGCAAAGAGAGCAAAGAAAAGCATACCTTCCTGGTGCAAAAGGCCTTGCACCCTCTAGGTGCTCCGTGAATGCTTATTGTTTGTCATGAAAAGTAAGATTCTCCAATTTCTTCTGCTCAATGTTTCGCCACTGGGAAGACTCCTTTCCCAGTAAGTGACAAGATTAAAAACAGGCAAACACATTTCCTGCCACAGCAAATGCACTTTAGTGAAAGTAGCAATGAACATGCCTTCAAAGACTTGATTTTGAGCCAAGCTTTGCTGCATATTGCCCTGTTAACTCTGGACCAGTTATTGGGCATGGTTTCCTTATCTGTAGAGTAGAAATAATGACCCTTGGTTTCCTTAGTGTAATCTCATGAAAATAATACAAAGGAAATGCTTCGTACACTATTACAGATTCACTTACAATGAAGATAGAGCTAATCATTCTTGATAAAGGCAGTCAAAAAAACCACTGTGCTGAACACTTCTGATGCATTGTCTCATCTAATGCTCAGAATCCCTGAGCAGTAGATACTGTTGCTATCCTCTTTTTACAGATAAGACAACTAATGGTTAGAGGGTTTATGTAACCTGCCAAGGCATAAATTTCCCCTTGTGAAGGTGTTCCTCCTCCTCTCTTCTGTACCTGGGAGGAAGAAACCAAATATTATCACTGGAGACAGAAAGTTGGCATGGAGATGAGTCTGTGCAAACCAACCTTACTAAAATAACCCCTATCTTCAATTAGTTTCCACCATGTATTTATCTCCCCACAACTCTACTTCCTATAGAAGCCTATGTTCCTTAAGTCTAATCACTTCACCACATTTATAATCTTTTGTTAAAATGGTTATAAGACCCTAAGTCTCACCACCTCTTTTCTTCTTCATGTCTTTTCTGCAAAAGCCTCTGCAAGTGTAAAAATTTAAACGTTAGCATCAAGCAAAACTTGTATGCCTTTCTCCTGTTAGCATCTAGTTTGTCAGTTTAATTTGGAGATCTCAGTTAACTTGACCTAAGAGGGAAGAGGAAAAGGATTTTTCCTCCCCTACAGTTATAAGTCTAAAATAACACATCCGATTTGAAGATTTCGTATGAAAATAGCAATTAAAATATTCAACTTTTAAAATATCGATTATATATTGAAATAATAATCTGTTAGTTACAATAGGCTAAATAAATCAATAAATTAATCTCACCTATTTATCTTTTTAAAATACTAGAATATTTAAAATTATATATGTTGCTCTCAATTTTGGCTTATTTTATGTGTTTGTTGGATAGCAATTCATCAGGTGACCTGTACAATACTTTCTTGGCTTCTGCTTGAACTGGACTTCCAGGTTAGAAGATTTTCAGCTGGGAAGCAGAGCTTTTTTCTTTGATTTAATTAGCAGGTGTAAATGCAAACATATCCAAGGTTCAACTACTATGCCTCTGCATTTGCATTTTCCTACAGAGGCCACCAGCTGCTGAAAAGTCAGAGAGGGATAACAAAGTCTGCTTCTTGCTGCTTTAGAGCCATTAAACTCTTAAGGCAGGACATTGCCCCTTGATTCTGTGTGCAAATAACAGAGTATTACAATTAGCATTTGTGTAGTTACATTGATGTAGTTTAATGGGGTCGAGGCATATCACATTATTCCAAGACTGAAGTGCATTCTTGGTGGGTAATTTATTCATAGGTAAGATATAACAGTTTCTTAAGAAGTCTCAAAGAGAGTGAGTTTCAGCACACAAAACTTTGGAGGGTGATTATTATTGCAGCAATAGGTGTCATTGAAAGAGATAAACAGAAGCTGAGACTTCATTCTGACCTTACCCTATTAATAACCCAGGTTCAAGCACCCAGAACCCAGAGATAAAACTTCTTTCGTGGCAAATGACCATAGCCTCTCTTCCCATCTTGTTGTCTCTTCAGTTAACACATTATTGACCAAGAGATTTTTACAGAAACTAATGCCTGTGCATTAGTATGTCTTGGTTAATAGTGTGTTAAACGGCTTTAGCAAGATTGTCCTCTGCCAAAACAAAGCAAATCCACAAATGTACGCTAATAAAAACCTAAGCAATCACCAATTGTTAGGACCGGGTACACCAATCCCAACACCAGCACTTTCCACTTGCTCAGTCACCCTTCCTGTAGTTTCTTTTCCCTCCTCACTGTCCTCTTTCTGGAGTTAGGAGAAAGAACACTGGACTCAACGCTTGGTTCAAGACCTGCAAAAGGTATTTAGTAGCTTTCTGACCTGGGAAATCACTTGACTATTCTGAGCACTTGGCCTCAAAAATGTCATCAAGTGTGTAAAGGAGTTGGGAAAATTCTGTTATGTAGGCAATGGTGATAGGAATTTTTATGACTAAAATCTCTCCACATCTTATACCCCAGCTTTCAGTTGCTTATTAGACTTTCTCTTCATAATAATAATGTGTTAGATTTTGGTGAAAACCCAGTATGTGATAGGACTGTGCTGCCTCCCTTTCTTTGTTTTAAAGTTTTTCTTCTGTGAAATACTACACATTTACTGAAGAGAAAACATACAGCTTAATGGATTATTGTTTAATTGCTAAGTCATGTCCAACTTTTTGTGACCCATGGACTATAGTCTGCCAGGTTCCTCTGTCCATGGGCTTTCTCAGGCAATAATAATGGAGTGGATTACCATTTCCTTCTCCAGGGATCTTCCTGACTCTGGAGATCAAACCTGTGTCTCCTGCATTGGCAGGCAGATTCTTTACTGCTGAGCCACTAGGGAAGACACTAATGAATTACTATGATGTACTTATCTGTATAACTGGAATTCAGTTCAAGAAATAGCATTGATAGCACCAATGAGCCCCCCAAATGACTGGTCTCAACAACAACTCTCTCTTCCCCTTAACGGTAACTATTATTCTGATTTTTGAAAGTCATTTTCTTCTTTACGTTTTAACACCAGAATATGTATCTGTAAACACAATGGTTTTGGCTGTTTTGGAATTTTAAATAACCAGTTTTGAACAGACACCAAAGACTGAATTTTTATATCATGTTTGTGACAATCATCCCTGTTGTGTGTAGCTATAGTTTTTTCTTTTCATTGCTGCCCTCTGTTGTGCGAATATATAGTCATTGATTTCTTCAGTTTATTGCTGTTAAGTTTTGGGGTTGTTCCGTTGTGAACATTCTTGTTCAAGTATTTTGGTGCACATGACTATGCATTTCTGCATGGACATACTTTTCTAGATGTAGAATTACTAAGTCATAGGTAATATATATTTATATTCAGTTTAAGTAGATAGTGCTTAATTTTCCTATGATGGCATCAATTTATACTCCCATCTGCAGAATTTGAGAGTTTCCCTTATCCCATACCTGTGGTGACAGTTGGAACTGTTGGTTAAAAAAGGTTTTTTAGCCAGGCTGGTGGATGTGTTCAGTGGCTTGTGGTTTTAGTTTGCATTCCCATGATGACTAATGAACTCATTTTCATATGTCTGGTAGTCATTTGGATGTCTTCTTTGGTAAAGTGACTGTTCAAGTCTCTGACTTTTCTACCAGACTTTTTCTTATTCATTTATAGGATTTAATTTTATTTTCTAAATACAAACCTTTTGTTAGTTATATGCATTGCAAATATATTTTCTTACTCTGTACCTTGTATTTTCCTTGTTTTAATGATATCTTTTGATGAACAGATGTTCTTTTTTAATTTTTATATAGTCATCAAACTTTTATTTTATAGAAGTGATGTATTCTCTTTAAAAGTCTTCTCCTTACCCTGAGGTTATAAAAATATTCTCTCATGCTAACTTTTCAAGGTTTTATTGTTTTGCCTCTCACATTTAGATCTATAATCCACCAAAAAATTGATTTTTTCAAATGAAGTATAAATAGGGGTCAAATTTTACTACTTCTATATGGATATCCAATGGTGCCAGCACCATATATTGTAAAAGCCAGCCTTACCCTGTTATTCAGTAGGGAAGCTGTTTTCATCTGGGTTTTCCTGGAAGCAGAGCCCTGAGGCAGTTTGCATCAAGGTGGTTGATTTGGGAATGGCAGGTAGCAGAAGTACAAGACTGGGGAACCGAAATAAGAAAACAAAGAAAACCATTTCAAGGATGTGCAATCAAACTGGCCACTGCTATAAATCATTTCTGCTCAATACTTTTAAGAAACCTTACAAAATGCAATTTGCCTGGCTGGGAACAAAAGGAAGAAAGATTTCTCCATTGAGTTCTCCATTGACCAAGACTGGTTTCATGAGTGTTCACTCCCCTATGCCTCCAGGTTGTATGAGTGTGACTGCTGTGTGCCTTGGCATTATGCAAGTTCTAGGGCAGGAAGAAAAAAGGTATGCGGTGTGAGTCCAAAGCAAGATGCAGTGAGGCTGAACACATGAGATGTCAGTTAAGACCAATTTGCTATTGCAATAGCAAACTGGAGTTAAATGTGGCACTGAGATTTCCCTGGTGGTCCACTGGTTAAGAATCTGCCTACCAATGCAGACTTGGGTTCAATACCTGGTCTAGGAAGACCCATGTGCCACAGAGCAACTAAGCCCATGTGCCACAACTACTGAGCCCACAGTCTAGCGTCCATAAGCTGCAACTACTGAGCTCACAGGCTGCAACTACTCAAGCCCATACACCCTGGAGCCCATGCTCTGCAACAGCAGAAGCCACTGAAATGAGAAGCTTGCACACCACAACTAGAGAGTAGCCCCTAATTGCCACAACTAGAGAAAGTCTGTGCACAGCAACAAAGACCCAGTGCAGTCATAAATTAAATTTTTTTTAAAAAGTGACACTGAAAGAATCTTGATGTGGTTCTCAAGAGGCTCTTTATTCTAATCCATTGGTCTGTCTCTCTATGTGAACCATATATATACTTTTTTGAAAGTATATAGCTTTATACTAAATCTTTATACTAAGTGATGCAAATTCTTCAAGAATAATATCAGTCCTTTTCATTTCTATATACATTTTAAAAGTAACTTTTCAAATCCCACCAACAAATTTTTTGGCATTTTGATTGAGACTACCTTAAATCCATAGATCAGTTTAGCAACAGTGCCATTGTTACAGCATTGAGATATTCACGAACATGGTTTATCTTTCTGTAATTTCTCTTAATGTTCTTTAACTTCTCTGCAGAGAAGTCTTTACATCTTTTGTTAGATATATTTCTTGGTATTTACTTTTTCATTTTCTAATTTTTTCCTAGTATATAGAAAATAAATGGATTTTTAATGCTTAGTGATATTGCAAAACCCACTGGTACACTGTATTAATTTATTGTAGATAATTTAGATTTTTTACATATGCAGTTCTAGCACTCATGAATAATGACAGTTCTGTTTCCTCCTTTTCAATCTCTGCATGAATAGCCTTTTCTTGCCTAACTGTATTTGCTAGGACAACCTGTATAATATGGAACAGACAGGTGACATCGGGCACCCTTGCCTTTCTCCCAGCTTCAGAGAGAATTTTTCAATATTTCATTTTCAGTTGCTATTAGATGTTAGACTTTGTGAAGACAATGTTCATTAGATAAAGGAAGTTACATTTCTATTCCTAGATGAGTTTTTTAAAATCATGAATGAATTTTGGATTTCATTCAATAGTTTTTCCTTAAGTTTTTGAAGCACTCACATATTTTCTCCTTCATGCTAATGTGGTGGCATAATGATTTTTTAACTTTGTATTTTAGAATAATTTAGATTTATAGAAAAGTTGAAAAGATGGTACAAAATGATTCTGCATACCTTCACCAACTTCTTGTAATGTATCATTTTATAAAACTATAGCATATTTATTAAAATTGGATATTTAAAAAATTAAACCAAACTTGTGTTACTGGAATAAACATCAAATTGGTTATAATTTTTACCCTTTTTATAAATTATTAAATGTGTCAATTAAAAATATTTTTATATTCCTGAGTAAGATTTGCTTAAATTTTTTTCTCATTATGTCATAGACAGGGTTTTTAAAATCAAAACACAGTTAAATGAATTTGGAAATTTTCTTTCTTTTTCTGTTCTTTGGAGAAGTTGGTGAAAGATTAGTATTGTGTTTCCTTAAATGTTTGGTAGAAGTCATTGTGGGTAGGTTTTAAATTATGGATTCAACTTGTTTGACAGTTGTAGAATGATTCAGTTTTCCTATTTCTTTTAGATTCAGTATTCTTATATTTTTTTCTAAGAATTTACCCATTGCATCACAATTTTCAAATTGTTGTCTTAAAGTAGTTCTTAATATCCTCTCTTTTTAAATTGCTCTCAGACCCATAGTGATATTCCTACTGTTATATATATCTGTTCTTTCTCCTGTTTTGCCTTAATCATCTCACTAGAGTCTTACCAATTTTATTACTCTTTTCAAGAGAATAATGTTGGCTTTGTTGATCCACTTTACTGAATTTCTTCTATTTCCTTTGGGTTTATTTTTTTCTTTCTAGATGTAACCTCTTGAAATGGATGCTTAACACATTAATTTGTAGTCTCCTTTTGGTAATATATGTATGTAAGCTACAATTTTCTCTCTAAATACAGCTTTGGCTGAATTTCACATTTTGAGAAATAGCGTTTTAATTAGTATTTCATGAAGATATTTTCTAATTTCTTTTTCACTGTCTTTAATTGGTGGGCCCTCGAAAGTGTATTTCTTAATGTAAAAGCATGACGTTTTCTAGTTACTTTCATTTTTTACTAAATTGTCCTGTAGTCAGAAACATTGTCTTTTTAGTCCATTGACATTTGTAGCACCTTCAGGGTCAGGACAGGATCATAAATGTTCCACATATACTTGAAAAGACTGTGCATCTTACAGTCATTGAATATGATGTTCTGAATATATTCTTTAGACCATGAATCACTACTTGTGTTGTGCACATTCTCAGTATCTTCACAGATGTTTTGTTTATTCTGTCAGATTACTAGGAGAGGTGTATTTAGATCTACTCAGATTGTCAATTGGTCTATTTTTCCTTGTAATGATATTGATTTTTGCCTGGTATATTTGGGGGCCATATTATTATTCTTGGATTTTTAATGCTCAGTAATATTGCAAAACCCACTGGTGTATTATCATAGATAATTTAGATATTTTGCACATGTAATCCTAGAACTCATGAATAATGACAGTCTTGTTTCCTGCTTTTCAATCTCTCCATGATTAATATTCCTTTCTTGCCTAACTGTATTTGCTAGGACAACCTGTACAGTATGGAATAGATGGGTGACCTCAGATACCCTTGCCTTTCTCCTAGTCTCAAAGAGAGAATTCCAATATTTTATTTTTCAGTTGGTATTATACTTTATAAAAAAAAAATCTTTATTAGATAAAGGAGGTTACTTTTTTATCCCTCTGTTCAGTTCAGTCACTCAGTTGTGTCCGACTCTTTGCGACCCCATGGACTGCAGCACGCCAGGCTTCCCTGTCCATCACCAACACCCAGAGCTTGCTCAAACTCATGTCCAGTGAGTCAGTGATGCCATCCAACCATCTCATGCTCGGTCATCACCTTCTCCTCCTGCCTTCAACCTTTCCCAGCACCAGGGTCTTTTCCATGAGTCAGTTCTTTGCATCAGGTGGCCAAAGTATTGGAGCTTCAGTTTCAGCATCAGTCCTTCCAATGAATATTCAGGACTGCTTTCCTCTAGGATTGACTGGTTGGGTCTTCTTGCGGTCCAAGGGACTCTCAAGAGTCTTCTCTAACACCACAGTTCAAAAGCATCAATTCAAAAGCAATTCAATTCAAAATCAATTCAAATTTTATTCCTAAGTTGAGTTTTTTTTTTTTAATCATGAATGAATTTTGGATTTCATTGAATCACCTTTGTGAATGCAATCTTTAGCTTTACTGTAGGATTTCGAGCTAATCTAGTAGGGAGATGGCTGAGTTTGGGGCTTGCAGTTACAGTTGCTGTCTGTGTACCAGCTTTTACACTCCTGAAGCCATGCCTTGTGCTTAGGATGGGAAGTAGTTTGCTGGATGGTTTTCCTTAAGGTGGGCTCTGCCATCAACTTTAGGTCTTCTTTTGCATTTTACCTCAGGGTAGGTTTCTGTCTACTCTTTTGCCCCTTTTAATGCTCTGCCTCCCTTTCCCAGAATTTTCCATTATTGCTGGTTACTGGATGCTTGTTGGTTGAAGATTGGGTGATGAGCATCCTTTGTCCTGAATAAACCTGTCTTTTGCAGGTGTATTGAGTTTGTGGGTCTCATGGCTGCAATCATCGCAAAGCTCCTGCCCCTTTCACAGCTCTGGTTCTGGGCTTATCTGTGTTCCTGCCTCTCTAGCATAGAAAAATGTTTTCCTATTCCTTTCCCTCAGTTTCAGTGGAGTTTCACTTGAGTACTGGGGGGACGTCACTGTCTGTCACCCTGCCCCAGTTTTGTAAGGCAGAAAGGAAGGAGGATTTGGATAGACTTTGTGCCCTCCAGCTATGCCTGCTCTTCCCCATCCCCACATCTGTATCAGAATGAACACCCTCTCAGGATTCCCACTGGTCTTTTTTGCATGTGCATAATAAGGTCCATGGGGCTTCCCTGGTGGCTCAGTTGGTAAAGTATCTGCCTGGACTGTGGGAGACCTGGGTTCGATCCCTGGGTTGGGAAGATCTCCTGGAGAAGGGAACAGCTACCCTCTCCAGTATTCTGGCCTGGAAAATTCCACAGACTATATAGTCCATGGGGTCACAAAGAGTTAGACACGACTGAGTGACTTTCACATCACAATAAGGTCTGTCTAGAAGAGACTGTCAGTGCAACTGGGTCATATAAACCGCTCCTGTATTTGCAGCTCCAAGGGCCTCTACATATTGCCAGCCCACATTTGGCCTTACCAATTCATGGACAGTTCCAGCTGAATTCCTCTCACCAGCGTCAAGCTTTGCCTGTTCCAGGTAAGCGAGTGCTTGCATCCTCTCCTGCAAGCACCTGACTCTGCTTAGTTTTCAGACTTGTTACCTTATGTCTCTAGCTTTCTGATAGGTTCAAGAAAAATCATGAACTTGCAGTTTTTCTGATTTTTGTGTTGTTATAATAAGGAAGAAATGCTTTTTGTAGCTCCCTATTCCCCAAGCAAAATTTTATTGAGTCTCTTAAATCTGTGCATTGATGTCTTTCTTCATTTTTGGAAAATCATCTGCCATCATATGTCCAAATATTTCTTCTACTTTATTGTTTCTCTCTTCTTCTTCTTCTGGGTCTTTCTTCTGTTGTATTCTTTCTGTATTTCTCTTTTATCTCCAGAGGCAATACTACTTGGAATTCCTCCCAATCCCTTTTTTGACTGTATATATTTATATTGCCAAAAAATGTTTTGTGGTATTTATTGTATGTTTTAAATTATACAATCTCTAACTTACTGTTTATATCACTCTGCAAGTTGCTAAATTTTCATTTAACATTATGGTTTTGGAATCTATTCATCTGTATAGATATGGTTACTTTATTTGGTATTCCATCTATGAAGGTACCATAATTTATTAGTCAATTTATCAATTTTTCTATTTGTGAACATTACAAACTTTGCTTCAAAGTATGACCTTGCATGTAATGTATGGTACACATGGGCAAATGTTTCTCTGTGATACACACCTAGAGACAGAATTGCTGAGTATATTTTATAAACACGAAGTTTTCTAGTTACTTTTGCTTCTTGCTTAATTGTATTGGATATGGATTATATCCATTTTAAATTTCACTGGATTTCACCAAGTTGTTATCTCAAGTAATTACAATACTGTATCATCCTGTTTTCTTACCCACATCCTTACCAATGTTTGGTATTACTACACTTTTCTTTATTTTTATTAATCTTATATGTGTGGAAAAATGCCATATAACCTTAATTTCCTTTATGTGAGTGAGGTTGCACATTTTTCTTATGGTTATTTGTTGTCTTGATTTTCTTTTTGTGTCTTTTGCTAATTCTCCCATTTTATTTTCTCTTCCTTATTCATTTGTAGGCATTAGGCACCCATATGCATTTTTCTCACTAATCCTTATTCTGTGTTGTAACTTCTTCTAGTCAGTTACTTATCTTTTTATAGTTTGTGGTACTTTTATCACTCATGATAAATTTCAATATGCTCAAAGTTAAAAATTGTTTTCTTTTTAAACTTTGCTTTTTTAATCTTGTTTAATAAACAAACCCTTTCCAATTTTAGTGTCAAAAAGACCTCCTTCAATACTTCACCAAACAAGATCTAAAATTTGTTCTTGACATTTAAGTTTTAAATCTATTGGAATCTTTGTGTACAGTGTGAAAGAAAGGTTTAATTTTTTCCAAGTGGAAATAGCATTCCTTACATGATCTTGCTTTTCCTTCATATCTATTACTCTATGTTTCTTAAATTCTTACTTGCCAAGGCTTTAGTCTGTGTTCTAGGTTTCTATACTGTTCATTGATCCATTCACCTATACATACATTGATGCTATACCCCTCATTGTATTTTTATAGGAATTCTTTTTGGTTTTAATTATAATGGGCTTTAATTTTAAAGATTAATTCAGAGATTAATTCATATCTAAAGTGCTTAATCTTTTCATCTACAAACCTGATTATTTCTCCATTTATTGAGATTTTTGTGAACTTTAGTAACATTTCAATATTTTCTCCATAAGGTGCTAAATTTCTTTTATTAGAGCTAGTTCTTAATTTTTATCACTATTTTGAGTGGTTACAGTTTTCTCTTATATTTATTAATTGACTATTGACAATATAGAAATAGTTATTAATTTTTATACTTGATTTTTATATCTAGCAACCCTGCTGAATGATTAAGTTCTGGCAGTTTGAATTTTTCTTTAAATTTAATTTTGTATGTAGACAAATAACTAGCAAGTAACAAAAATTTCTAATCCTAGTATCAGTTCCTTTCCCCTGTCTCACTCCATTGGCTAAGACCTTCAGTAGAATAATCACAGACATTATAATGAGAATCTTTGTCTTGTGCCTGAGTTTAATGGCAATGGTTTGAAAGTTTGATCATTAAGTATTATATTTGCTGCAGATTTCTGAAAGTTTTTTGAAACTTTTGTTAAAATAAGAATCATAGTTTTTGTTATTCTTTGGTAAAAACTCATAACAGAAAAATACATAAAATATTGTCTACTGTTTTTCTGCATGGGTTGAAGTGACCATTTGTTTTCCCTATTAGTCTATGAATATGGTTATTTTTATTTTTATTTAGATATTCTCATATTGGAATGATCTTTCATTCACAAGCTAATGCATACTTGGTCATGATTTATTACATTTAAAATACTGCTGGATTCAATCAATGAGTATTTTCTTTATATTCATGTATATAAATTAAGTCAGTCATCAATTCTATTTTCCAATACTGTCCTTTTCTTACCTTAGTAAAAAAAAGTCTTAGTTTCATAAAGTCAGTTGGATAGTTGTCTTCTTTTTTTCATCTTTGAAACATTTTGCATAAATTATAGCTTAAATGTTCTTTGAACTTTTGTTAAATCCCTTACTAAAGGTCTCTATGACTGAAATCATCATGAAAGAGAAATTTTAAAAATTTCTCACTATTTGAGGTCGGAAGAGGGGATTTGTTATGTCAGCTTAGTCTGCCATTTTGAAAGAAAATCCCATCTTTATATTATTATTTTTTTTTCCATCAAGGGAAAATAAAGATGCTTCTTTGTGAACCTTTAGAATTACAAGTAAAAAATTCCTGATGGATCAAGGATCTAGGGGGTGAACTATCTGTATTTAGGGAGTTGTTTGACATGGGGAAATTTTGCTATCCCCCCAGCACTGTCAATTAACCCCCACCCAAATATTGAGGACATTTTCTGGCCTATATAATAAGTAATCAAACCATTTAGTGTACCTATTTTCTGTCCTTTATATAACAATAATAACCTTATGATAAATTTTTGTTGTCTATATTTTACACAGGAGAAAATAGATGATGGGAGAAATTAAGTAACTTGGCCAAGGTCATTTGGCTGAGAAAGCACAGAGGAGGGCTGGGAAGCTATGTGTATCTGATTCATTACATCATGGTTGGAACTCCAGAAATATTTCCTCTTTCTCTTTAATCCTTGCTTTAATACACAGTCTCTAGCTGAAGACTTATTTGTCAAACCAATTGTCCCTCAAGTTTAATTTGATTTTTTAAACTCCTTCCATAATCTCTTTGGCAAAAACAGTGTTTACCATGTTTTGTTTAGGCAAAAGCAGCATCAGTATTCCCCACACTTTTCTAATTCTTTTTATTCCTTCCTCTAAGTTATCTTATATAATCTTTCGTGTCTTTGGCTTGATTTATTAATACAGTCTCAACAAATTATTTCATTGAGCAAAAGATATGAATAACTTTGTTCTGTAATCACCATTAACAGATCATATGCTCAAGCAAGAAGCATTTTAGTCAAAACGGCAGAACCATCAGAAGGGCTTGTTTCACTCTTTCTCTTTTCCAGTAGAACCCTGCTTTCATGTGAGAGGCAATATTGGTGGAGTGGTGAAGAGCATCGTCTTTGTATCAGAACAACTTAATTTTGATCCTAGCTTTACCGTTTTTGATGGGGGCAAAGGGAAGCTTAGCAAATTACAAGCTACAAATAACTTAATGTCTATAAGTTAGGCACTCTCCAACACACTTTTTTCCTATCTTTTATTTTCATTTTGGAGATACAATTCATACCATAAGATTTACCCTTTAAAAGTATACAGTTTAGTGACTTTTTTTAGTACATTTACAAGGTTCTGTAACTATCATCACTATCTAATCCAGAACATCCAAATTAAAATTCCACTATCCATTTTCATCATCCTCAATAGAAACTTTGTACCTATTACAGCCACTCTCCATTTCCCCAAGCCCCAGGTTTTAGGATTAATAATCTAGTAGAATTTTAGGGAAATTAGTCTGGCAAAGTTGGTAAATGAAGAGAAGGACTAGAAGAAGAATACATTGCTGGGAACTGGATACAGATTTGATATAAAGTTATAAAATTCCAGTGGAAATTGTAGGGATGGGAAATGGAAAACTATGACGAGACACAAGAAACATTTTGTAAGAAAGCTATTATAAGGCATGATGAGTTACTACAAATGTCAAAGAACCTAGAAGTTAATTCTAAAAGTTATATGTGAGTTATGATAATAAAAATAATGCTTGACATTGAATGAGTATTTTTTATTCATGAGGGGAACGAGAACCACCGTGGACAATACATATCAATGAACAAGCTAGCATTCAGATAGGAATTTAGTTTGAGGTGGATATTCAAGTTGATAAAAGGATGTGCAAGTATCATGAAGATGCTACCTCATTTAATCTCCTGATTTTACAGATGAGAAAGCTGCAACTCAGGTTGAGCAACTTGCCAAAGCTACATAGCTAGTGTAATGGTTAATTTCATGAGTCAATTTTATGAGTCAGAAAGTTCCAAGTATTTGAGTAAACATTTCCATTTGTGTCTGTGAGGATGTTTCTGGTTGAGATTGGCATTTAAGTTGGTAAACTGAATAAAACAGATTGCATTCTTCAACGTGGATGAGCATCATCCAATTTGCTGAGGACCTGAGTAGAAAAAAATTGGAAGAAGGAAGAATTTGCCCTAACTCTGACTGTGTGAATTGGAACATGGTCTTCTTTTGTCCTGGACTGGGAAATGCATCATCAGCTCTCTTGGTTCTCAAGCCTTTGGACTCAGACTGAGACTTAAGTTATTGGCTTTCTGGGTTCTCAGGTCCCTGGACTTACCCCCAAGCTGCTACACCACTGGCTTCTTGGGTTTCCAACTTACAGAGAATAAATCATGGACTTCTCATCCTTTGTAATTGCAGGAGCCAACTCCTCTGTCTCTTTCTCTTTTTTGTTTTTTAAAATAATGACTTTAGACATAGCCTTTATTTTTTAAAATTAATCTTTATTGGAGTGTCATTGATTCAAGGACATGGAAACAACTTAAATGTCCATTGATGAAGGAATGGATAAAGAAGATATGGTACATATATACAAAGCCACAAAAAGAGAAAAATTATGCTGTTGTCAGTGACATGGATGGACCTAGAGACTGTCATACTGAGTGTAGTAAGTTAGATAGAAAAAAAAATATCATATGATATTGCTTATATGTAGAATATAAAAAGCAATGGTACAAATGAACATGTTTACAAAATAGAAATTGAATCACAGATGTAGAAAACAATGGTTATCAAGGAGGAAAGTAGGGGAGAGGTAAATTGAGATTAACTGGGATTAACATATCTCCACTACCATATATAAAATAGGAAACTAATAAGAACCCACTGTATAGCACATGGAACTCTATAATGGACTATATGGGAAAAGAATCTAAACAAGAGTTGTCATTATTGTTCAGTTGCTAAGCTATGTCAGATTCTTTGTGATCCCATGCATGAACTGCAGCACTCCAGGCTTCCTTGTCCTTCACTATCTCCTGGAGTTTGTTCAGATTCATGTCCATTGAGTCCGTGATGCCACCCAACCGTCTCATCCTCTGTCACCCACTTCTCCTCTTGCCCTCAATCTTTCCCAGCATCAGGATCTTTTCCAAGAGTCAGCTCTTTGCATCAGGTGGCCAAAGTATTGGAGCTTCAGCTTTAGCACCAATCCTTCCAATGAATATTCAGGATTGATTTCCTTTAGGATTGACTGGTTTGATCTCCTTGCTGTTTAAGGGGCTCTCAAGAGTCTTCTCCAGCACCACAGTTCTAAGACATCAATTCTTCAGTGTTCAGCTTTCTTTGTGGTCCAACTCTCACATTCATACATGACTGCTGGAAAAACCATCACTAGAACAGAGAACTCTACTCAGTACTCTGTAATGATTTATATGGGAATAGAATCTAAAAAAGAGTGAATATATGTATAAATGGTTCACTTTACTTTATAGCAGAAATTAACACAACATTGTAAATCAACTATACTCTTTCTCTTTCTTTCTCTTTCTTCGAGTGTGTATCTCTGGAGAACCCTGACTAATAGAGCTAGTGGGAAGTGAAGTGAGGATTCAAGCTCAGATTTGTCATAACACTATGTGAGGAATCTAAGAAAGTGCCAAGTTTGAAAACCTGGAAGCATATAGCATGATCACTAATAAATAAACCTCAGGCATTTGAGAGGAGCTTGAGGGAGGAAGATGATATTTTGTCTTGGGTTTCACGTGAAGAAGGGCCATGTTCTTGAATGCTTAAAACAGGTAGAAAGAGGGAGTGAGAGAGGCAAGGTGTATGTGGGGAGGAGAGAGACAGACAGGTAGAGGAGAGAGACTTGTAGCATATGTATAGCAGTGAGGTTGAAACCATGGGGAAAATTCAGTCAGCAGTATAGAGCAGGCAGAGTGAGGAAGAGAATGCTAGACCTTAAGGAAGATAGAGCTAAGAGAGGGGAAGAGTGAACAAAGAGGAGGAGAAAGAAAATGAATGGTCAATGAAGCAGCAGGAGAACAAGGAGAATTAAAAGGAGGATGTGAATGAAAGTATAAAAAAAAAAAGACTGAGAAAAGGTAGTGCCTTATTGTTATCTTATGCTTTTGAAAACTCACTTCAGAGAGACATGGTATAGACTTAGTTCAGGGACTTGAGGCTTCAGACGATCATTCATGGAAAGAAAAGAGGCCACTGGTGTGGACTGTTTGGTCAGTGTTTGGAAGGTAAGAGAACTGAAGGTAGAGGAATGCCAGAGTCTACAGATTTGTGTGAAACTGACAGGATTCTGTGTATGTTTGGAGTGAGAAGGAAGAAAGACAGGTAGTGGAATGAAACAAAACCAAAGCTTTACATTGAAGAAATACATATCTAATGGTGGTATCATGATGTGTACTAGTGGACAGGAAAGAGTTTTTGTTGTTTAGACGGAACACTAGTATTTATTCTCAGGCAGTGCAGTAGGCGTTTAATTCTCTCAACAACCCAGAAAGGTAAATATTATTATTATTTTTAGGGACAGTGACACTGATCCTCTTTCAGGGGCATTGTGTCATTATCCAACCCCTAAAATCACACAGGGTGAATGATCACTCATGAGCTTACATTTAAGAACAGTTCTTATGTGTTTAGCTTTAAAAAACCTGGTGAAATTTTTTGTAGGAATGTGGTGTAGTATCTCTAATGATAATAGCTAACACTATTTGTGTATTTTCCAAACACCTAGCACTGTTCTAAGTGTATTCTATGTATTAACTAGAATAGAATACATTTATTCTATGTATTAACTAATCTAAAGCCATAGGATATATTGTGTTACAGATAGGAAGGCTAAGACCCAGAGAATTTTTTTTAACTTATTTTATATTGAAGTATAGTTGATTAACAATGTTGTATTCATTTTAGGTGTACAGCAAAGTGATTCAGTTATACATATACATGTATCCTTTTTCAAATTATTTTCCCACTTAGGTTGTTACATAATAATGATCAATGTTCCCTTTGCTATAGAGTAGGTCCTTGTTGGTTATTCATTTCAAACACAGCAGTGCATATATATCAACCCCAGACTCCCTAACTATCCCTTCCCACTACCCTTCAACCCTGGTGATGATAAATTCATTCTCCGAGCCTGTGAGTCTGTTTCTGTTTTGTAAATAAGTTCATTTGTATAATTTCTTTTTAGATTCTGCATATAAGTGCTATTGTGTGGTATTTATTTTTCTCTGTCTGACTTACTTCATTCAGAATGACAATATCTAAGTCTAACCATGTTATTGCAAATGGAATTACTTCATTCTTTTTAATGGCTGGGTAATAGTTAATTGTATATATGTACCACATCTTTATCCATCCCTCTGTTGATGGACATTTAGGTTACTTTCATGTCTTGGCTATTGTAAACAGGGTTGCAGTGAACATCGGGGTGCATGTGTCCTTTTGGACCATATTTTTCTCTGGATATATGCCCAGGAGTGGGATTGCAGGGCCATATGGTAGTCTATATTTATTTTTTAAGGAACTTCCATACTGTTCTCCATAGTGGCTGTACCAATTTACATTCTCTCCACACCCTCTCTGGCATTTATTTTTGAGGATTTTTTAAATAGCCATTTAGACTGGTGTGAGGTGATAGCTCATTGTAGCTTTGATTTGCATTTCTCTAATAATTATCGATGTTGAACATTGCTACCAGAAAACTACTGGAGTTCCTCAATAAATTTGGTAAAGTTGCAAGTTACAAAATTAATACACAGAAATCTGTCACATTTCTATCAACTGACAATGAAAGATCAGAAAGAGATATTCAAGGAACAATCCCACCTATCAATCCCACATCAAAAAGAATAAAATACCTAGGAATAAGTGTACTTAAGGAGACAAAAGACCTGTTCTCTGAAAACTATAAAATGCCAATAAAATAAATCAAAGATGACACAGATGGAAAGATATACCATGTTCCTGGATTAAAAGAATCAATATTGTCAAAATGACAATTGTCTATACTACTGAAGGCAATCTACAGATTCAATGAAATTCCTTTCAAATTACCAGTGACATTTTTCATGGAACTAGAACAAGAAATCTTAAAATTTGTATGGAGATACAAAGGACCCCAAATAACTGAAGCACTCTTGAGAAAGAAAAATGGATTGTAGGAATCAGACTCCCTGACTTCAGACTATATACAAAGCTATAGTCATCAAAACAATGTGGTACTGGCACAAATATAGAAATATAGATCAATGGAACAGAACAGAAAACCCAGAAATAAACCAATGCACCTGTGCATGATTAATATATGATTAAGGAGGTAAGAATATACAATGAAGAAAAGGCAGTCTTTTCAACAAATGGTTTCGGGAAAATGACAGCCCCATGTTAAAAAATGAAATTAGAATATTCTTATAACACCTTACATAAAAGTAAATTCAAAATGGATTAGAGACAGGACATTATAAAGCCATTAGAGAAGAACATAGGCAAAACATTCTCTGACATAAATTGCAACAATACCATTTTCCATCTGTCTTCCAGAGTAATGAAAATAAACTTAAACAAATGAAACCTAATTAAACTCAAAAGCTTTTGTACAACAGAGGAAATCATAAATAAAACAAAGAGACAACCCACATAATTGGAGAAAATATTTGCTAGTGATGTCATCAGCAAGGATTAGTATCCAAAATTTACAAACAACACATGGGGCTTAATATCATCAAAACAAAAAAAACCCAATCAAAACATGGGCAGAAGACCTAAAGAGACGTTTCTCCAAAGGAGATATCCAAATGGCCAAGAAACACAGAATTTAAATAACTAATCCAAAATGGTGATGATAGAATCAGAACTGAAACCCAGATAGGTGATCTTGCTCCAGTGTTTGTGCTCTTAAGCTCTACACACACACACACACACACACACACACACACACAAACTGCCAAAAACTGTGTTGTCTTTAAAGGTTTTTGAAGCTCTTTTTAAAAATAATTTGAGTTCCCTATCAACATGGGTAATGTGTTTGCACTTTTTAGCAAAGGGGAGACTGAGGCATAGAAAAGTTAGCACTGTCCCTTGCAGGTAAAAGACTGAATACAAAATGATATCCACATCTCCTTACTCTTAGAGTTGGGTGCTTCTTCTTAGGAGATGAGGGCTTCCCTGATTGATAAAGAATCTGCCTGCAATGTAGGAGACCCGGTTCAATTCCTAGGTTGGGAAGATCCGCTAGAGAAAGGATAGGCTACCCTCTCCATTATTTTTGGGCTTCCCTTGTGGCTCAGCTGGGAAAGAATCCATCTGCAATGCAGGGAGACCTATACCTGGGTTGGGAAGATCCCCTGAAGAAGGGAAAGGCTACCCACTCCAGTATTCTGGTCTGGAGACTTAATTCCATGGGGTCACAAACAGACACAACTGAGTGACTTTCACTTCTTAGGAGATGATGTAGAATAAAAGGGATCAAGACTGGAAATCAGACATGTGATTTCTCATCCCAGCTCTGTCACTCACCAGCTATGTGACTATAGTCAATTGCTTACCTAATCAGGCTCTCTGTTTTCCTCTCTGTAGAATAAAGGGATGAGGGTTAATGAATTTTTTTTACTTTAAAGCAACATTTTAGGGGCTTACCAGGTAGCCTAGTGGTAAAGAATCCTCCTGCTAATGCAGGAGATGCGGGTTTGATGCCTGGGTCAGGAAGATCCCCAGGAGAAGGAAATGTTAACCCACTCCAGTATTCCTGCCTGGGAAATCCCATGGACAGAGCAGCCTGGTGGGCCACAGTCCAAGGGGTCACAAAGAGTTGTACGTATCTTAGCAATTAAACAACAGCAACACAATATTATAAACCTAATGGAAGCCACTTATATGTTTTTAAATCTTCTGATAGCCACCTTAAAAAAGTAAGAATCTGTTAAGTATTTGTATAATGTAACCCACTTTGTCAGAATATTGGTCATTTCAACACAGAATCAATATAAGAGTAATTACATTCTTTTTTTGGTTCTAAGTCTTCAAAATCTTGTGTGTACTTTATACACTCAACACATTTCCATTTGGACTAGCCACATTCCAAATCCTCAGCAGCAACATGTGACCAGGGGCTATAGTGTTGGGCAGTGCAGATCTGTACTTCAAGTCATAAGTAGCATGAAGGCTATTTAAGACAAGTAGCTAGAAACATCTTAGCCAGCAGCAGATGCTGCTGGATATTTGCCTGCCCATCTGCTTAGCTTCAAGTTCCCCTTTTCCTCAGGCTCCAAGTCATCTGCCTGCCTCAACTGAGCAGTGTGGGAAATTATGAATGATAGCCCATTCCCTACAGCCCCAGCCCCTCAACACTCAGTACCCATAAAGCCCGCACAACAGGGGCATCATCTTTCCAAGCTGACAGCCCTGGGAGATGACACTTGGGGTAAATTAAGCGGAATGCTGGTGACAAATGAAGCGTGGTCACAGTATAGCAGAACTAGGCATCAGCAGAGTCTACTGTGGCCCTTGACAAATGCATTCTCTTTCCATGGCATTCGCGTGCTGGATCATCTATTATTCTGCATATTATGTTTATAGAGAAAAATAAAATGAAATGGAACTCACATACTCACTGTAAAGGCAGATTTACTAGATACCGTCACGATTTGTCTGGGGGAGGAAATCCCCTTGTATGAGGGCATGATTGTTAAGAACATCTTTATAGTGAAAGAAGGCTTTGTTCACACTTCAGAAGTGCTGGTAAATCCTACAAGAGTGGAAGAACAGAAATTTCCTTTCGTTAATCAGGCAGTCCAACTCAAAATCCTAAAGGACAGGTAATTTTGAATAATTATGTAAGCCTGCTTCTGAGAACAGAATGGTACAATTGGCTACATGATTTGTCACTCTGGAATAATACCATAAAAATAGAGGCAATAATACCCATAAACAAAGTCTACTCTAATGAATACAGCAATTTAAAATAAAATTTTTAAAAAATGGATAGCCTGGCATCCCTTTTTGGAAGTGCATTTATTTGCAAATTTTAAAAAGTGATGTGAAATTGATGTGGAGAGGAATCATAATGATCATCTCATCCAAGGCAATCAGAAATGTGGTGATTCCCCTCTCTGATCTGGGGTAGATGTTGACAATCAGTCCTTCTTCCCATATGAAGGACTCAAAATATGGCCTCAAAATTTTTCTCCACAAGAAGCTTCAGGCAGCATTCCAAGCAACCAGGATTATCAAGATGAACCTACCCACTTTCCTTCATCTGGTCCAGCTTTTCGCCTCATACATAAGTAATACAAGGTTCAGAGTTAAGGTTCTGTCTGCAGTCTCATTTACCAGGGATTATTGGTGGGAAGACTGAAATCTATACACCTTCTGGTCCCTATTAGAAGTAGTAATAGTAGTGGTTTCAGTTGCTCATTCATGTCTGACTCTTTGCTTCCTCATGGTCTGTAGTCCACTAGGCTTCTCTGTCCATGGGATTGTCCAGGCAAAACTACTGGAGTGGGTTGCCATTCCCTTCCCCAGGAGATCTTCCCAAACTAGGGACCGAACCTGGGTCCTCCCGCATTACGGGCAGATACTTTACCATCTGAGCCACCAGGGAAGCCCAAACTTGTTCCTTTACTATTACATTCTACCTGTGGATGGTTTTGGGCTGCCAGAATGTTTTGTATGTTGTACAAAAATATGTTTTTTGCAAGTTGTCTATGTCTAGGAAGATAGAAATGTGTCTGTCTTTTGTGGACACAAAGACCAGATCCCACAGAGGTCCATCCACGTGACAATTCTTTAGATTCCTCACAGCAGCTCATATGGCCCTGTGTAGAGGCTTCCATTATGCTCAAGATCTTGTGCTGTGGTTATTACTGTGTGTTCTGGTCTTTCTCTGGTCACTCTGGATAGCCTTCATTGTGTCTTCATCTCTTGTAGAGAGTTCTTTTCAGAAACGGACATGATGCTCCTAGTGTGGACCAACAACTGCAGGGTGGAACACCGACTGAGGACAAGATATAGATTATTCAAAGAGTTTAGAAGATTACGCACACTTTACAGCATCATCACAATTTTTTGCCATATATGCATATGACCTCTATATATTTTTATATAATTAATGTGTAAAAAATTTATATTTTTCATACATAAATTTACTTGAAAAAGAACTTTTTATTTCTGCAAATAAAAAATTGTTGACCTAAATAGAAGGAAGCCATAAAAGTGAACACAATGAAGATGAAAGTACATTTTTCGCTTCTAGTTAAATACTCTTATCTGCCAAAGTCTCTTTGTTACAAGAAGTAGTAACAAGTGTCGGAGAGTTGTTAAAACCATACTAGTGTGAAATTAAGACTTTATAATAGTCAGAAAATTGAAAGGAAAATGATGAAAAGAATAATTATCTCCAAGTGATAAAGAACCTGCCTGCCAATGTAGGAGACTTAAGAGACACAGGTTCGATCTCTGGGTCAGGAAGTTCCCCTGGAGGAGGGCAATGGCTACCCATTCCAGTATTCTTGCCTGAAGAATCCCAAGTAGCCTGGCAGATTACCATCCATAGGGTCACACAGAGTTGGAAATGACTGAAGCTACTTAGCACAATATAGCACATCTCCCTGTAGGATTCCACATATTGTAAAGATATGTCCCTACACCCCTAACTACATTGCTGGTGTCATGTCACCTCATGTGATGCTACTTGCTGTACCCCACCCGCATCATTTCCATGGGCAACCAGGGCTGTGGATCCTGCATTCTGGAAAACGTACATTTCCTGTACGTCTATCACTGTTTCCCCTTAGCTGCCTAAAGAAACAACGTCTTCTTTTCTAACTCAGATGTAGGTCTCCCTCCAGAAGCCAGTAGCCTTGTCCTTCTGTGGCTCTTCCTTTTCCTAGCTCTGTTACTTTATTGCTGTGCCATTAAGTGAGGACGTTTCTGGGCAAACACTCTGAGATATTCTCGGTTTTTCCTCTGAGTCATGAGTTTTCCTCCTTGGTGATTGCTGGCTCTTTTCTTCCCAAAGAGATCTCTTGAAAATTGGGAGGACCTTCAGACTTCAAAGAATCAGTCTCCTACAAGGGCCTCTATGGGTCCGTAGCTGCAGAGACCAAACAGAGACCATTGTGTTTGTGGAGTCTCATGAGAGAGGAAGAAATGCTGACCAGTAAAAGCTCCCTTTTCCTTACAATCCTGTGTTTGTCATCAGAACTCCCACTGTTTGAGATTGGGTTAACAGCATGGGCTTGTGTGGGCACTGAAGTCAGGTTCTCTGGGTTTGAACTGTTGGCTTAGCTACTTTTCAGCTGTGTAACTTTGAGAAAGTTAGTTAATATCTCAGTACCTCAGTTTACTTATCTTTGAAATGACACTTAGAGTAGTACCACCTCATAGGGTTACTGTGAGAATCAGATGAGGTTAACTGACATACGGCACTTAGGCAGCAGTGCTCAAACGTGTAGTACTCAGTGAGGGCCAGCAATGAGGATGACCATCATGGTCACCTCAAAGACATATTTCTTGCTTACAATTCTTAATATTTTGGCCAGAGTTAAGGGAGAAAAAATAAAGAAATGGTACCTTCCAACCACCTCAGAAGGACCCCATATTTCTTCCTAATAATAATCTTCCTTCCACAAAGGTAACCACTGTCCTGCTTTTTATTGTAGACACTCACATTTTACATTTTTATCATCTATTTAAGCATCCCTAAATATTGCAGGCTAGTTTTTTCATTTCAAATGATTTAAATGGAATAATTTCTATTTTATTTTGCTCATCTTTGTGACTTTGGGATTCACCCAGGATGTACCTGAGTATATTTATCTCATGGTGTTATTTAGATATATCACAATATATTCATTCTGTTGTTGATAGATGGTTGGGTTGTTTCTTGATATTGGTTATTACCTGTAATGCTGCTATGTTCATCCTTCCATAATCTCTCTGTACACATGGGCAAGAATTTGAGGTGATTAATTCACAGAAGAGAAAATGCAAGATAGATGTATGCTTATCTTTCATTGACACAGGTGATCTTTTCCAAAGTGGTTTTGTCTGATTTATCAATTTTTTTATTTTGAGTTCTGTTTAAGGTATCCCTCATGGTAGAAAAAGGTATCCTTTTCTATTATCTTCTAGAAGTTTTATTGTTTAGACTTTTCTGTTTAAATCATGTATTTGTTTCTGGTATGAGGTAGGTTCACATTTCATTTCTTCCTACAGAGATATCTTGTTGACCTAGCACCATTTATTAAAAACTCTCTATAATGAAAATTATATATATATGTGTGTGTGTGTGTGTGTGTGTGTGTGTGTGTGTGTATTTTTTTTAAGTATGGGCCTATTTTTGGGCTTTTTCTTTCTCTTTGTCTCTCTCTTTGTTTTAGCTACTGAAGTTTTATAATGTCTTAACATCTGTTCAATAAGTTCTCTCTACCTCATCTTCTTCAAGAGTTCCTATCTATTCTTTGCCCTTGGCATTTCCACATGAAAGTTTAACATATAAGCTTATCAAGTTATGAGCACACATAATGCACAAGCATCAGTTGGAATTTTGCGTGGAATTACTTTAAACTTAGAGTTCAGTTAAAATACTTAACTTCATCGTGTTATGAGACTTCTAATCCAAAAACATGGTATATCTCCCAATTTATTTGTCTTCCTTAAGTTCTCTTGATCATGCCTTGGAGCACAGCTTCTTAAACTCCAGCATGCCTCAGAATCACTTAGATGGCTTGTTAAAATTCCAGTTGCTGGGTGGCCATCTCAGAGTCCAAGTATATCTGGGGTGTGACCTGAGTATTTGCATTTCTAAGAAGTTCCCAGGTAATGCTTGTGGTGTTCATCCCAAAACCATGCTTTGAGAATCACTGATTTATGATTTCCAGAGTATTGATCTTGGATATAGTTTATTAGAATAATTACAAGATTTTCAGTTCAGTTGCTCAGTCGTGTCTGACTCTGCAACCCCGTGGACTGCAGCACGCCAGGCCTCCCTGCCCATCACCAGCTCCTGGAGTCCACCCAAACTCATGTTCATCGAGTCAGTGATGCCATCCAACCATCTCATCCTCTGTCATCCCCTTCTCCTCCCGCCTTCAGTCTTTCCCAGCATCAGGGTGTTTTCAAATGAGTCAGTTCTTCACAACAGGTGGCCAAAGTATTAAATTCTTAAAGGCATTATAATTGTGTTTAAATTTTATTTTCTGTCTGTTGTTGGTGTTTTTAATACTGAATTTCTGCCCGTGGACATGCTATACTCATTGTGTTACTCATAGGTTATTTTGGGTTTTCTGTGTGAAAACACTCCAGGGGCTGTCAAAAGTAATACTCGGCCTCTAATGTCTATTCCAATTTGTAAATATCCTATGGTCAAATTGACGCTAAATGTCTGACTCTGCATTTCCTTCTCCAGGACCTTGGTCTAATAATTTTTCACAACATTACTACCTCTCTGATGCCTTTAAGGAGACACTTTCATACCTTGCCCATATTTTCTGACTATCCTCAGCAGGAAGGCTTGTCTGAATTCCTTTGTGACCAATAACAGAATCACCCCTCTAACCATAAGTGGAAACCATAGTCTCTTAATGATTTTCTATGGATTAATTTCTATTTCCTTCTTGGATACTATTCTATAAAACTCCTCACACAATCATGGTACTTAGAACATTTTTTGGTACTCTATTTAAAATACTCCTTGGAGGAGTTCAGTGGGCAGAGTGTAGAAGGAAATCATTAGAGGTGGTGAAGACAAATTTAACTATAGTACTCATAATACTAATATTAGAAATAACTGTACCAAATACATATTTCAAGTGATTACTTCTTCCTCTATCCAATGTTTTGCCTTTATTATTCATTGGACACAGGTTGTGGGCAAGTCACAAAAATTGAACTTCAATTATCATTTCTGCAAAATGTAAGAGGAAAGAAGATTAATTAATTTGGCAATTTCTAGCTCTGAATTGCACGTGCCACAGAATAGGAGCAAGGCCTTGTTGGATTCCCTTTACATGATGGTGCACTACTAAATATTTGTTGAATGAAAAAATAAATACCTTAATCTCCAAGTGAATTTTTCCAGCTTATTATCCTATTTAAGGATTGACAGGTCTTATCCCCAGGGCTGCCTACCAAAGAATGTCATGCTTGTTGTTTACAATTATCCCCTCATAATTATAGTGGAAATTGTAACACATGCAGCATGTAAAGGTACACATCGGAAAGTAATACAAGGGGAAGGGATTTCTTCTTATTTATTTATTTTTTTTAAGAATTTGAGGTCACATTCTGTACCAGCTTGATTTGGTATGTCCCAAAAGGAAACATGCTGAAAGATTCATTATTCAGTTCAGTTTCAGTTCAGTCGCTCAGTCGTGTCCGACTCTTTGCCACCCCATGGACCACAGCACGCCAGGCATCCCTGTCCATCACCAGCTCCCAAAGTTTACCCAAACTCATGTCCATCGAGTCGGTGATGCCATCCAACCATCTCATCCTCTGTCGTCCCCTTCTCCTCCTGCCCTCAATCTTTCCCAGCATCAGGGTCTTTTCAAATGAGTCAGCTCTTTGCATCGGGTGGCCAAAGTATTGGAGTTTCAGTTTCAACATCAGTCCTTCCAAAGAACACTCAGGACTGATCTCCTTTAGGATGGACTGGTTGGACCTTCTTGCTGTCCAAGGGATTCGCAAGACTCGTCTCCAACACCACAGTTCAAAAGCATCAATTCTTCAGTGCTCAGCTTTCTTTATAGTCCAACTCTCTCATCCATACATGACTACTGGAAAAACCATAGCCTTGACTAGACGGACGTTTGTTGGCAAAGTAATGTCTCTGCTTTTTAATATGCTGTCTATGTTTCTTATACCTAAACTTAAATATCAGTTTACATTACTGAGCATTTAATAGAGTGAAATGAATGCTTGGTAATAAAAATCCTTTTAATGAAAAGGTGAAGATGGTATCGTAAGAAGCAGAAACAACTCTGAGTTGTTAATGTTGCATACACATACGCTCACGCAGACACACACTACAAGAAAAATTATTGATCTGCTTTAGGTCTCATCTGCAACATTTGGTATATGCCTGTTACAAGTTTCGGAAGGGAGATGCCCATTCAGGAATTCTTTTATTCAGTAGTCATCTAGGACCACATATTCGCAACATTACTTGGATGAAATTTGTTTAGGAGGGTGGCTAAGAAATGATGCTGCAAGGTAACACTTGGCCTCAGATTTGCTAATATTTATTCTTTAACACTTCTTAAAGTATTTCTGGCCTCAGTGATTTTAGGGTCCACTAAGAATAAAGAGATAACCACAGTAGACAACACCCTTGACTCCTTGATTCTAATGAAGACATGGATGAACTCACATGCGTTCCTGTGTATAAGAATGAACACCTTCATTGCTGTCTAGAAAGAGAAGACAGGCCTGACCTAGCTCTTAGGTTGTCACTAAAAAAAACTGAATGGCAAGGTCATCTTTGCAATTAAGCTCAGGAGATACAAGCAAAGTTTAATTCTCAGGCAAACAAGGGCCACAGTTTTGTTGGGGAGGCAGACTTGGCCATAGCAAAAAAAAAGTCCTAAATGGGAGGTACAAAATGTCATGAGATATGGGAATAGGGAAACCTAACTCCAGGTGAGTGGGATTCAGTCAGTCAGTTCAGACACTCAGTTGTCTGACTGTTTGCGACCCCATGGAATGCAGCATGCCAGGCTTTCCTGTCCATCACCAACTCCCAGAGCTTACTCAAACTCACATCCATTGAGTCCGTGATGCCATCCAACCATTTCATCCTCTGTTGTCCCCTTTTCCTGCCTTCAATCTTTCCCAGCATCAGGATCTTTTCAAATGAGTCAGCTCTTCACATCAGGTAGCCAAAGTATTGGAGTTTCAGCTTTAGCATCAGTCCTTCCAGTGAATATTCAGGACTGATTTCCTTTAGAAAGGACTGGTTGGATCTCCTTGCAGTCCAAGGGACTCGCAAGAGTCTTCTCCAACACCATAGTTCAAAAGCATCAATTTTTCGGCGCTCAGCTTTCTTTACAGTCCAACTCTCACATCCATATGTGACTACTGGAAAAACCATAGCTTTGACAAGATGGACCTTTGTTGGCAAAGTAATGTCTCTGCTTTTTAATATGCTGTCTAGGTTAGCCATGGATTTTCTTCTAAGGAGCAAGTGTCTTTTAATTTCATGGCTGCAATCACCATCTGCAGTCATTTTGGAGCCCAAAAAAATAAAGTCTGACACTGTTTCCACTGTCTCCCCATCTATTTCCCATGAGGTGATGGGACCAGATGCCATGATCTTAGTTTTCTGAATGTTGAGCTTTAAGCCAACTCTTTCACTCTCCTCTTTCACTTTCATCAAGAGGCTCTTTAGTTCCTCTTCAATTTCTGCCATAAGGGTGGTATCGTCTGCATATCTGAGGTTATTGATATTTCTCCCAGCAATCTTGATTCCAGCTTGTGCTTCTTCCAGCCCAGCGTTTCTCATGATGTACTCTGCATATAAGTTAAATAAGCAGGGTGACAACATATAGCCTTGACGTACTCCTTTTCCTATTTGGAACCAGTCTGTTGTCCCATGTCCAGTTTTAACTGTTGCTTCCTGACCTGCATACAGGTTTCTCAAGAGACAGGTCAGGTGGTCTGGTATTCCCATCTCCTTCAGAATTTTCCATAGTTTATCATGATCCACACAGTCAAAGGCTTTGGCGTAGTCAATAAAGCAGAAATAGATGTTTTTCTGGAACTCTCTTGCTTTTTCGATGATCCAGCAGATATTGGCAATTTGATCTCTGGTTCCTCTGCCTTTTCTCAAACCAGCTTGAACATCTGGAAGTTCTCGGTTCACATATTGCTGAAGCCTGGCTTGGAGAATTTTGAACATTACTTTACTTATGTGTGGGATGAGTGCAATTGTGCAGTAGTTGAGCATTCTTTGGGATTGCCTTTCTTAGGGATTGGAATGAAAATGGACCTTTTCCAGTCCTGTGGCCACTGCTGAGTTTTCCAAATTTGTTGGCATATTGAGTGCAGCACTTTCACAACATCATCTTTCAGGATTTGAAATAGCTCAACTGGAATTCCATCACATCCACTAGCTTTGTTCGTAGTGGTGCTTTCTAAGGCCCATTTGACTACCTCTTCTTAATATCTTTTGCTTCTGTTACGTCCATACCATTTCTGTCCCTTATTGTGCCCATCTTTGCATGAAATGTTCCCTTGGAATCTCTATCAAGAGATCTCTAATCTTTCCCTTTCTATTGTTTTCCTCTATTTCTTTGCATTGATCACAGATGAAGGCTTTCATATCTCTCCTTGCTATTCTTTGGAACTCTGCATTCAAATGGGTATATCTTTCCTTTTCTCCTTTGCCTTTTGTTTCAGAAAATATCTTTAAGGAGACTGTTACAACTCCATCATCAGCATGAACTAGTTTGCTCTCAAACTGGAGGAAATAGGTTCATTTCAGTGAGTTTTTGATTTGTTACTGTCACATGTCAACACAACTGGTCTTACTCATAACTGAAATCTGAACTTTGCACCCTACTCCCTCTCTGTCTCCTACTAACAGAACTTCACTTATCTGCTCAGGACTTGGCTTGGGGTATGATCCCATTTCATTATTTAAGAAAACTGAGGAAGGAATATCATAAAATTAATTTTCACATTGAGGTATATGCTTACCAAGTACTACTAATTCACAAGCCTTGACATGTGGCTCAAAAATCTAGAAAAGGAACATAGTTGTCTAGAGAGAGAAATGTTCCAGACCTGTGCATTAGGTGGTATATACATTGATCGTGATAAAACTTTCTCTAATTCTCAGGACTGCCTTGTTTTCTCCTTCCTAGAGAAGCCTATTCGTACATTGCCATGTGGAAGCTGGTATAAAGAAGACAAAAATAAAGAACCACCTGAATACAGAAACAGAAACAACATAATTCTTTCTGAAACATTTAGAGAACAGTTTCCAGAGCATTTGACTTGGGTCTTGAAGGATGAACTGGATTTTCCCAGATTGGAAAGAAAGGAGGTTGTTTTTTTAAAGGGAAGCATCATAATATTTTCTGTGGTTCATCTGTCCATGTCCTAAATCTCATTGTCTTTTACGTTCTTTATAATCCTGCTTGGGGGCTCAAGAAGAGCCGATTTGTCCTCCTGCACAATTGGTTTTATATAGAGGGGCACACCTTGCCTCACCAGTTACTGTCCTTTGGACTGTCTGCTGGAAAAGCAGGGCCATCTGTTCTGACAGACGTTACCCAGATAACATCAGTGATGCCAAGGGCTCTTTCTTTCTCTTCTGACCTACTTAGTCTTCCACCAACCAGCATTGTCTCCTCTTTACTGCATTGTGCTAAACATTTACTGTTTTCTCTTTTCCTCCCTTTCTGCTCAGAGTGTTCCCTTCGCTTTTAGGAAAACACTTAGCCATGGAGCTGATTTCTGAGTTATTGTGCTTCTAAATCCTCTTGCAATCCATATGCAATCATCTGCTTATTAGGGTTAAATGAGTTCAACTGATACTATAAAACCTTGATTAATGGCAACATATGGGTAATACTTCTGGTTAATTGAATTTTCAGGTTAACTGAGGGTTAAATGGGAGATTTAATAAAATTGCCAAGTATTTATCTCTTTTATGGCACTTACCACATTTTACCTTGTGTGGGCATTTTTAAAGTTCATGTCTTATCTCCCCTAATCATCTGCGAACTCTCTGATGATTGAGTCTGAGCCTTATGCTAATCTGTAAATGTAGTCCAACAGAGAGTATTTTTAAGAAAATGACATCATCTTCATCATCATGTAATTGTGTCATGGTTAATTGCATGGTCTCTGTATCCAAACAACCTCAGGCTGGATACTATCTCTGTCATTTACTAATTCTGTGTGAGTAGACAGGTCACTTAAATTCTTAGTTTCCTTATCTGTACAATGGGGGGGAAAACTAATAATAGTCTCACACAGCTGTTATGAGAAATAAATGACTTAATATTTAAGAAGTTCTTAGAAAAATGAGTAAACACTTTACTAAGTGCTCTGTGTTCATGTTCTCATTTGATGTCAAAGGAAGATGCTATTATTACCCCATTTTACACATGAGAAAACTGGAAGGCTGAACAGTTAAATAACTTACACAAGATCACACAGCTAGTAAGCAGTAGAGGTAAGTTTGAGTGAAGGAGATTTGACTTGACAACCTACACTCCTAACATATTGCTCTTCTAATCATATTTTGCATCTTTGTAGTAGTCATATGTTGGATCTGCCCAACTATGGGGAAAGTTTCCTTCTAACATGTCCAACCAGGTCAGTAGGGGGCACTGCTCAGCACAGTGACTAGGGAAACTGGCAGGATGAGGACTTCACTGTGACCATGACCTGGGCTTCCAAGACTGCAATAGCATTAGAAAGAACACAGTCAGTTACCCATCTGCCTTACAAGGGAAGCGTGTCACTTGCACTGAGATTTTAGTAGCTATAGCAAGTCATGTGGCTATCCATAATTTCAAAAGAGGTGGGAAAGTGCAGCCCTACCATGACGCAGGAGACAGAAAGCTAGAAATACTAGTGAATAACAATCCCTATGGTACCCAAAGACTCTCAAATTACCTGGCAAAACCTGGACATTAGATATAGGCTTAAATAAGTAGGTGCACAAACTTGAGAAAGCTAGCTTCTTGGTCTGGAGTAGGGTTCCTCAATCCTGGCAGCATTCACACACTGAACCAGATGATTCTTTGTAGTATGTGTGTGCATTGAGGGGAGGGTATCCTATACTTTTAGCTGCAATCCTGACCTTCTCCAGTCACGATGATTAAATGTCTTCAGTCATTGCCCAGTGACCCCCAGGAGCCAAAACCACCCCCACTTGAGGACTTCTGTTCTAAAATAACCTCATTTGTATTCATGGCTGTCGAGTGGTGGGGAAATTCAGACTATGCTATGACCCCTCTGTAAGGAACATGTAGAAGATTCTGTGGATTAAAAAATAGCATCAGAGGCTTGGAACATTGTAGAAAGTCGCTGGTTTCAATCTGGCATAAGAAACTACATCCCCTGAAATCTCTCTCAAGTACTTTTTGCTATACCACATTTCCTAACCTCTTTTCTTAGGTTTTCTACAGTGACTTTATACTTTGCAAAGTTCTTTAGTGAATCCACCTCAAGTTGTCAGCCACTGTAATTTTCAGCCTATTTATTTTTCTTGGTCCTCTGTGGAAGTAGGGAACAGCTGGTCATCATGTTCCGTATAATAACTTTTCATGTATTTGAAGACTGTTATTAAACCATCCCCAAGGTTCTCTATGCTGGCGTAATTGTTATGCTCAAACATGCTCTAGGAATTGTGTAAAGCCGAAGAGAAGATAGAGTCTTCAAACTAATGTTTGTGTATTAAAATTGAAGAAAAGCAAATTTTAACTGAAAGTATCAACTGAGAAATAAGGCTAAAATCTGAAACTCTGCAGTTTTGTTTTCAGCCTTTTTCTTCTTTTTTTTTTCTTATTTGTTTATTACAGTTATGGCTGTTGACCTGAAAATTTAATTTATTACAGTGGAAATTAATGTCCTAATTAAGATTTTATAGTACTTTTAATCTTAATGATATTCTAATGGAAATCCAATGATGGACAAGATAACTGCATCTCTGCCCGTCACATATCAGGACACGGCCAGACATAGTCCAATTAACTGTACTGGCACTGATGAGAGGCCATAGCTTGAAACAAGACCTTCCCACAATAATATATAACGTGGACAGTCAGTGATAAAAACTAGCATTTATTCCATGCTTTCCATCTGCCAGACCAGATGCTAAGAGATTTACAAGAATTATCCCATTTAAGCTCATTAACTCTAAGAGGTACTTGCCATTATTATCCTCATTGTAAATAATTAAAAAGTGCAGATCAGAGAGGTTAAGTAAGTAACTTGCCCGATGTCACAGAGCTGGTGTTAGAATTAGAGTTTGAAATTAAGAACGCTGATGCTAGAGCCTATTGCCTTAACTGTAATAATACATGGCCTCTGTGCAGGCGGGGGCCATATCTTATTAATCTGTGCATGTCCAGTGTGTAGCTCCTAGAATCAATTCTCAGAAATATTTACTGAATGAGTAAGCAAGTGGTGAATGACAGAGCAGAAATGCAGAACGACAATGTGGGCTGTGGTTCAGAACATTAGGTGCCGAGGCATCACTATCTCACTTCACCCCGGGTCACCCCAGGGTGGCCTGGACGCCTTCTTTAGGATTCCATGCCAACCTGTGTGTGCCTAGATCCATGCATTGACCTCACTGTATTATAAATTTATGTGCCTGTTTCTCCTGCTAGAGCAGTGATTCTCAACCGAGGGCAAGTTTTCCTCCCAAGGGAATTTGGCAGTGTCTCTACACATTTCTGATTGTCACACTGAGGGCTGCTGCTTCCATGTAGTGAGTGGAGGCTGGGATGGCGCTAAATATCCTGCAGGACCCAGAAGAGCTCTTCACCACGACTGTCCAGTCCCAAAGGTCAGTAGTGACCAGACTGAGTAGCCTTGAGCTAAACAGAGAGCTCCTTTTTCGAAAGCATCCTTGTGTTTGGAGTCACCTCTGTATCCCAAGTGCCAGGCAAATCCCTGACATATCACTGGGCTCAATATACATGGATCAAAGGAGTAGAGAGTGAAAGAATGCATGAATGAATGATAGAAGAAGCAATGTAGATTGGATTCCATTTTTTGAGAGTATGTGTAGTTCCACAAGCAGTTCGCATAAGGAGAAAGCAGTGGGATATTACTTGGATATATTAATTGATGTCCCCCCTTTACTTTCTCTTACCTCAGAGCCCTTCTTCCATTTACATAACAGCTAGAATATTTTACCTCTTCTACTCTCAAAGAAAGGGGTGGGACAGCAGAACTAGAAAATAAAGGAGTAGTATTTCTGGCTTTGGAGTTTCCAAAGCCAAGGTTCAAGTATAAGATTTAAAACAAACAAACAAACAAACCTATAAAAGCACAGTTAGTCACATATTCAGTTTCCTTATCTCTGAGACTAGATCAAATTGTCACCTGACTGGAGGGTGGTAGTGAAGAAACAGACTTGATTTTGGGTGGATCCCTGGGGCAAGACTTGACATTATGTACCCCTCCTCTGAGTTTTGGGCTGGAGGTAGAAAGAGCATCACAAGAGAGATCTGAGGAATCTGAAAGCAAGGATGTACTTCCCCCATCTCTGCATAAACCCCAGGGAGCAGGTAAGAGCTGAGCAATCCCTTGTACCTGGAACGACGTAGGAACAATGGAGCAGAAATGAGTGCACGAAGTTTCTAGATTGAACCACCAAACTCCGCAGATCACAGACTGGCACAGATATGGCTTGGATCAAGGGGAGGCCACAGTCAGCAGAGCCAGATCTGCAAAGGATTGGAATAAGTTATCTCCAAGGATGCCGACACAGATACATAACCATGGCCCTTACCAGTTCCCTCCCCACTTATGTCATGGTCCCAAGTAGCCTTGGGGGAAGGGATGTTTGGGACATCCTGAATTGAGTAAGTTCAGCTTTCACCACAATGAAGGAAGGCTCAGAAGAGACATTAAGTTCAATTTAACAAGAAATGGATTCTTGCCTGGAAAATTCCATGGGCAGAGGGGCCTGGCAGGCTACAGTCCCTGGGGCCGCAAAAAGATGGACATGACTGAGTACACACACACAAAAAGAATTGGAGTTAACATTTCTTGCCTCTGATCTGTGGTCTACCATTTGCACTTGCTGCAGAAGCTTATCAGATGACGGTAGGAACCCAGCAACAATCTTGCCTTTAATAATCCTTGCAAACCTAAATGGGATACTGATGGAGAGTAAGGCGAGATTCTAACATTGAGCCGGCAGTTTACAAAAGAAGTGACTTCATTCCCTGAAGCAAGGCAGGATTCCCACCACCAGAACTGCATTCGCAAGGAGCAGACAGAGTCTGCGAAGTGAAGGAAGCTGTGGAGTTACCAAATTTAGAGACAAGGTCAAGCTGAATTAGTGATGCCTGAGACCTGAGGCAGTGTTCTTAGCATGGAATGGACGCAGCTTTAAGACCTTCCTTCAAGGGTCATCCTTGGCAGTAATGAATGATATGGGTAGAACAGATAGGGTCAACATGGCCTCAGTCCTGGGGAAGAAGGAAGGCAAGCCTGAGAACACGTGTCTAAATGAGTCAGTCTTTGACAAATGAATCTTTAAATAAGAGACAATGTGAATTGCTAGATAAAAATAGTGTCCATAGTACTCACATTACACTTCAAAGACCCTGATGGCTTTAATCTAAGACTTTGTGATTCAAATATTAATTTTTCTGTCAAACATTTTTTTTGCTATTCATTAATCTGACCATTTGGAGGAAAACATAGTGGGAAATGTGTTTCTGGAGTCCTTTTAAGGCTTATCCAACTAAAACAGAGGAACCAGAGATCAAATTGCCAATATCCACTGGATCATCAAAAAAGCAAGAGTTCCAGAAAAACGTCTATTTCTGCTTTATTGACTACGCCAAAGCCTTCAACTGTGTGAATCACAACAAGCTGTGGAAAATTCTGAAGGAGATGGGAGTACCAGATCACCTGATCTGCTTCTTGAGAAACCTGTATGCAGGTCAGGAAGCAACAGTAAAAACTGGACATGGGACAACAGACTGGTTCCAAATAGGAAAAAGAGTATGTCAAGGCTATATATTGTTACCCTGATTAACTTATATGCAGCGTACATCATGAGAAACGCTGGGCTGGAAGAAGCACAAGCTGGAATCAAGATTGCCGGGAGAAATATCAATAACCTCAGATATGTAGATGACACCACCGTTATGGCAGAAAGTGAAGAGGAACTAAAAAGCCTCTTGATGAAAGTGAAAGAGAAGAGTGAAAAAGTTGGCTTAAAGCTCAACATTCAGAAAACTAAGATCATGGCATCTGGTCCCATCACCTCATGGGAAATAGATGGGGAGACAGTGGAACAGTGTCAGACTTTATTTTTTGGGCTCCAAAATCACTGCAGATGGTGACTGCAGCCATGAAATTAAAAGATGCTTACTCCTTGGAAGGAAAGTTATGACCAACCTAGATAGCATATTAAAAGCAGAGACATTACTTTGCAACAAAGGTCCATCTGGTCAAGCTAGTTTTCCAGTGGTCATGTATGGATGTGAGAGTTGACTGTGAAGAAAAGCTGAGCCGAAAAAAATTGATGCTTTTGAACCGTGGTGTTGGAGAAGACTCTTGAGAGTCCCTTGGACTGCAAGGAGATCCAACCAGTCCATCCTGAAGGAGATAATCCGGGGGTTCATGAAGACTGATGTGAAGCAGAGCTCCAATACTTTGGCCACCTCATGCGAAGAGTTGACTCACTGGAAAAGACCCTGATGCTGGGAGGGATTGGGGGCAGGAGGAGAAGGGGATGACAGAGGATGAGATGGCTGGATGGCATCACCGACTCGATGGGCATGAGTTTGAGTTAAGTCCAGGAGTTTGTGATGGACAGGGAGGCCTGGCGTGCTGTGATTCATGGGGTCGCAAAGAGTCGGACACGATTGAGTGACTGAACTGACTAACTGACAACTAAAACAGGATCTTTTACATGAACTTTTAAAAAAAACTTGTGTTAGATTGCATAGTAATATTCTTGCTCCCCCTCCTTCCAAGGTTTACAGGAATCTCCTTGATCACTGGCATGTTCTTCAAGGGCTGGTGAGAGTTGACTCCTGTCAGTTTCTCTAGGTTTGTCACCTGACATTCTTCATCTCTCATCTCATTTTTCATTGCACTGGACTTCATGTGCTCTTTGCCTACTCTAGTGTGGACTCACCTGATACTTCAGAAAGTGAACTTACTTGAACTTAGGCTCTTTGTGAATCTCATTGGAGTAATAAGAATTTTGAACTGAGATTATCCTAGATAGGGTGGGCCTCGAATGCACTGACAGGGGTCCTTATAAGAGACAGAAAAGGAGAAGACAGAGAGACACAAAGAGGAGAAGGCCATGTGAAGATGGAGGTAGAGATTGGGGTGATGAATTTAGAAGTCAAAGAATGCCAAGTGTTGCCAACAGAAGTTTGGATGAAGGCATGGGATGATTTCTCACTCGGAGCCTCCAGGTGGAACCAGTCCTGCTAACACTTTTATTGCAGACTTCTAGTCTCTGGAGATAAACTTTTGTTCTTTTTTAAGCCACCAAATTTATAATAATTTGTCACAGTTACCCTAGAAACTAACACAACTATGCCAAGTTCTGGGACTGCTGTGTGCTCCTTCTTCTCAGGGCTGATGCACATGCCGCGTCCTCTTCTT
Organism: Cervus canadensis; assembly: GCF_019320065.1. Classification (NCBI taxonomy): domain Eukaryota; kingdom Metazoa; phylum Chordata; class Mammalia; order Artiodactyla; family Cervidae; genus Cervus; species Cervus canadensis. Next base: position 42,374,341 of record NC_057389.1, on the reverse strand, counting down.
CCACACGTCCCATCTAGTCAGCATCTCCTCTTCAGTGACTTTTGGTGAGTTTTTAGCATACTTCCTGTAAAGGACCAGATAATAATATTCTAACTTTGTGAACCATATATGGGTCCGTGTCACAGCTACTCACATCTGCTCTTAAATCATGAAAGTAACCATAGATTGTATGTAATCGAGTCAAAATATTTGTATTTCAGGAAAACTACTTATAAAAGTAGAGGCTGATGGATTTACCTGTGGGCCACAGTTTAATGACCAGTGCTTTGGTTATTTTCCAGCACTCAACTTAAACATCATTTTCTCAGGAACCTCACGCTAACTTTTTTAGGTTTTCATATCACTTATCCCACTTATGATGATCTTTTCCAGTTTTGTTGATATATAATTGATCTGTAATATTGTGTAAGTTTGATCTTAAAGTGAGATTTGATACAGCAAGATGATTTGATACATGTTTATATTGCAAAATGATTACCACAATAAGGTTAGTTACACCTCCATCACCTCACATAATTACCTTTTTTTTCTTTTTGTGGTGGTGAGAACATTTAAGATATATTGTTTTGTAAACATTCAAATATATAGTTATGTTAGCTATAATCACCATGCTATGTATTACATCCCAAGAATTTATTTATCTTATAACTGGAAGTTTGTGTATTCCAACCAGAGTCTTTCCGTTCTCCTTAGCTGCAGCCCCTGGTAACCACCATTCTACTGTTTCTATGAATTCAGCTTTTTTTTTTTTGGATCCCATATGCATAAGCATGATCATACTTATTTGTCTTTTTTGTCTGATTTGTTTCACTTAGCATACTGCCCTCAAAGTCCATCCATGTCATTGCAAATGTCAGAATTTCCTTCTTTTTTGGGACTGAATAATATTCCATTGTATATATGTATCTTCTTCACCCATTTGTCTGTTGATGGACACTTAACATTGTTTATTGGCTATTTTGAAAAATGCTACAGTGAACATAGGGGTGCAAATAACTCTTTGTCATCCTGATTTTGTTTCCTTCAGATTTATACTCAGAGCAGAGATTTCCGGATCATATGATAGTTATATTTTTAACTTTTTAAGGAACCTCCATACTGTTTTCCATAGTGGCTACACCAATTTACATTTCCACCATGTACAAGGATTCCCTTATCTTCACATCTCACTAACACTTGTTATCTTTAAAAAAAAATTAAACTAATTTATTTTATTTTATTTTTTTTACTGCTTAGACCACCTTCTTCCATTTCTCCACCTCCCCAATTCTCATCTCTGGCAACCACCAATTTGTTCTCTGTATCTCTGAGCCTCTTTCTATTTGTCTAAGATTTTTTATATAAGTGAAATCATATGGTGTTTGTCTTTCTTTGTCAGACTTATTTCACTTAACATAATGCCTTCAAGGTCCATCCATGTCACAGATGGCAGGAATTCATTCTTCTTTATAGATGAATAATATTTCATTCTCTCTCTCTCTCTCTCTCTATATATATATATATATACATATATATATATATATACATGCACACACACAGCAATTTCCTTATCCATTCATCTATAGATAGATATTTAGGTTGTCTATTTTTTGTATTTTTGATAATCACCATCATAGTAGGTATGAGGTGTGGTTTTGATTTGCATTTCCTTGATGATTAATGATATTGAGCACATTTCCATGTACCTGTTGACCATCTCTGTGTTTGCTTTGGAGAAATGTCTGTTTAGGTCCTTTCCATATTTTTTAGTATTCCCTGGTAGCTCAACTGGTAAAGAATCCACCTGCTATGTAGGAGACTCCGGTTCTATTCCTGGATCGGGAAGATCTGCTGGAGAAGGGATAGGCTACCCACTCCAAGATTCTTGGACTTCCCTAGTGGCTCAGTTGGTAAAGAATCAGCTTGCAATGTGGGAGACTTGGGTTCAGTCCTTGGGTTGGGAAGATCCCCTGCATAAGAGAATGGCTACACACTCCAGTATTCTGGCCTGGAGAATTCAATGGACAGAGGAACCTGGCAGCTATAGTCCACAGGGTCGCAAAGAGTCGGACACAACTGAGTGACTTTCACTTCACTTCATATATTTTTTAAGCAGAATAGATAAAAGGTGGAAGGTAACCTAACTGTCCATCAATGGATGAATAAACAAAGTGTGATACATACTTGCCATTGAACATTATTTAGCTTTTTAAAAAGGAATGAAATTCTGACACATACTACAACATTGAGGGATTTTGAGAACATTACACTAATTGAAATAAACACAAAAAGAAAATTAGCATATGATGTACCTAGAAAAAGGCAAATTCAGAGAAAATATACTGGTGGTTGGGATTGAGGGGAGCAGAATAGAGTGTCATTGTTTAATGGGTGTAGAATTTCTGTTTGGGATGATGGAAAGGCTCTGAAAGTGGATATTGGTGATAGTTTCATAGCACTGTGAGCATACAATTCAGTACCACTGAATTATACTCCTAAAAATGGTTAAAATGGTAAATACAATTTTTAAAATATGCAGAATGAATTAATCAGATAAGGTATGGCAAGAGACCAGGCCAGGATGGAATAGGACAGAATAGAAAAGAATGGATCATAGGATGGTATTGCTGAGAAGGACAGTAGAGATCAGCAGACCTGGGTTGAGACCAACGGGGCCACTCATTCCCTCTATGTCCTCAAATACATCCTTGCCCTGCATTTCTGAAATTTGTGAATCTACAAACTCTGATTACTCTGTTGTTCTGGCATTTGGTTTCAGTCTGGGTTTTCTTCAGGATCATCTGGGGAAGAAAGTCATTGGCTTTTGTGATGGGGCTCTTTTGATCTTTGACCAACTGTGTTGGTTGGTTCCTTCTGCCTGATCCCCAGGCTCATTCTGTTTTCCTGTGCAGTTTTGTGTAAAGATACCTTCATTGGGGAACACCTGCTGGTTCACTTTGCTTCACAATAAGTTTCACTCCTTTTTATGGGTGGGACACTCAGCTCCAGGGCAAGAAGGCAGGAGGTATAGCATTTACTTCAGATTCTAACTCAACTTAAAATCTTATATCTGCCAACTGACTTCTATTTTTGCTAAGAATAATGAAGATAACAACCCCTGCTTTTCTCTTCTTTTTTTTTTTTCTGTTAATTTATTGGATTTTTTTTTTTTTTGGAGAATAAAATTATTAGGTAAAATTGACTCTAGTGGATCCACAGCAAAAAAAAAGAAAAACAGTGTTTGCTGCAGTTTGGTATGTCCCTATAAAAGTGTGCACTTGAAGAGATGAGGACTCTCTTTGTACACGCAGGCAGAGAAGATGAATCAAAATTGCTCTCCATCCAGCATCAGGAGGATGGCGATCGGTCCTGGTTCTGCCACTATTTTTACCTTATGATGCTGGGTAATCACTTCTTTATTGCCCTGGTGATTTGTTTCCTTCCTCATGTGTAAAGTGAGCGGCATTAAATGAGACCATCGTGCACATTTGCTTTTAGCTCTGACGGCTTATGATATTTCTAGTGCTTAGCTCTGTTCTTGCATATCTCAGGAAATTAGCAAATGTTTACTAAATTGAATTGAATCAATTGCTATTTATTATTAGTCAAGTGTCATTGACTCATCACATCATTTAGGTTTCTAGAAAAAGGTTTGGTACTTTTTTTATTATTCTTAGCAGAAATGTGTCAGTGATTGTTTATATTTACTGGTTTAAATATGACTGGTATTAGTAGAGTAGTAATAATAATAATAATAGTAAACATGTAAGAAGTCCTAGTATATTCCAGGCACATGCTAGGTATTTAAAAATTTAATTCTTAGCACAAACTTATAGATACAGACATTAACCCTGTTTTATAGATGAGGTAATGAACATGTTAAATAACTGGATATGTTCATACACAGGCTCATGATAACCAACCTAAAAGAACGGGTCAGATAGCAGATGACAGAGCTAAAGTTGAACCTTATTTAGTCTGGCTTCAAATAGGATTGCCACATTGAGCAAACACAAATATAGGATTCCAAATTAAATTTTAGATAAACATCGATTAATTTATAAGTATGTCCTGTGCCTTTCAACTACCCTCATCTGCTACCAATAAGATGGGAAATATACTTTTTACCATTGGCTCATGGATTCAGCAGGTAAAACGGGTTCCCTTGAAGAAAATTATATTGAAACAGAAATCTTGTTTCTAAAAGGCCACTTGGCATTCTATACTGTAGGACTACCTGGAAAACAAGGTAGAATTTAGTTCTAGGGGGTAAACAGATACAAAATGAAAGGTTCCCATGTTAGGAAAATGGGCCCACATGCTGTGAAACTTTGTTTTATCCTGTGTCTCTTATATCAAATGATTTTTGTGTCTTACTTCTCTCATGAATGTCCTCTCTGCTACTCAGGCTTTCTGGAGCAACTTTTAAATTAAAAGATGAAACAAGTGGAATTTTTAAAAAACTCACATGAAATCTGGAATGATGGCCCTGAATGAAGGCACACTCCCTTGTGGATCATTTGAGAATGTTACTTCCGTGTGCTTGAGCTGGAATATCTGATAAGTCTGTTGCTATGACAATGGGTTCTTGTTAGTGGGTGATGTAGAAATTTGGTCTGTACATTCACAGTGAGCCCTGTATTCCAGCCTCTTTGCTACAATGTCAAATCTCATGGAGTTGGAGGGGTTCCACCTTAAAGTAAGAAACTGAATTTACAGCAGGAGGCAGTGCATTTTATTCATTAAGAGCCTGGAGGAGGCCTGGGTTCCTGTCCACTTATCATCACTTCAACTCAGTTGCATCCATGTTAAGTAGGCTTAATAATAGTTCCTATTTCATAGGCTTGTGTGAAGAGGATTCATGAAGGGGTTTATTATATAAAACACTTAGCACAATATCTGTCAAGTAGTCTTCAATAAATGCATTGCTGTTGGTTTTTTTTTAATCATTATTATGAAATTAAAATAGTATATTCCAGGGAACTTTGGTGAAGGTTGATAAAGTTATGTTTTTGTCAGCCAGTTTGCCCATGATAGGCAGCAAGAAGAGTTAAAACTGAGAAAGAAAAATGGGAACCAGAAAACAAAGGCTCTGGTACTAGTCTGCCAATCTGGTTGTGGGAAGTAGGGCAAGTTGTTGGGTTACTTGGAACCTCATTGTGTTTCTGTCAAATAGCAATATTGATTAGCTTGCCCGCACCCTGGCCTGCAAGATGTTGTGGGGATTAAATGAGATGGTATATATATGAAATGGTTTCAGTATTGGGAAGTGCTATAGAAGTATAAAGTATGCCGCCTTCTAAACAGCTGGCCATTTCTCACAAGTGCTTCTGTGACAGTGTAATAACTGCATTTCTTCCTTCAGGTTCATAATTTAGCCTTTACCTGCCATGAGGCCAGGCTGCTCTTTGCCAAGGCCAAACACAGACACTGTTTTTCCATTTTGCCCCATGATGTACCCCACTCCCTCACTCCCTTGGTGGGAACAAGTTGTAGAGTGCTATTATGGGCACAGATTGGACATCTTGAGCCTTGTCCTAGGATCAGAGTTAAGGTTAGGTGTAGGATTAGTGTTTGCAATCCTCTCACACTGTTCATATTTAGTAACAATGCCTTATGTGTGCATGCGTGCTAAGTAGCTTCAGTCATTTTCAACTCTTTGCGACCCTATGGACTGTAAGCCATTAGGCTCCTCTGTCCTTGGGATTCTACAGGCAAGAACACTGGAGTGGGTTGCCATGCCCTCCTTCAGGGGATCTTCAGTTAAAGCCACCCTGAGTGCCTAAGTAAGACAGCCTGCAGGCAGCAGATGATGGTTTGAGGTGGGTCACATTTTAAAATCACTGGTCATCCTGAGTTGCTATTGTTCTATGGCCATTACTCAAACTGTAGTTTCTTATCGAAGTCCTGTCTCTAAGCAACAGAGAACCTAAGTCAGTGTAGTTTTCACAGTCGATTTTAAGTCATATTCTTTGAAAACCTGTCAGCATTCTCCCTTGGACATTAACCAATAAAATTAAATTTTTAACAGTCAAAGTAATGTTATTTATCCTTACAGCATCACAGAAATTGGCACTGAGGACAGTTTCTCTCCTGAAGAATCACTCAGTTTGAGAATCACATTTCTACTGATAAAACAGAAATATCATGAAGTTTAAATACACTATCTGAGGCATAAGATTGAGGCCTTGGAACATGTTTCCAGTGGGAATGTAAAATGGCAGAACTACTTTTGAGAATGGTTCAGCAGTTTCTTGTAAAATTGACATATAACATAATCCAGCCATTCCACTCATAGATATTTACACAGAGGGATAAAAATACATGTTATCCAAAGACTTGTACTCTGATAAACAACTTTGTTCATAATTTTGTTGTTGTTGCTCATCTCTAAGTCATGTCCAACTCTGTAACCCTATGGACTGCAGCACGCCGGGCTTCCCTGTCCTACACTATTTCCTGGAGCTTGCTCAAACTCATGTTCGTTGAGTCGGTGAGGCCATCCACCCATCTCATCTTCTGTCACCCACTTATCATGCCCGCTATCTTTCCCAACATCAGGTTTTTTTCCCATGAGTCAGCTCTTCGCATCAGGTGGCCAAAGTATCGGAGTTTCAGCTTCAGCATCAGTCCTTCCAATGAGTATTCAGGGTTGATTTCCTTTAGGATTGACTGGTTTAATCTCCTTGCAGTACAAGGGGCTCTCAAGAGTCTTCTTCAGGACCATAATTCAAAAGCATCAAATCCTCAGCACTTAGCTTTCTTTATAGTCCAACTCTCATATCCATACATGACTACTGAAAAAATCACAGCTTTGACTATAAACATCTTTGTTGGCAAAGTGATGTCTCTGCTTTTTATACACTGTCTAGGTTTGTCATAGCTTTTGAACCAGTCTGTTGTTCCACGTCTGGTTCTAATGGTAGCTTCTTGACCTGCATATAGGTTTCTCAAGAGCCAGGTAAGGTGGTATTCCCATCTCTTCAAGAGTTTTTCACAATTTGATGTGATCCATACAGTCAAAGGCTTTAGTGTAGTCAATGAAACAGAAGTAGATGTTTTCCTGTAATTCCATTGCTTTCTCTGTGATACAATAAATGATGGCAATTTGATCTCTGCTTCCTCTGCCTTTTCTAAATCCAATTTGTATATCTGAAAGTTCTTGGTTCATGTACAGATGAAGCCTAGCCATAACTGTTCATAACAGTCTTGAATTAAAAACAACCAAAATGTACATCACAGATGAATGGAGAAACAAATTGTGGCATATCCATAACATAGAAAACTACTTAGTAATAAAAGGCATAAATTACCAATGCATATAAAGTAAATTAATCTCAAAGTTACTCGGCTAAGTGAAAGACCTCTAACATAATAACGTACATGCTGTATGACCCCTTTGATGTGAAATTCTTGAATGGTCAAAGCTGGTACTAGTGGGAATCTGGGGTGAGTTTCCTCAGGGCTTAACTACAGACGACTGTGAGGCAACTTTGTGGAATAGTAGAAATGTCCTTTACATTGATGGAGGTGGTGTTTAAAAAGGAACATGCATGTATCAAAACGCACCAGAATGTAGGCTTAAAAATAGTTGCATTTTGTTGTATGCAAACTAACCTCAATAAAATTAATTTAAAAATAAAAATGCCATAAAGACACCATGAGCACAGTAGAATGAATTTTGGAATAGTGATGGTAATATTTATCATATATTTATTATCAGATTATAAGCAGGTTGGTAAGTATTAGAACAATGAAACATAGATTCTTGCAACAGATTTGAACGAGCTCCGAGGAGTGAATATGGAAGATGATACATGCCTTCTCATTGACTTGTGTTCTAATAACACAAATGTGGGACACTTTAGCCAGTTGTCAAGTCCTAAGGAGTAAGAAACACCTAGCAGTGTCTCAAATCTCTCAGTCTCATACTAGAGGAAACATGTTGTTGGTTCACAAAGTCTGTGAAACACTGTCCAAGCCAGACTTATGGAACAAATAAATTGTTTTCTAATAAATCCTTACTGTTCTTTTTTAAAAATGCCATGTCTGTTGTATATAATTTAAATTATTTATCTTTGGGTAATCTTGGAAAGGAAATTGGGAATGATAAATCCAAGTTAAATTTAGACAAAAGCAAAGAACCAAACTCAGTGGGTTGTAGTTTTCAAGAACAATTTTGGGAATTAGAAGCTCTGGGTTCAAATCCCAGGTATGTTACTTATAAGCTTTGTGACCCAAGGCAAATTAATTTCTCCAGGTTCAGTACACACACTTGTGAAATGGGGACAATACACAGTGTGACAAGCTTGAATAAGGGTTAAGAGAGATGAGACACAGGAAACATACAGCATAATGTTTGGCATATAGTGGCAGAGGTACTTTTTTGCATGTTACAGGGATATGGAGATGAAAGATCATTAGAGACAATAACTTTTTTTTCTGATTAGGGAAAGACTCCTTCGATTTCATGTACACCAGCAGCACAGCACTTTCATAACATTTCTCTCTCTTTAAAGCAAAGACCTCTCCTGAGTGTCTGAGGAGAAACAGATCAAGAGCAAGGAACTTGGAAGGGCATTTGCCTGACAATTTGCTCACTGACAGACATCTTTTGACAGGAAGATCAAAGGCTAAACAGAAAATGCCTGCCAAAGCTTTTGATAGAGAATGGGTCAGAGATCCTGTAGGGTTTTTATGTTTCTTTAAATATAAGGTGTCCATGTGCTTAAGATGGAAGTCTTCTCATTTGAAGACACAAATAAGATTATATTCGTTACTGCTGGGAAAGCTCTTATGCCTAGTGAGAAGTAATCTGCAAGTACTTATCGGTGTGTTTCTTTAATTGGTGATTTATAACAATTATTTAAATGAAGTAATGGTGGCGCTAGTGGTAAAGAATCTACCTGCCAATGCAAGAGACTCGGGTTCGATCCCTGGGTCCAAAAGATCCCCTGGAGAAGGAAATGACAACCCACTCCAGTATTGCCTGGGAAATCCCACGGACAGAGGAGCATGGTGTGTTATAGTCCATGGGATCACAAAAAGTCAAACATGACTGAGCAACTAAGCAATAACAATGTGATATTAGCTGAAGATCCTGGGTAGTACTTTCATAAAGAATTCTCCCACTAAGAATTGAGTAGGAAAATGCACATCATTCTGTTTGTTCATTTCACCTTAAGATGGTAGGTGGGGTGACCATGAGGTCCTAATCCACCTATTACAGTTCACCCAGCATGTACAGTAGATACAACTACAGGCCAAATACCCAGGGGAATATGAAATGCCACCTGGGAATTTGAAGTTTTATCAAAATAAACCTCAATGTAAATGGGGAGAATTATGAACAGAATAGCAATTTAGTTAGTTACAGTACAGCCAGTTAGGCTGGTTAGAGCAGGAGTCAGTTAAATTCTTCAAAAAGGACCAGGTAGTAAATAGTTTCAGCTTTGAAGGCTTTCCAGTCTCTTCTTAGCTCACAGACCAGACAAAAGCAGGTGATGGGCTAGATTTGATCCACAGGCCATAGTTGGTCATCAGTATCACAAAAGGCACAACTGCCCATAGGGTTCAGTTTGCCTTTCCACGCAGAACAGTTTGTGCTGTTGACTGGAAAAAAGCACAATCTAAAAGTTAAAGAGTTATGTTTTATTTGGCAGACATACTGAAGGCTTAAGCCCAGGAGATAGCCTCTCAGAGAGCTCTGAGGGTCTGTTCTGAAGAGGAAAGGGAGGAGCCAGGCTATATAAGTGTTTTTGCAACAAAAGCCAGGTTCAGTTCAGTTCACTCAATCGTGTTCGACTCTTTGAGACACCATGGACTGCAGCACACCAGGCCTCCCTGTCCATCACCAACTCCTGGAGTTTACCCAAAACTCACGTCCATTGAATCGGTGATGCCATCCAAACATCTCATCCTCTGTTGTCCTCTTCTCCTCCCTCAATCTTTCCCAGCATCAGGGTCTTTTCAAATGAGTCAGTTCTTCACATTAGGTGGCCAAAGTATTAGAGTTTCAGCTTTAGCATCAGTGAACTCCAATGAACACTCAGGACTGATCTCCTTTAGGATGGACTAGATGGATCTACTTGCAGTCCAAGGGATTCTCAAAAGTCTTCTCCAACACCACAGTTCAAAAGCATCAATTCTTCGGTGCTCAACTTTCTTTATAGTCCAACTCTCACAACCGTACATGACCACTGGAAAAACCATAGCCTTGTGGCTATGCGGCACTGAAGCGGCACACAGCCAAGAGGAGATACCCCACATCCAGGGTCAGAGAAACCCCAGTAAGATGGCAGGCGCTGAGAGAGAGCATCAGAGGGCAGACAGACAGAAACCACAATCACAGAAAACTAACCAATCTATTCACATGATCCACAGCCTTGTCTAACCCAATGAAACTATGAGCCATGCCATGTAGGGCCACCCAAGACAGACAGGTCATGGTGGAGAGTTCTGACAGAATGTGGTCCACTGGGGAAGGGAATGGCAAACCACTTCAGTATTCTCACCTTGAGAACTCCATGAACAGTATGAAAAGACAAAAAGATAGGACACTGAAAAGATGAATTCCCCAGGTTGGTAGGTGCCCAACATGCTACTGGAGATCAGTGGAGAAATGACTCCAGAATGAAGAAACGGAGCCAAAGCAAAACCAACACCCAGTTGTGGATATGACTGGTGATGGAAGCAAGGTCCGATGCTATAAAGAGCAATATTGCATAGGAACCTGGAATGTTAGGTCCATGAATTAATGCAGATTGGAAGTGGTCAAACAGGAGATGGCAAGAGTGAACATCAACATTTTAGGAATCAGCAAACTAAAATGGACCGGAATGGGTGAATTTAACTCAGATGACCATCATATCTACTACTGTGGGCAATAATCCCTTAGAAGAAATGGAGTAGCCACCATAGTCAATGAAAGAGTCCGAAATGCAGCACTTGGATAAAATCTCAAAAATGACAGAATGATCTCTTTTCATTTCCAAGGCAAACCATTCAATATCACGGTAATCCAAGTCTATGCCCCAACCATTAATGATGAAGAAGCTGAAGTTTAATGGTTCTGTGAAGACCTACAAGACCTTCTAGAACTAACACCCAAAACAGATGTCCTTTTCATTATGGGGGACTGGAATGCAAAAGTAGGAAGTCAAGAAACACCTACAGTAACAGGCAAATTTGGCCTTGGAATACAGAATGAAGCAGGGCAAAGGCTAATAGAGTTTTGTCAAGAGAATGCACTGATTATAGCAAACACCCTCTTCCAACAACACAAGAGAAGACTCTACACATGAACATCACCCCAGATGGTCAACACCGAAATCAGATTATATTCTTTGCATCCAAAGATGGAGAAAGTCTATACAGTCAGCAAAAACTAGACCGGGAGCTAACTGGCTCAGATCATGAACTCTTAATTGCTGAATTCAGACAAATTGAAGAAAGTAGGGAAAACCACTAGACCTGTCAGGTATGACCTAAAAACCAGGTAGTTGGAACATTAAAAGATTACTGTTAAGTTAAAAAAAGAAAAAGAAAGACATCTCAAGTTAATGAGTTCAGCACTTTTCTATGTATGGGGAGATGGTGAGGGACAGGGAAGCCTGGCATACTGTAGTACGTGGGGTTGGGGGTGGGGCATCATGAAAAGAGTCGGACATGACTTGGCAACTGAAAAACACCAACAACAATGTATGGGAAGATCAAGAACCTGGGCTCATTGAAATCATTCCAGGTACTTCCCTAGTGGCCTAGTGGTTAAGATTCCATGCTGCAGGGGGAACAGGTTAGATCCTTGGTTGAGGAGCTAAGACCCCACATGCCACTCTGTGGCCAAAAAAAAAAAAGAAAGAAAGAAATCATTTCTTTGATTTGCACTTTAACTATCTATGGCCAGTGTCCTGTTTTTCTTCATCCTGAATCCCCTCAGAGTACATAGTCAGAGGAGGCTGCAGTGGCTGTTGGCTGGATGGCTGGATGACTTGATATCTGCAACATCCTTTATTTACTGATAGAGCAGGTGACATTTATTGTCCACAGTGCTATGATATATACCTCTCAGCCTTGGTACCCACCTTTCAACTGTGGACCCCCTGATGAAAAGTATTTATACTTTGTCCTAGACTTAATGCATTACTTGGATTGCCTCATTTAATTCATATCATAACCTAAAAAGGTAAATACCATTTTTATTCCCCAGTTCAGGTTAGAAAACTAGAGTATAACTTGACTGTTGTTATACACCTAGGAAGATAAGGAGCTGGTTCTGGTGACCAGAGCCCTTGCTCTTTCTTGCAGCATTAGACTGTGGATAGATGATTCATTGTGACCATTAACTGCTTTAGGTAGCACAATCCATAGTCTTTAGTAGATACATTACCAGGGCTCAAGTGTGTTAGTCACTTAGTCATGTCCAACTCTTTGTGACCCCATGGACTGTTAGCCCGCCAGGCTCTTCTGTCCATGGGATTCTCCAGGCAAGAATACTGGAGAATACCCAGGATTGGGGAGATCCCCTGGAGAAGGGAATGGCAACCCATTCTAGGATTCTTCCTGGAGAATCCCATGGACAGAGGAGCCTGGTGGGCTACAGTCTATGGGGTCTCAAAGAGTCGGGTGTGACAACTTACCAGGGCTGGTTCAGGGCAAAATAAAGATCTCTATTTACAAAAAAAAAAAAAAAAAAAGTTTTTCTGCCTTTCCTGGCCATTGCTTTTCAGTGAAGTTTAGTAAGTCATTCAGAAAACTCTCTGCTTAACCATAACAGCAAGAGTAAATTTTCCAGGAGTCTGTTGGCAATTCAGATACTGTAAATTCTTCCTAAAAGCACTTTATAAGAATGTAGCAATTGGAAAAGAATTTCTCCATTCTCTCCAGTAAAAAAAGAAAAAATCTATAGAGTTTAATATAGCTTGTACCCAGGCAGCTCTGACTTGGAGCTAATTTTTCTTCCAGAACTTTAAATTTGCAGTAAGTACATGCAATTGAACTGGAGTGGCAGAAAGCTTATAAATCAGATCACATCACTCTCTGGTTTAAATCCTTCCAATGGCTTTGTTCTACACTTAAAGTAAAATTCAAGTTTCTTACAGTGACCTGCCAAGTCCTACATGATGAAACTTTTGCTTACCTGTCTAATGTCATTTACACTTTTCTATCTTTCTGCTTTCTACTCTCCTGTCACACTGACTGTATTTCTTTTGTACGTGCTATGCCCTATCCCTGAAATGCTCTTCCTAATCTCTACAGAGCCAACTCCTTCTCATCTTCCAAGTCTCAGCTCATATATTTTCTCCTCAGGGCAGCCTTTCCCAAATACCTATTTATTGCCATTTCTTGACTCATCACCCCTAGTCTCTGTCTAACCCACTCTCTGTTTTATTTTTTTCATACGTGTATCACTATTTGAAACAATCTTATCCATCTGTGCATTTGATTACTTGTTTGTCACTTTCCACTCACATGTCATCTCCGAGGGAGTAGGGCCCTTGTCTTGTTCACCCCTCTACCCCTAGGGTCTAGTGCAGATAATCAGTAAATGTATATTAAACAGCAAATGACTGTCTATTTTGGAAAACATATAAACCAGGCCTTATTTTATTGTCCCAATCTTTACTAGTTCTAGGCTTTCCTCAGATCTTGGGTATAGCAGACAGTTGAAAAAGTTGTGGAGGTCTTCTTGGTCAATGATGTCAACTCAGATTTATTCTACTTTCTTGTCCAAGTCTCAAATTCATCATTAATATACAACCAGTTGACAAGTCTTAGTTTTCTCAAATATGTATATGGGAAAAAAGTGGACATTATATTGCACAATAAGCTATTGATTCATAGACCCCCAGCAGACGTACACATTATTCTGAATGTGTAATTATACTGCAGGCAATAATTTTTCACCTGGGATCTCGCACATTTAGATAAAAACTAAGTATGCTCAACTGGATACATCTAAACTTGGGCATAGAGAATATGTATAGAATTAGCATTCTGTTAAAAATGAGCAAGGCATGGAATATGGCTCTAAAGAGCCATCTATGTTTGCATCATATGGGAAATGGCAGAAGCACAGTGTTGAAGTTGTGACTTTCTTAAGACATCAAGCTACCTGTCAAAGCTACAGAGGTCCTAGGCTTCAGTTGACTTTTCAGAGGTACCAAGGACATGAACTATTTGTTTATTGAGGACACATCATGATTTGCTAGTTAAGAGAAGTGCTTTTTTAAGTCTGACCATCCTGGGCTGATATTCCACTCTGACACTCAATAGCTGTGTAACTTTGGTAGATCCCTCATCCTCTCTAAGACTCAGTTTTCTCGATTGCAAAAGGAGGAGAGAGAGCAATAATATGTACACTGTGGGACTAAGTGAGGTAATGCAGGGAAGAGATACTACCAGCACATAGTAAGTGTTTGTGTGTGCACACCCATGTGTATTAGTCGCTCAGTTGTGTTCAGCTCTTTGTGACCCCATAGGCTGTAGCTTGCCAGGCTCCTCTGTCCACTGAATTCTCCAGGCAAGAATACTGGAATGGGTAGCCATCCCCTTCTCCAGGGATTTTCCTGACCCAGGGATTGAACCTGGATCTCCTGCATTGCAGGAAGATTCTTTACCATCTGAGCCACCAGGGAAGCTCCTATTAAGTGTCTAGATAATATTAAATATCAATAACTCAGCAGTGGTTGTACCCTCAAAGTAACTAAACTTTGGAGTTGGAATTTTCATCTCTGCCCCCAACCTCCATCAATAGGAGAGAGACTGAGGATTGAGCTAATCACCAATGACCATATCAGTGAAAGAATATTCAAATGAAAGTTTGGAGACCTGGATTCAAGCCTTCATTTTGTCAATTCACATGGCACTTGGGTAGGTTTCTTTCCTTCTTGCCGATTTGAACACATAGTCCATTGATTCCTTCTATGAGATGAGTCTGTCAAAAGTAATGTTTTTTATGAGAGTGAAGTTCAATGCCCTCACCTATGACAAGGAAGGTCAGGATTCAAATACCACTAGATACCCCACTAAATATATTACTAGCATTATCTCATGTAATCATTTCAACAAGTGGAATCTTCAGGACTTTTTAGGTTGTTAGTGACAGACATTCAACACAAATTAGCTCAAGCATAAAAGGGATGTATTGACTCTTCTAACTGAGAAACCCACGGAGAATCTGGCTTTGTGTTCAGCTGGATGGAGGAGGGCAGACAATGTCATTAGGACTCCATCTTTCTTCTCTACCTCAGGTGGACTCTCTCTATGAGGTAGGAAAGATGGCTCCTGCAGATCCAGATTCACCATTCACCAGTGTAGCAGCCCTGGGAAAGAAATGGCTTTTCTAGGCATTACCAGGAGAAAGGTTCCAGGAGTCTGATTGGCCCAACTTGAGACCCATGCCCATCCCTGAGCCAAGCACTAAGGCCAGTGGTGTTAGTGGCATGTGTAGCATGAAATGTTAGTGGCATGTATAGTAAGAAATGTATATTTGGTGTTCACCCCTATTCCTGGCACAGACTTTCCAAAACCCTTGGAAATTTCCTGAGTGATAGGCATGAGAAGAGTGTCTTTTGTTATTCATAATCAGCCCCTTTCAACCACATCTGAGTTTGTGTTAATGAGATAACTGGTAGCTGGAAGCCCCTGGATAGCTTCAGGATAAGGGAGAGTTGCCAAAGGAACCAACCATGTGATTGGAGCTTTCATCTTTGTTGGAACTTTCATCTCTGCCCCCAACCTCCAAGGACTGAGAGAGACTAAGGATTGAACTAACCACCAATGCCAATGATCAAAGATTTAATCAATCATGCCTATGTAATGGAAACTTCCAAAAAATCGTAGACAAAAAGTTTCAGAGAGCTTCCAGATTGGAAAATGCACCCATGTGCCAAGAGGGTAGTGTAGCCCAAGCTCCATGGGAACAGAACTGCCTTTATTCAGAACACTGATGGACCTCACTCTATATACCTTTTCATCTGGCTGTTCATTTGTATCATTTATAATATCCTTTATAATAAACAGATAATGATAAATTATTTCCCTGAATTCTGTCAGCCATTACAGAAAATTATCTATCCTGAGAAGGAGGGGGATTATGAACCAACAATTTGTAGCCAAGTCAAGCAGAAATGTGGATAAACTGGGAACCCACTCTTTGAGATTGGTGTGTGAAGTAGAGGACAGTCTTAGGGACTGAGCTCTTCACTTGGGCCTGGGATAACTCTGTCTAGTTAGTGTCAGAACTGAATTAAATTAAAGGATACCTGGTTGCTATCTGCAGAGAACTGGAGAATTGTTTGGTATGGAAAAGTCACCTACTTGGTATCCTAAATGTTTTGAGTGTAAACAGATCATGGCAGCCACTTACACGAATGGAAATGAGTTGAGTTGTCCCACTTGGGTTATACTGAAAAAGTTCTCCATAGGAAAGAGGAGAACTATTAGTACAAAATGATGGGGAAGAAATACTAAGTAGGCAAATAAGACAGATGTCACAGCAGATGCCATGGCATCAACATTGGCAAATTATTATTAACCCCATTTTCCAGGTAAGGAAACTGAAGATTAAAAAGATTAAAGGGTCTTGTTCAAGATCACATAAGTAGGAAGGATTGGAGCCAAAATCAAACCTAGGTCTCTGTCTCTAGAACCAGTGCTCATCACTGCTATGCCCAGTTACTGATATAGCACGTGACTTTTCTCAGGACTGTGTTATCGTAGTGCTCTTAATATTTTTAGTAACTCAAAAAGTTTTCATCATATAGTAGGTTTTTTTTTTTTTTTTGGCTTTTCTATCTGAAACATTTTCCTTTGTTTGATGGATTTGCCAAACATGGGCCTCATATCTCACTAGAGAGGGTGAAGATGCCAGAAAGTCAATTTGCCAGCTACGGCTACAGCCATAGCTTAAGAATGGGAGCTAAACTCTAACACATACTCAGACTTTAAATAGGACTTAGTGGTCTGTGAAGAGGTCTCTGAGACTTCTTTCTAGCAGCGTGGGTGGTTGTAGCAAGATTCGGTTCTCAAGGAGAACAATTGCTAGCAATGTACTAACTCTCCAGGGCTTGGGGGGTGGTGGTGTGGGTGGTACAAACTAGAGGTTCTAGGGCCGGGCTGTGGCATAAAGTGGGGAATTCATAGACCTGCTGTGTGAATTTGGGTTCTATTTTTGACCAAGTAGCAGTTCAGTCTCTTGTCTAGCCCTTCGTGATTCAGGAATTACCCAATATCTTTCCAGTGAATCATTTTCTGATTAAATCAACTGGAGTTGGTTTCTTTTGCTAGAAACTCAGAACCATGATATACACTCAGGAAGAATGGCTTGCCTTTTATTCCCTCCTCTGGTACCAAAGAACTAGAACCTTCCTGGATATAGTTAATTATTATTGTTGCCTTAGTAGCTCTTCCTACCTCTCCCTTTCCTTCTTCTTCTCTCCCAACATATTCTAGACACTTTGCTATTCTAGGACAAAATTCTCTGCCTTCAGAAATACTACAGCTTCCCTCCCATCTGTTCCAGTCTCTTCCAGTTCTTATGAAAACCCCTGCTTTGTTTAATTCCCTCTCTTCTGGGACTCAGTATTCTCTTGCACGCTCTCCACACTTTCATTCTAGGTTACAGGGTCTTTTTGAAAACTGTAATTAAAAAGAACTTTGGGGAATCGGGTGGAAAGGGAGGTGGGAGGGGGGATCGGGATGGGGAATACGTGTAAATCCATGGCTGATTCATATCAATGTATGACAAAACCCACTGAAATGTTGTGAAGTGATTGGCCTCCAACTAATAAAAAAAAAAAAAAGAAAGAAAAAAGAACTTTGAATCTGACTTCCCCAAGTTCAAGTACAAACCCATAGTGACAAAGAGAATAGACCTGGCCTTGAATACCTTCCGGAACTCAACCCCAAGCTTATTACAGAGGATGTGACTGGGATCAGTGGCTGTCCTCCCTAGAGAATTATAATGAATGCTCTTTTAGATAGAGGTTTGCTCCCAATACCTATGGAAGCTTTGGGGCCAAAGCCTCTGAGAGAAGTTTACAGGTGATCTGACCAACTTTGTAATGGACTTGACCTGAAACACTGTGTTTATTTGCTGTTTCCTGAAATAGGTCCTGCTCAGCTTTGGGGAGCTGCTTCGGGCAATGTAAGTCAGCCAGAGAAGGCAGGGAAGAACTGTTTTTAAGAAGAGATTTCGGGGGTGCCTTGGTACTTCACCCTCATGACTGAGCACATCCCCTGAAGCATGGATGCTCTAAAAGCCAGGCTTAATTGGGGCACTTTAACATAATTTAATGCTTTTTTTTTTAAAAAAAAAAAAAAGAAAGATGAAAAGTTGTCCAGAAGGGAATATTGAGCTCAAGGTATTTAAAGAAATTATTCTTTGAGGATGCAGATCACTGTCTCAGCCTCCACAATTCATTTAATGAAATGAGATTAGCATTTCAATATAATACTTGTTTTTTCTCCCACTTCACTTCAACTGTTTTTTTTTTAAGAACTAAAAGGGGTGAGGGAGGGGCAGAAAAGAGAAAACTGAAATGGTAACCTCATGCTATTGAATGAAGGGAAATATTCTCTAGTTCTTGCAAAGGCCTGCCCATACTACCTAGACAATTAGCTTTCTCTTTCTGCTGTTAGCAAGGTAATCAAAGACTCTCAAGCTATACACTAACCAGAAGGACATATTCTTTTCCATTATGTTTTATGGCTTCCCTTGTATAGATCCAACCAGTCTATCCTAAAGGAAATCAGTCCTGAATATTCACTGGAAGGACTGATGCTGAAGCTGAAACTCTAATACTTTGGCCACCTGATGCAAAGAACTGACTCATTGGAAAAGGCCCCCCGATGCTGGGAAAGATTGAAGGTGGGAGGAGAAGGGGGCGACAGAGGATGAGATGGTTGGATGGCATCATCAACTCAATGCACATGAGTTTGAGTAAACTCAGGGAAGTTACTGCTTGCTGCAGTCCATGGGGTCGCAAAGAGTCAGACACAACTGAGCGACTGAACTGAACTGAACTGAACTTGTAGCCAGGTCGGTAAAGAATCTGCCTGCAATGCAGGAGACTCGGGTTCTATCTCTGGGTCAGGAAGATCCTCTGGAGAAGGAAATGGCAGTCCACTCTAGTATTCTTGCCTGGAGAATCCCATGGACAGAGGAGCCTGGCAGGCTATAGTCCATGGGGTTGTAAGAGTTGGACATGACTTAGCAACTAAACTACCATCAAATATAGTTCCATGTGCAATAGAGTAGGACCCTGTTGTTTATCCATTTTATAGATACTAGTTTGCATCTTCTAGTCCTAAACTCTCAATCTTTCCCTGCCCCAAACCCCTCACCCTTAGCAAACACAAGTCTGTCCTCTATGTCTGTGAGTCTACCTACCAATAGTTTTAAAGCAAACCCGTTTATAGAAAACCTCACCACTCTTTCTCCCCACTTGCCAGGGTCATAATGACATTGTACACTGTGCTGATTAAAACTAGGAGCCTGAAGGAGCAGAGCAGGCAGGACGTTGTGCAGGAAATTCACGCTCCATCGCTCCACAAGGTGAGACAAAAACAACAGCAGGCCATTCCAAAAAATGCATCTTCTTGTCTTTATTCCTATGTAGGACTGCACACATCTACCTTAGGACAAATATTCTCATAGCATGACTATGTCCTTTAGCAGACATGGCCATCTGTCAATCTTGCCAGCCCATTTCCAGTCAATAAGTGATCAGATCTCTGATGCAAGAGCAGGACACTTCTAGGTTTGATAGGCAGGTTATCTGCAGGTTCCTGTACTTTGTCTCTGAATATGCCCCCAGAATTCTTTCCTATTTTGAAATCAAAGCAGTTATAGACTTTACATAACATCCCATTTTTAGACCCTAAGAAATGAAATATTTGGTCTGTAAGTGTCTAGTTTCCTATCCACCACTACCCCTATCCCCAATGAGTGTGGGTTTGTTAAAAAACAAAGAATCATAATTCCATTGTCATTTAAATACAAAGATATTTATTGCTCTTAAATACAGTTGTCATGAGGATAGTAGGAATTCCCTTTGCAGCAGCAGGAAGTTGCAGCAGCTTGGCTCTGGTTAGTCAGTCTTTTTTCTTACCACTTGTTGCAGAGTCAAGAAGAGGTCTCACATCTGGGCATGGGCTGCAGGTGTCAAAACAGAATTCAGAGGCTGGAGCTCTGATGATGAGCTGAAACACTGATGCAGGATCCTGTACATGGGTGACTCCACTGATCTTTTGGTGAGAGTCAGATTTACAGTTTCTTCAAGTAGTCCCCAAGAGATTACTCTTTGATCAGTCTAAGTATGTTTTACAATTGCTCCTCCAGTGCCAAGGAAGGACAGTGTGGTCCTTGAGTAGCAGGGGAAAAGCCTGAGCTTGGCTTCTGCCATCTGCTGTCTCAATCAATGTCACAAGATTCTGTAGGAGGAAAGGAGTTAAGGTTACCAAAAAATATTACATGGATTTGAGTGGGAAAATGCACTCCTGCATTCTATTTTTTTTTTTTCTGACACACTTTCCTGGCAATGTATTAGATCCCCATCCCCATCACAAAGAGGGTTCAACTAGTTACCCACGCCTGCTGGCATAGGGTAGGCACATGCTGAGCCCCAGTCAGTGTAGCACATGTGCGGCCCCAGATATCTAAGGGGGCATCACAGGCCTATTATTGCTCAGTCTCGGGTGGCTGAATGCCACTTGTCCCTCTAAGAAGTTGGAGGATGCCGACAGCTCGGGGGTTGCATAACTAGTTAGCATGCCAGAATCTCATTTGTTGTCAGAATTAACCTGACAAATCACTCCATGGCCATGCACCACCACCCACGGAATTGAGGAGGCTATCAATCTGCCAAACCTGTTCGTGTATTAGATGGACAATCAGAGCCATTTCCCTGGACACAGGAGGCAGGGAGGGTGTGCCAGTCTAGCTTATGACAGTTCACATGGCACTTTCACACTCATGTATGCATGTGTGAGTGGAGTATATGCTTAAGCCGCAAGAACTACTGTGGACCCCCTTACATGTAGCAAAACAAGCAAGTTGTTCACTGTCTCTAAAGCAAACATCCCCAGAGTTACAGAGGTTATCTTGTACTTGGATGAAGACATATGCTCAAAAACTTGCTAAGAAAATTCCTTCTTCAGTCAACAAAATAAATAAATAAATACATGTATGGCTTTTATGCCACCATTTCTTATTCGCTCCTCTTCTTTGGAAAACTCTTCTGAACAAAAGACCCCAACTGTATCCAATTGTAATGGAATATTTCAACCAATCAACCACCAAGTATAATAGCAGCCAGTCAATTAATTAAGAGACAAACGAAGCACAGATTCATCAAAGCCACTATTTTGCTTCCTAATTAGTACTCATAATCACCGTGCTGGGTGTTTTTCCCTCCAAATTCATCAAGGTCTGAATTAATTGTCACAAAATCCTGAATAGAAAATTAAAATGGTTGGGTGTTCCATGCATTTTGGCTAAAAACAGGAATGATGAGACTTGCTTGCTAAGTTAGAAGAGGGCGATCAAAGTTTCTGGTCACTTTTAGATAAATTTTTTAGTAATTCCTGTGGTCTGGCTTTCCAAGTCATAAACTGGAGGGATGTATTGTGGGGAGGCCACATTCATTTTTCTTTCTAATGAGTACATGCATCGCTGATTTCCCAATTACAGCTGTAGCAGGTTGGGCAAAAAAGGGAATATCACTTGCTCACGTTTTCTCAAAGACCACCTCTTTCGTGAGAGCCTCTGGTGAAATGAATTTGCTCCTAATCAAATATATATTTTCTAATGTTTAAAGGTGAGTATATAAATTCATCATTTGATGTGAAGAATGAAGAATTACAGGCTTTCCTCATAGCTCAGTTGGTAAAGAATCCTCCTGCAATGCAGGAGCTACTGCTGCTGCTGCTAAGTCGCTTCAGTCGTGTCTGACTCTGTGTGACCCCATAGACGGCAGCCCACCAGACTCCTCTGTCCTTGGGATTCTCTAGTTAAGAATACTGGAGTGGGTTGCCATTTCCTTCTCCAATGCATGCAGGCATGCTGAGTTGCTTCAGTTGTGTCCGACTCTGTGCAACCCATGGACAGCAGCCCACCAAGCTCCTCTGTCCAAGGGAGTCTTTAGGCAAGAATACTGGAGTGGGTTGCCATTGCCCTCTCCTGCAATGCAGGAGACCCCAGTTCAATTCCTGGGTTGGGAAGATCCCCTGGAGTATGGCTAGGCTACCTACTCCATTATTCTTGGACTTCCCCTGTGACTCAGTTGGTAAAGAATCTGCCCTCAATGCAGGAGACCTGGGTTCGATTCCTGGGCTGGGAAGATCCTCTGGAGAAGGGAAAGTCTACCCACTCCAGTATTCTGGCCTGGAGAATTCCATGGATCATATAGTCCGTGGGGTTGCAAAGAGTCAGACACTACTGAGTGACTTTCGCTTTCATGAAGAATTATGGATGAATGCTTTTGATATTTTTTTGTTTTTTGTTTTCACTTGTTTTTTTGTTTTGTTTTGTTTTGTCTCTTGGTGGTTTAGTTGCTAAGTCGCATCTGACTCTTGCAACCCTATGAACTGTAGCCCACCAGGCTCCTCTCTCCATGGGATTTTCCAGGCAAGAATACTGGCAGGGGCGGGGGGGAGTTTGCCATTTCCTTCTTCAGGGGATCTTTCCAGCCCAGGTCTCCTGTACTGCAGGTGAATTCTTTACCAACTGCGTCACCAGGGAGGCCCTGTTTTGTCTCTTAGGAAAGGAAAATGGAAAACTTAGAAAGACATAGTGTCTATCTCCATTGTCTTAGATTTGCCTCCTCTTAGATTTGCCTCCCCATGATCAGCTGCTGCCTCCTGGTCCCAAGATCTCCCTTGGCAGGTAGAGTGCAGGGGCTTCACACCTTCTCTGTTTCCATTCCTGCCACCTCCCTGCACCCCAATTCTTTCTCCATTTTGCAGCCAAGGTGCAAAATCTTTACAAACTAAATGTGATCGTGTCTCAGCTGAAGAGCTTTCCATAGCTCCCATGATATTGAAGCCAAATCCAACCTCTCTACCCTGACACTGAATTAAATCTCAGAGAGTTTTGGGTGAAGTAGACTAATGCCCAGAGTGGGCTAATTCCCTCAGGCTGTGTGTCCCAACCTGGAAAGGGAAGTGAGAAGTTTTATAATAATGGTTCAAAGAGAACATGATCAGCTCATGGAAATTCTTCTGATTGATCTGTGGGAGTAAGTGGGAGTCAGCATCATCAGTCTTCTGGCTCCAACCAGTCTGGGGTCTACTTGCTTATGGGGAGCATACTGTTAACTTCTCCTAGCAGGTGTTTTCAGTATCTGCAATATAACTCAAAAATATTTTATGTATATATGAGGGGGATACAGGACCCTGCCCCATGGCTGCACTTTCGTTTCTTTTGACTGCTCCTCCCTTGTCTCTGCATCCCTTCTTTCCTAATTAGCAACTGTTTGGAGCAGGGAAAGTCATGCAGGCTAAATGAAGCCTATCTCCTGTAATCAAAGAATTGAGGGGCCCAAGAAGGCTTCTGTGCCCATAGAGTCCTTCTTGGTATCAAAATTTAGAATAAAAGCATAAGTTCTTTTGGCCTAAAATGACCTAAATGATGTATTCTTTATGACTTCCCTGACCTTATACTGCTACCCTAACTTCCCTCTCAATTCAGTCTCTCAGCTCAGTCATGTCCAATTCTTTGTGACCCCATGGACTGCAGCAAGCCAGGCTTCCCTGTCCATCACCAACTCCTAAACTTGCTCAAACTCATGTCCATCGAGTCGGTGATGCCATCCAACCATCTCATCCTCTTTTGTTCCCTTCTCCTCCTGCCTTCAATCTTTTCCAGCATCAGAGTCTTTTCCAGTGAGTCAGTTCTTCACATCAGGTGGCCAAAGTATTGGAGTTTCAGCTTCAGCATCAGCCCTTCCAATGACTATTCAGGACTTATTTCCTTTAGAATTGACTGGTTGGATCTCCTTGCAGTCCAAGGGACACTCAAGAGTCTTCTCCAATGCCATAGTTCAAAAGCATCAATTCTTTGGTGCTCAGCTTTCTTTACGGTCCAAGTCTTACATCCATACATGACTACTGAAAAAACCATAGCTTTGACTAAATGGACCTTTGTTGGCAAAGTAATGTCTCTGCTTTTTAATATGCTATCCAGGTTTGTCATAACTTATCTTCCAAGGAACAAGTGTCTTTTAATTTCATGTCTGCAGTCACCATCTGCAGTGATTTTTGGAGCCCAAGAAAATAAAGTCTGTCACTGTTTCCATATCTATTTGCCATGAAGTGATGGGACCAGATGCCATGATCTTCGTTTTTTGAATGTTGAGTTTTAAGTCAGCTTTTTCACTCTCCTCTTTCACTTTCATCAAGAGGCCCTTTAGTTCCTCCTCACTTTCTGCCGTAAGGGTGGTGTCATCCTTCCCTCTACTCTTCACCAAAAAAATGAGTGTACACACACATGTAGACACACCCCTTCCAGCTTCCAGCCAAAAGCAGTTGGGAGAGAGGAAAGTGACGGGGGATAAAAGGCCTTCTCAAATGCCCTTTCCTATATCTCTACTGCCCTTCCCCAGAAATTTCTTCCTAAAACTTGTGTGCACAGAATTACACTAATCATAATTTTTTACCTAGGAAACACTCTTTACACTGATACTAGTTTGAAAATTAAAATGTTGACAATAACTTTACATCTACCTGTGAGATTCTCCATTATTCTGATCTGCTTCCTTCTCCCCAAAGGAAATACCATCAGAATCTTGAGCTGATCTTTTGTCTTTCTCTCCTTCTTTACTTCCTCTCTTCCCTCATTATTTCTATCACATCTCTATATTAAAATATTAACATATATATTATTTAATTACAGTTAACTTTATTGATTAACATGGTAGCTGAATATAATCTTTTGTAGTTTTTCTCTCTCTCTTTTTTTTTGCATTTTTCTCTTTTCTTACTTTTTTCACTTAATATTATATTGTTCAGAGTCGCCTATCTGGTTGTAAGTAGCCATACTACACTCTTTTAGACTGGCATATAATATGCAGCTGAGTGAATATACCACAATGAATTTATCCATTCTTCTTTCAATTGGCATTTGGTAACTGCTTCCAAGTTTTTGTTGTTATGTGGTTAGAGCCAATCTGAGCATTCTTAGTTTCTTTTTGCACAAGACTTTCTGCTATATGTCCTAGGATGGGGAGTGTACTGAGTTGTCACTATGTAAATATTAACTTTATACAGTAATGGCTATCCAGAGTTACACCATTAATTTATACTCTTTAGCAATATATAAGGCTATCCTATGGCCATATACTCTCCAGTGACAGAAACCAACATGTTCACCAGTGCTGTCTTTGATATGTGCTATTGAAGTGGTGTAAAACTACATCTTCTATATATTCCCCAATCATCAGTAAGTATAAATGAAGGTGAATTCTTCCCATTATTCACTATATTAAGTCCTATTAAAATGTCAGGTCTCAACTTAAATGTATTTCCTCATATTGGCCCCCTTTTTAAAAAAAAATAATCTCACGAATCCAAATCAGTCCTCTAAACTTTCCCTCCTCTACATATCTGTGGGCAATTTGTTTTTGGCAATGAAGACATCTCAGTACTATCTTCTTTGCCAGGAAAAGTCCCCTTTATACTTTATATAACCCTAAAGGTATGGTGAGAAAGTTATATGATGCCACCAAATGGTTTCAGATAGAAAATTCTTAGAAATTATTTAACCAAATCCTCTTGTATTAATTTGAAAGTGAAAGAAACCCTATTCAAACTGGCTTTAGGACAAAAGGAACAGCCATCAGTCAATGTAACTAGCATTTTCAGGTCTGGATGGATCAAAGTGTTCAGACAAAGTTGACTCTGTCTCTATGATCATCATTCAGCTTTGCTTTTGCCTATCTTTGTTCTCTTGTATTGCAGACAGTTTTTTTTCTGTACTGTCAGGCAGAGTAACCTGGCGCCGTCAACTTCCCATCATCAATTTTGTAACTCCAGAGACAGAGGAATTCTTTCTCAACATTTGTATGAAAAACACCAGGAAATAATAATAGAAAGTAGTATAGTTAGCATGTGTTGGGTATTTGCTTTATGCTCTTAGCTTTATGCTCATTCTTGCATTTAATTATACAATTCTGAGGAAGCCACTATTAATATCTCTACTTAAAAACTGAGATTTAGAGAAGTTATGTAAGCTGTCCAAATTCACACAGCTAGCAAGTGGCAGAGCTAGATTTAGAAAGCAGGCAGTTTCACTGGCTCTACCTGGGTCATGTTTCTTGAATTCCTTACTGGCTGGGGCTTGGGGCACTATGATTGCCCCATCCTTTGCCTCCTATGTATTCTGTAGGCCAAAGGTGCATAGTTGTCTCTCCATATCTGTAGGGGATTGGTCCCAGGACCCCCAAGGATATCAACAGTTGGGGATGCTCAAGTTCCTTGTATGAAATGGCAAGGAATCTGCATATAACCTAAGGCACATCCTCCTTTGAATTTTAAATCATCTTGATTTTACTTATAATACCTGCTGCTGCTGCTGCTGCTAAGTCGCTTCAGTCGTGTCCAACTCTGCGACCCCATAGACAGCAGCCCACCAGGCTCCCCCGTCCCTGGGATTCTCCAGGCAAGGGACTATGTAAATAATCGTAAGTGCATGTAAATGATCGTAAATAACTGCCTGTGTGGGAATTCAAGCTCTGCTTTTGGAAACCTGACATTTTTTTCCCCTAAGTATTTTGGATCTCCCTTTGGGTTGGTTGAATCTCCAGATGCCAAATCCACAGATACAGAGGGCCGGCTGTGTGTGTATAGATGGCCACTGGGGCCCATGAGGAAGGGATGCAGTATTCCTCCCATTCAGTCCCCACCAAAGGGGAGAATGGTATCAAAACAAAAGAGTGTCAGAAGGCGTTCTGGGGAAGACAAAATAGCATTAGCTGCCATAGCCCACCACATCTGTCATTGGACAGGCATGAGGACCTGCATTCTGGAGAGGGGGAATGTCTTTTCCAGGATTAAAAGCCACAGGGATGTCACTGTAAAGACACCAAGTAGGGTACCCTGACTTCTGTGCATGCTTTCTCCTCTGGGCTCCCCAGACTTGCAAAAGAATGGAGAACTGCATTCCCAAGGCCATAGGTATGAGAAAACCCTTCCATCCCCCAGGCTCTGTGCGTGCACAGAGCCTGCAAGCTATTGTTGTGTATGCTGGTCTGAATTAACCATGAAGAGTCTACAACACACAGTTTGAAGAGGTTGTTTCCTGGCCCCTACCCTGAAGTATCTGTAAAATTATTAATAATTCCCCACCACTTCCATGGCAACAGCAAGAGCACTGACCATCAAGGGCTCCTGCAGAAATGGGTGGGCTCTAGACTCCACTGTTTGCCTGAGCGGTGTCTGATGCGTTGCTGTGCTTGTCACTTGTTATTTTAGATGAATCCATGCCTTCCAGCATCAAACTAGATTAAATTTCCATAAAAAAGAGTAATCCTTTCCTCGGCTTGTCAGAAGCGCTGTCTGAAGTTAGCAGCAAATGTAATCTGCTCTGTACACGAGACTTTTCCTTTGATACATGTGGTAGTTGATAAAGACAGTGATTCACTCCAAGTCTTTGCATCTCTCTTCCCACATCATACTCCTCCTCCCACCTCCACCTTCATTTCACTAGCTGCCAAGGCAACCCTGGCTGATTTGGATTAAAATTTTATCTATCTATCTATCTATCTACATATCGATATTTATATCTATCTATCTATATCTATATACATATATAGATAGATATGGATGGGTTCTAGTACCTCTTTCTATGTTGGATCTTGGAATCCTGAGACAGTAGTTTTCCCCATAATTGAGTTCTACAGTTGAGTTTAGCAAACTTCCTACCAGCAAACAGTCTTTCTCTGACTTTCCCTTGGGCTCAGAGAAGCCTATTCTGGAAGGAACACAGATGGTCTGCAGTGAAGTGAAAAAGAAGTCTGGCCAGAAAGCCAGAAGATATGATTTCTGACCCTGGCATTGCTTCCATTGTCTCACTGCTCTTCCTCTCTGAGCCTCTGGGCTCTATACAATGGAGACCTCAACCCCCTTGAGCATGAAGGATATAGCGGCAAGTAACAGGGCTCTGCAAATTGAAAGGGTGGGTTTGTAAATTGTGTGTGTCAGCCTGGCCTGAGGAAATTTATGGCATGTCACACTGTTCTTGGTTTGAGCCAAGAAAAATTTTCCAAAGGACAAAACTTGCAAATATTTTGATTTGCAGTCTGGGTTTCATGCTGGCCTTTCTGAATAGTCTGCATTATTTTGTTACATTCCTCCAGACCCAGCCTCCAAGGGGAAGCCTATATAACATCAACTGCCTTAAGAACTAAGATTAGGTATATTATTTTAGAATAAGACCTTATTTAGCTGTAAATGTGAGCATTTAGGATTAACTCCCTATCCTCATTTAAATCCAATTCCTTGTGAAAACAGCCAGTAGAAAGATTTATGGCTGAGGGTATCTCGTGGGAAGATTTACTCTGAAAGTTCAGGGTTGGGGCAGATGCTGACAAAGTCACAATGCTGATTTGGAATAAGAACTTGGCTTGCAAAGGAGTTTTCAACGTGAATAAATCCATATTCCATGAGGGCCAATGACATTGTTTTAAACTGCAGCTTTATCTTACATGTCAGTATTCACATGAGAGTCCTCTCACAGACATGGTTACCAGACTGCAGTGAACAGCGGGTTTAATACTCCTTCGCCCAGTGTTAGACACTTTTTAGGTATGTACCTGCCACGTGCCGGGGTCTCTGTCAGGTTCTGGACCTATACCACTGAACAAGACAAACAAGGTCCCTGCTCATTTGGAGCTGTGGTAGGATGAATAATGGGCCCCCAAAGATGTGTCCAAATCCCTGAAATTCATGAACATTACCTTATACAGCAAAGGGGACTTTGCAGGTTTGATTAAGTTAAGGATCTTGTGCTAAACAGATTTTCCTGCATTACCTAGTGGACTCAATATAATCATGTTGTAGCCACGCGTTCTGGGAAAAAACTCATTTGGAAGGACAGTGCAGATAATGGAGTGCAGTTTATTACACTGGCAGGCCCAAGACAGAGTCTCCTCCTAGCCAAGGACCCCGACCAGTTTTTGTGAAAACCTTGTATTTCCCAAGTGTACATGCTCAAACCCACCTCCCCAAATTCTCTGAAACTAGTCTGAACAAAGGAAAAGAAAGATACAATCAAAGTTAACCCATGATTTGTATGCCTTAAGCCTAGGTAGTTAACAGTGGACAATTATCAATAGGCCTGTGGTCATACCCCAATAAGCATAATAGAATTTACGATTCTATTTGGTTATACAGATAATTAGGGTATTCTTTTAGGCGATGGAGAATCTAGGTATGAGCCCTGGGGCTCTTCCATAGGGCGGGGTGGGGGTGGGGGGGGGGTCTGGTTTCCCAGTTGGTATGTCCTTTCCATAGATACTGGGCATATAGCTCAAAGTCCACAGTCTGGCCCAAGATGGAGTCCTGCTTTCAAGATGGAGCCTGTTCTGTCTGTTTCCTCCTTCAATCACAGTGGTCCTTATAAGGGATAAGAATAATTAGTAGGAGATACAACAATGAAAATCAAAGAATGGGCTGATGCAAGGAAGGGCCTGTGAATCAAGGGTAGCTAATTTCCAGAAGTTGAAAAGAGCAAGGAAATGGCTCCTTCTCTGAAGTTTCCAGAAGGAATGCAGCCTAGGTTTTAGACTTCTGACTTATAGACCTGTAAAAAAAAAAAATCTGTATTATTTTAAACCACTTAATTGTGATAATCTATTATAGCAGCAATAGGAAACTGATATGGGAGCTTACATTTCAAATGGGGGTGATAGATAACAAGCAAATCAGTATTTCTCAACAGGTACATCTATGAAATTCAAAATGGAGTCTAATATATACTTTCTGCTTCTGTAACTCAGCTTGCTACTTGCACGATCATATAGATCACATAGTTTCAGGGAAGTGGAAACTTACAACAATGCTAGAGACTGAAGCTTATCTCACTCACCCTTGCCCCTGTTCTTGCAATTACCAAGTCCCTGAAATCTTGCTTAACCATGCTTGTCCCTGTAAAGTCAGGCATTCCGTCCTCTGCCCCCCAACTGTTGTTCCTGTGCACTCACAGCCCCTGGTTTAAACTGGCCTATTAACAGTCAGTATTGCTCACTAGAGTCTGATGTCATGCACTGACTATAAAAAACTTGTAACCCCACTCCTTGGAGCTCAGAGCTTGGAGTGCTAACTCTACTGGGCCTGCTGGTGTAATAAATCAGATTTCTTCAACTCTTCGAGGGTCACTTGGTTTCTTGATGGCCAGTTTCTGCAATATATCCACTAAATGCCAGGCATATTTCTCATCATCCTGTTAGTCAAAACTGTCCCACACATTTCTATATACCTTCACAGGTGGCTGTGTGCCGCTGGCTGTGAACCACTCATTTGAATTGCACAAAGTGTCAAGAAGATGCTGAAATGGAGTGCCCTGGTATAGAAATTGGACTTCTGCTCTCCTGTGGACCAAAAGTACTCTGGGACAGTCCCTCGGAGGAGGTGAGACATAAGCTAAGACGGCATGATGGGAAGCAGGCTAGTGACAGTCTGGGGAGGTTCCTACAGGCTCAGGAAAATATCATCCTACATAAAGGCCCTGAGACAGGATATATGTTGTATGTTGGAAGAACAAATACAAGGAAGGGAAATGCAATAGATTGAAGGTTTATGTCCCACCCAAATTCATATCAGTTCAGTTCAGTCACTCAGTCACATCTGACTCTTTGCAACCCCATGGACTGCAGCTTGCCAGGCTTCCCTGTCCATCGCCAACTCCCAGAGTTTACTCAAGCTCATGTCCATCGAGTTGGTGATGCCATCCAACCATCTTATCCTCTGTCATCTCCTTCTCCTCCTGCCTTCAATCTTTCCCAGCATCAGGGTCTTTTCAAATGAGTCAGCTCTTCGCATCAGGTGGCCAAAGTATTGGAGTTTCAGCTTCAGCATCAATGCTTCCAATGAATATTCAGGACTGATTTTCTTTAGGATGGACCGGTTGGATCTCCTTGCAGTCTAAGGGACTCTCAAGAGTCTTCTCCAATACCACAATTCAAAAAGCATCAATTCTTCAGTGCTCAGCTTTCTTTATAGTCCAACTCTCACATCCATACGTGACTACTGGAAAAACCGTATCTTTGACTAGATGGACCTTTGTTGACAAAATAATTCATATGTTAAATCCTAATTCCCAAAGTGTTTGTATTAGGGGATGGAGACTTTGGAGGTGATGAGGTCATGAGAGTTACACTCTCATGAATAGAATTTAGTACCCTTATAAAAGAGACCCCAGGGAGCATTTTGATTCATTTTTCCACGTGAGAACACAGTGGATAAATGGCTGTTAATTATGAAGCAGGTCCTCTCCAGATACCAAATCTGACAGCTCCATGATCTTGGATTTCTCAGATTCCAGAATAATGAGATGAATGTTTATATAAGCCACATAGTTTATGGTATTTTTATTGTAGCAGCTGGACCAAACTAAAATAAGTAGGTTGCCTAGAACAAGGAGAGGGAGGTTGGAGGTGAGACCGGGAAGGAGCCAGGGCTTTCTGTGTAGGTGAGAAAGTCATGATAAGGAATATGATTTTTATTTCAAGTGATAAACTAACACAAAGTGACCCCCATTGTCAGTGCAAGACACATTAGCTTGATATGTTCATTGGATAGTTTGTTTTTGATGCACAAATTATGATGGCTTGCAAGCAGAGTTAGGCAGAAGGAAACATGGGAGTGGATGAAATAAAAGGAAAAAGTGAAAAGAAAGGGAAAAAAAGGAAAGAAAAAAATCAAGTTGTTTCCTATTTGATTCTTTAAAAAATAGTATTTATGCTATTGCTGAAGATATTTTCTTATTTTGTAGAGTGCTCTGCAGTTTACAAAATGTTTGCCTGTCTTAAGTCAGTGGAGTTTTCCCAAATCTTGTGAAGTACACAGGGTTGCCTGCGTTTTCCATAGAAGGAGCGCCTTTCCATGAGGATAGGTCCACAGTCCTATATCCATTAATTGGTAGAAATGGGCCTCATAGCTTCTGTGTAGCTAGTGCTGCCTCTGTAAAAGCATGAAGAGTTTGAAATTCTCTTAATGAAGATCTTGGCTTTTTAATTTATTTCACTTGTTTCTAACAATACCTTAAATTTCTGTAGCACTTTGGATTTTCCAAACGTTTTTGCATCTCACTTAGATTTGATCTTTACAACAATCTTCAAAGGAGATAATGTCCGTTTTATGGATGGGGAATCCAAGACTCAGTGCTTGCATGAGGTGTCACAGAGAAAAGCTTTTGACTCTGAATAAAGTGTCTTTTCTCTTCCTCTCCTGGACAAGAAAACAGTCATTTCAAAGTAGATTTCTTCCCTTTCCTAGTCTTTTCTCTTGTGTCTGTGTGGACATAGGTCTTGGACTCAAGTATGCACCAATGTGGCCTGGCTCTGGTTCTGAAGGTGTGAAACAACAGGTCCATCCTGTAACCTTCCTAGTGTCCATTTCTGTGTCTCTAAAGTGGGCAAACCAATGCCTCATTGTTGAGCTGGGTCCTCAACATTTAGTGCCTGAATTAGCAGTATCAGCATCACCTCTAACGTTTCAGAAATGCCAGTTCTCTGCAGCCCTTCTCCCCTCCCACTGACTGAATCAGACTCTAGGTTAGGGTCCAGCACGTCATGTTTTAACAAGCCCTGGGATATTCTGATGCAAGCTGTGTTTTGACAGCCACTGCATAAGAGCGGTCAATTAAATGAAGTATTATAAATAACCTATTATGTATAAAAGCTGGACAAATAGTAGACACTCAGTAAATGGTAATTGTGGTTACTATTATTCCAGGAACAGAGAAGCAGTTAGCTGCACTCCAGTGTTCCTTCTGATGTATTATACTGTTTCTCAAAGCTTTTTATTCTACAGTTTCCTTTCCACTCATACTTGTTTTATAGAAAACTTATATACAATTTATTCTTTATCATTATAATCTACCACATTAACATTTTTTAATTTATTTTTTTATTGAAAGATAATTACTTTACAGAATTCTGTTGTTTTCTGTCAAACCTCAACATGAATCAGCCATAGGTATAGATTTCACAACTTAATGCTGGCACATGTGTTTTTAAACAGGTAATTTGCTGGGCAATGACTCAAACCTTAGTTACATCTAAGGAAGCAACTCTTTTATTACATCAATCATACCTTCATTGTCAGAACTCAGTAGATTAATATGGCCCATTTGATGGGGCAATAACATGCTTCTTTAGCTGTATTAATTTTATGTAACTTTTGATTGTGCATTATATTGTTTAGTTAGTAGGGAATTATAGGAAAACCATACTCCTAGAAGCACTCACAGAAAACTTTCTTACCATCCTGAATCAGATTTGAAGATGTCCCAAATAATTTGATATGAATCTACAAGTTCCCCAAGAGAGACACTATCCATTCATTCTGCTGCCCCCCAAGAATAATATAGCCAAGATCATCCTAATAAGAACAGAATATAATCATTGTTCTCTTGACTTCTTTCACAAATTTAGATTCTGTAAAAGTTTCTCTTCCCTCATTTGCTAGAAAGCCTAGATTACTGGAAAAGATATTCATGAACATCTGCCCAACACTTTGCAGCTCACTAAGCAATCATCTGGATTTAAGATTGCTGGGGGAAATATCAATAACCTTAGATATGCAGATGATACCACCCTTATGGCAGAAAGCAAAGAGGAACTAAAGAGCCTCTTGATGAAGGTGAAAGAGGTGAGTGATAAAGCTGGGTTTAAATTCAACAATTCAGAAAACTAAGGTCATGGCATCTGGTCCCATCACTTCATGGCAAATAGATGGGGAAAAAATGGAAACAGTGACAGGCTTTATTTCTTGGGCTCCAAAATCACTGTGGATGGGGTCTGCAGCCATGAAATTAAAAGACACTTGCTCCTTGGAAGAAAAACTATGATGAACTTAGATAGTGTATTAAAAAGCAAGACATCACTTTGCTGACAAAGGTCCATCTAGTCAAAGCTACAGTTTTCCCAGTAGTCATGTATGGATGTGAGAGTTGGACTATAAAGAAACCTGAGTGCCAAAGAATTGATCCTTTCAAACTGAGGTGTTGAAGACTCTAAGGAATCCCTTGGACAGCAAGGAGATCAAACCAGTCAATCCTAAAGAAATCAGTCCTGAATATTCATTGGAAGGACTGATGCTGAAGCTCTAATACTTTGGCCACCTGATGTGAAGAACTGGCTCATTTGAAAAGATCCTGAAGCTGGGAAAGATTGAAGGCAGGAGGAGAATGGGACAACAGAGGATGAGATGGTTTGATGGCATCATTGACTCAAGAAACATGAGTTTAAGCAAACTCTGGGAGAAAGTGAAGGATTGGGAAGCCTGGCGAGCTACAGTCCATGGGGTCGCAAAGCGTCAGACACAACTGAACGACTGAATAACAAGAAGCAGTGATCTGGTAGATAACAGGCTGGTAAGAAATTGTCCCCATTTTCTCAGATTAGTGCACTGAGTCTTTGGGAAACTGAACCAGTTTGCTCAAGCTGTTGCAACCCAACTCTGACAAAATCACTAGGGTCTCTGAGAGAGATCCTCTGGCTTCCAACTTGGGGATTGCTGCCATATTCTGTGCTGCTGGAGATCTGCAGGGCTTTCTTGGTTGCGCTGGGGATCTCTTAGCCTCAGTATGAAAGAAGGTACTCCTGTTTGACTTGGCTCACTCACAACTCTGAATCATGGTTCCCATGCAGATAACTCAGGACTGGCAAATATTATACAGAGTGGCAGCAGAAACCAGACACAACAAAGTAGTAGAGAAACTGGGATCTGGAGCAAAGAAAGGAAACAGTGGTAGTCGTACACTGTTTTTGGAGCCCTTACTGTATATTAGGCACAGTATTGAGCATACATGTGCATTATGTCATTACATCTTTATAATTGTCCCATGAGATTGCTATTATAACTACCTCCATTTAATAAATGAGATGTTTCAGACTTAGAGGGGTTAGGCATTTGCCCAGAGTTTTTTAGACAGATAGCAAGCCAGCAAGCCAGAATGCAAGGTCTATCTGTCTGACTCCCAAGCCTGTGTTCTTAACCTTTTGATTACAGTTGTTGACAAGGCACCAGGAAATTGAGATCATTTCCTGTGCTCCTTACTCATTCATCAAAGTTTCTCTTGGCATCCCATCCCTCTCTTGGAGTTCTCAGTGATTAACGGGTCGAGAATACTAGGTCATCTTTGTCTCTCAGAGGTGCTCATCCACATGGTGCAAGCATCAAAAGGCAACCCTGGACCTCAGAATGTACCACAACCCCACAAGAGGGTTTCAGGCTCTGCCTCCCTTTGGTTTATCATTACAGCACTTTCTCTTCACCACTTGCTCTGGGCAGTTGGTCATGCAGTTAATAAACACATCTACTTACTTTATATTCTCAAGCACAAGGGGAAAATATTAGATATAAGCACAGTCAGATTTATAATGGTCTAATTTAATAAAAATGTCAACAGATAAATGCACATTTAGCTAGGAAATAAATATCAAGAATGAAGAAAGCGGACAGTGGAGTAGGTTGTAAGAAATTAACGGTAAATTGTTTGGGTTGACAGTGAGTATAAAACAAAATTGCACCTTAAAGACATTTTGAAGCAATTTAACAAATGCATTCTTTGATGTGAGAGGAGGCAAGTGAATCAAGGTGGCTTTGATATAGGACAGGACCCCCTCCCCAAGGTGGGGGCATTCACTTGCATTCTGTATTGTACATTTGCAAAATGCCATTTTATGCAAGCCAGGAACAATTGTCTGAGAATCATTTTCTCTCATGTAATGGGCTTCACAACACCAAATGGAACTCTTCTATAAATTCTCACCAAAGATATCTAAAAAAATTTCCTCTTGACAAGATCAGCTTGTTACCTGGCATAGCAAAAGGAAAGTGGCTTAACTTTGGCAAAATTTGATATGTATCTCAGAACTGCAACTTACTGACTGTGTGAGATGTTCCACATTACCAGACCTCTCTGAGCCTTGACTGTAAAAAAACAGAGACCATTTCCTGCATGAGGTTACTGTGAGTATCCTGAGTACCCACTGCAATTTCTTCTACCATATAGAAGCTCAATAAACCTTACTCCCTTAAGATACTCATTTATTCAACAAATATTTATTGAGCACCTCCTATGTGCCAGCAGTGTATTTGGGATCAATGAATGATTGATCTTTTCCCTCAGGAAGCTTACTTTACAGCATATAAAGACAGACAGTAAATAAACTGTGTAACATGTTAAGGTGTATTTCAAGGAAATAAAGGGGAATAGGGTATGTGGGTTGCAATTTTAAAGAAGAAAATCAAGGTAGGCTTCACTGATAAGATATCTGAATAGGATCGCCAGATTTAACAAATGAAAATACTAGATGCTCAGTTAAACTGGAATTTTAGATGAATAATAAATAATTTTTAGTATATGTCCCCAGATTGAATGTCTCAAATATTGCACGTTGCATTTCACTATTTATCTAAAAATTCAGATTTCACTGGGTGTCCTACAGTTTATCTGGCAAACCCGTGATTTGAGCCCAGACTAGAGGAAGTTGTGTGTGTGTATTTCCATTTATCATCGTCTTTTAGCACAAAAGACTATGTTATTTTTTCTAGTGGAAGGGTTGCAGGATGAACCTACCTAATAACAGAGGAAATTCCTGGTCCCCAACATGTGCCTGATGGACCGGGAAGCCTCATTCATTGGAGTGAGTTTACAGTTGACCTGTTCTAACACTGCTGCTTCACTACCCAAGCCCTCAGCCACAGACTGACAAGCTCAGTGGCCCATTCAGAAACCTCTGCTGGTCTAAGCTTATGGAGCTCAATTCTCTTGGTCTGAGCCTCCTCAAGGACTTTTTTAAGATACATTTTTTAAAGTTTGGAATAATTTCAGATTTCCAGAAAAATTGCAAAGACGGTACAGAGAGTTCTCGTATCCACCTCTCCCAGTTTCCTCTAAAGATAACATCTTACATTACTGTGGTACATTTGTCAAAATGAAGAAGCCAACGTTTCTCTGAGATTTTATTCTGATTTTACCCAATTTATCTGTTAATATTATTTTCTCATTCCAGGATGGAAGCCAGGGCACCACATTGTATTTGGTTGTCAGGGCTCCCCAGTCTCTTTTGGGCTCTGACAGCTTCTGGTCTTTTCTTATTTCACTTCACCTTGACAGTTTAGAGGAATACTCGTCAGTTTTACACTTTGTCAAATGGCCCACAATGTGGGTTTGTCTAATCTTTTTCTTAAGACTATAACGGAGTTACGGCTTTCAGAGGGAGAATGCCACACAGACCTTCTCATCAGGTCACATCAGGGGGTACATGACATTAACATAGCTTCTACCTAGTAATGTTAACTTTGACCATCTGGCTAAGGTAGTGTAAACCAGGCTTCTCCACAGTACAGTTACTGTTTTCCCCTTCCCATATTCTTATCTTTGGATGCAAGTTATACTAAGACCCATCCATACTCAAAGAAGTGAGAGGTTAAGCTTTCATAGAAAAAGTTTGATCCCTTCTCAGCTTAAAAAAAAAAAAAATCATTCATTCATTCAGTGAGTCATTTCTTTATGTTAGTATGAATCAGTATGAATTTGGGTGTATTAATTTTATATTTTGGGCTATAATCCAATACCAGTCTGTTTGTTTTTGCCTATAATTACTCTCGTTTTGGCCACTCATTCAAGTTGAATCCTGTGTCCCTTTGGCATGAGCCCAACCTTTTGTTTTTTGAGCACATCTTTATGCATTGTGAGATGGTCCAGGCGCTTCCTTTTTAACTGCCCAGTCTTAGAATGAACCATTTCACTAAGGAGCCCTACTTCCTTTTACTGGGGGATGGTAGTTAAGAAAAGTCAGTTCTCAGTAATGGGTACCTGAAGACATATAACTGGGTCAAAAAGATTCTCCCAGGAGGGCTCAAGAACCACCTACACCAATTGTGTATTATCCAGGGAAAGCCAGCAGAGGTCACCAAGTACCTGGTAGGGGTGTGACATTATTGACAGATGGGGGGTAAGGACAACTTTGCCTTTTCCTGGTTGGAGCCCTCTTTACAAGTAGGCAGAATATTGTCTATGTAGTATGATTTGAGAGACAATTTAAAGCCTCCCTTCTTTCCTACCCAACTCCAAAATATCCCCCTTTTTGTTCACAGAATGCCTGAAATTTCTCCACTGGAGTTCCAGCCATTTGGTCTTTAAAAGTACTTTCCAATTCAAATAAAATCATTCTTTGTTTCATTAAAAGTTGCCTTTTAGTCCCATTTAAAATTTAGATAAATCACTTGCTTCCATTGATCTCATATTTGGTCATCTGTCGAGTAAAAGATTAGACCAAGTAAAAGATTGGAGGATTCATTTATTCAGTTCCCAAACTTACAATGTCCCCCATGTGGCAACTGAGCAATCCAGGGGTGGGGAGATGAGGCAGGAGCCTGTCACAGCCAGGCAGGTCCAGGGTGGGCAGCGCCCAGCGCTGCACTTGGCAAATGAGCTTCTTTGCCTGCCAAAGTCTCAGTCCATAATCCCAGGGGATCTCATGGAGTAATTAGGAGAAGACTGCTTCAGGAAGACTGATTTTTATTTTTCAAGAGCCTTGTCATTTGTGTGCAGAGCAGGGTTTACTGACCTGTCACATGCTGATGTTCCAGCAGTGAGGCTGGGTTTTGCTGAGTCATCTCTTCCTACACTCACAAGGGATGTCCTGAAATAAATAGCAAGGACTTTTGAGAGAGCTGCTCATAGCTGAAATGCTCTGTTACTACAGATACCACTACTGGTATTAATGATTATGGTTCATACCCTATAGCTCTTACTATGTTCCAGGCACTAAGATAGATAAATAGCTATTTATATCTATAGATATAAACACAAGCTCACTGACTTTTCACACCAGCACCCTATGAAGTTGGTACTGAATCTTTTAGGTGCCGTGTTGGGGTCTCCAAGTAGCTCCAGTCCTTTATATCTCAGTGCAGAAAGAATTCAATGAGAGGCAAAGTAATAGATAAGAAGTGATTTATTATAACAGGATGCTTGCGAGGCTTACAAGTGTACAGGCGAGAGGGTGTCATGCCCCAAGCACTTAGTGGACTACAGTTTTATAATCAAAGAAAAAGTGTGGCAGGGAATAAGACCACTTCCTCATTCTTGAGTACACATCATGCTTCCATCATCGGCTCCTCTTCCAAGTTGCATGGGGGAGTTTTCTTTTCTCTATGTGGTCAAACCAGGACAGTCATGGCACTATGGAAAGATTATTCTAGGTCTCAGTACAATGAGGGTCTTTCATTTTGAAATGCCACCTTTCCATAAATAATTGTTTTTATGTGTGCAGAAGCATATCCTGGGGTCATTAACTTACTGAACTCAGTGGGCAAGTTGTGGGTCTCATGTCACTATTATTTTGTTGTTTTGAGGCATATCTCAGGCTTCTGCTGCATGGTTTTGTTGCTGGGCAAGTCTGCTTTCTTGAGTAATTATTAACTTACTGTGGTTTCCCAAAGTTCCCTAAAGTTTCCTCTCTATCTGCAATCTCTTAACACAATTTCTGAGCTATTTGATTATCCTCAGTTCAGTTCAGTTCAGTCACTCAGTCATGTCCAACTCTTTGCGACCCCATGGACTGCAGCATGCCAGGCTTCCCTGTCCTTCACCAACTCCCAGAGCTTACTCAAACTCATGTCCAATGATTCAGTGATGTCATCCAACCATCTCCTCCTCTGTCATCCCCTTCTCCTCTTGCCTTCACTCATTCCCAGCATCAGAGTCTTTTCCAGTGAGTCAGTTCTTCACATCAGGTGGCCAAAGTATTGGAGTTTCAGCTTCAGCATCAGTCCTTCCA
This sequence comes from Cervus canadensis, assembly GCF_019320065.1. Taxonomy (NCBI): domain Eukaryota; kingdom Metazoa; phylum Chordata; class Mammalia; order Artiodactyla; family Cervidae; genus Cervus; species Cervus canadensis. Next base: position 42,334,346 of record NC_057389.1, on the reverse strand, counting down.
ATGAATATCCAATTAAGAATGACTAGTTTGATCTCCTTGCTGTCCAAGGGACTCTCAAGAGTCTTCTCCAATACCACAGTTCAAAAGCATCAATTCTTCTGCGCTCAGCTTTCTTTATAGTTCAACTCTCATATCCGTACATTACTACTGGAAAAACCATAGCTTTGACTAGATGGACCTTTGTCAGCAAAGTAATGTCTCTGTTTTTTTAAATGCTGTCTAGGTTGGTCATAGCTTTTCTTCCAAGGAGCAAGTGTCGTTTAATTTCATGGCTGCAGTCACCATCTGCAGTGATTTTTGGAGCCCAAGAAAATAAAGTCTGTCACTGTTTCCATATCTATTTGCCATGAAGTGATGGGACCGGATGCCATGATCTTCGTTTTTTTGAAGGATGAACTTTAAGCCAGCTTTTTCACTCTCTTCTTTCACTTTCATCAAGAGGCTCTTTAGTTCTTCTTCGCTTTCTGCCATAAGGGTGGTATCATCTGCATATCTGAGGTTATCGATATTTCTTCTGGCAATCTTGATTCCAGCCTGTGCTTCATCCATTGCAGTGTTTCTCATCATGAACTCTGCATATAAGTTAAATATGCAGGGTGACAATATACAGCCTTGATGCTCTCCTTTCCCGATTTGGAACCAGTCTGTTGTTCCATGTCCGGTTCTAGCTGTTGTTTCTTGACCTGCATACAGATTTCTCAGGAGACAGGTAACATGATCTGGCCACTGCTGAGTTTTCCAAATTTGCTGGCATATTGAATGCAGTACTTTCGCAGCATGATCTTTTAGGATTTGAAATAGCTTAACTGGAATTCCATTGATTATTGATTATCCTACTGTATTCCTATCAGTACTATTCCCATTTTACTGAAAAAATCGAGACACAGAAAGATAACTTATCCAAGGTCACACAGTTAAAAATGACAAAGACAATATTTAAACCAAGACAGTCTGGCTCTAGATTTCTGAGTCTTAACCATACTCTGTGCTGCTGCTTTGTATATGTCTTCTCTCTGCTGCTTTCTTCAAGGTAATTCCCCAAGTTACTACCTGGTCCCATCCTTCTCTGCATGCCTCCAGATTCCTGTATTTCAAGATCCTCCTATACAAAGTTTATTGTCCATAGGTCATGCTCATGTACTCTCTCCTATGCCCCCACTCACCCCATGACATCTTGGGGTCTTTCCCAACCCATGTTTCCCAGTTATCACTGACTCAGAGATACATGATAGGTGGAGCTTTTATGATTAGGTAACTTACTCTCTAAGGAGGATTCACATTTCAAAACAGGGCTACTAGCTTAAATCAAAGGAATACATTCTAATAACAGAATAGGTGTCAATAAAAAGTAATAAGGATGATAATAATAATATCAACCAAGTAGAACATAAATGCAGCAGCTAGCATTTTTTAAATGCTTGCCTTCCATAGACACTAGAGGTTGAGTCAGTTGCCCAAGGTAACCAGCTAAGACATGGAGGGGCTGGCATTTGATCGGAAGTCATGGGCCTCTGAGAACACTCACCCTTGAGTTTGACACAGTATTTACCATAGTACCCTTCTAATGATACCACACCCCCGGACCCAATTTAATCTAATTCACTGCTACTCAAAAACTATCTGTAGAGAAGAAACATTTACAGATTTTTGCTTCCTACTTATTATGGATATTTCTATAAAATATGATAATAATGATTATATGATCACATGCTTGGATATTATGACTTTATCAACTTGTTGTCAACATTTCTAAATGCTTTCTGTTAATTTCTGCACTTATCCCCATAGGCTGGTAACCAACAATTCATGGACTGGAAACTTTCTGTGGACCATTCTTTGAATACTAATGGTCAAGTCTCATTCTTTGCAATAAGGTGATTTATTAGATATATGTCTAGGTATAACTGAATTAACTGCACGTTTTTGGTAAAATCTGTTAGAATCTTTGTTCCAAGTATTGGTTATTAAACCCATAAACATTAGGCAGACCTGTTGCTGGACATGTCTGGATTTGAACCCATTCCTGCCTGTCCTTCTTGTGTGGCCTTGAGTGAAGACTGACTTCTCTGAGCCTCTTTTATCATCAATAAAATGGGGTGCTCATATTCACCTGGATGTTTAATTGTGAGAAGTTAATGAGACAAGGATGCTTGGTATGCAGTAGACACTCGATAAATTTTGTTCCCTAGCTACCACATCCTACCCGACAGACACCAATGATACTAATGCCACGTGGCCTTAAGAAGAAGCAAATCATCTAGCACATGTGTTAGGAGCTGGGGTGTGTGTGGTGTGTGTGTGTGTGTTAGTCACTCAGTCATGTCTGACTCTTTGCAACACCATGGACTGTATCTCACCAGGCTCCTCTGCCAATGGAATTCTCCAGGTGAGAATACTGGAGTGGGTTGCCATTCCCTTCTCCAGGGAATCTTCCCAAGCTAGGGATCAAACCCGGGTCTCCCACATTGTAGGCAGATTCTTTACCATCTGAACCGTAGACCCCTACAAATTGTTAATATGTGTTCTAATATCTAACCAGTACTCAAGCACTTCTGATCATGGGGAAAATTACTTTAACCCAGCCACTGGAGTTATAGGTATCAGGAATAAGGACAGCCTGTGTATTTGAAAGGAGAAGCTATCTTTGAGCAGCACTTTCCATCTAGAAAAGCAATTCATTAGACTCAGGAAGGTTGGGACTCCTCTGACCCTTTCCCCTCTCTGGAGCTAGCTGCCCCAGGCTCACCCAGAGAGGACACAGCTCGGAGTGGCCACACAGAGGATGAAGATTGATGTCAAAGTATTAATTTCAAGTCAGCACTGCTGATATAAACTAAACAGATGCTCCTTTTAGCCCATGGAGTCAACTGGATTGTAATTCTTCTCAGTTCTTAGCCTAGAAGTAGAAGAGCAATTTATTGTTGAGGGAACATGTTGGCAGGTGCCTCAGAGGTCTGAAAGGTTAATGCAGGCTGCTGATGGTGGCTGCCTTGTTGAGAGATCTGCCTGCTCATTTTCTGGAGGTGATAGGACTGGAGAAAGCTAGAGTTGGACTGGGGATCAACCTGCCTTTTAAAATCAAACGGATGAGACTGGCTAAGAGATCAGGCCCTGGAGTCAGGTCACCTCCTACATCATGAGCAGTGTGGTGTGAGGCAAGTTACTCATGAGCAGTGTGGTGTGAGGCAAGTTACTCATGAGCAGTGTGGTGTGAGGCAAGTTACTTTACCTCCCTCAACTTGGTGTCTGCATCTATCAAATGGGAGTAAGAAAAAAGCTCTCTTTATAGATCGTGACTTGTCAATTAGTCTCACACACATATCATTGTTTCTCTAATTCTTTTTTTTTTCAATTATTTTTATTAGTTGGAGGCTAATTACTTCACAACACTGCAGTGGGTTTTGCCATACATTGACATGAATCATCCATGGAGTTACATGTATTCCCCATCCCGGTCCCCCCGCCCACCTCCCCCCCCCCACCTGATTCCCCTGGGTCCTCCCAGGGCACCTGGCCCGAGCACCTGTCTCATGCATCCCACCTGGGCTGGTGATCTGTTTCACCATAGATAATATACATGCTGTTCTCTCAAAACATCCCACCCTCACCTTCTCCCACAGAGTCCAAAAGTCTGTTCTGTATATCTGTGTCTCTTTTTCTGTTTTTCATATAGGGTTATCATTACCATCTTTTCTAAATTCCATATATATGTGTTAGTATGCTGTAATGATCTTTATCTTTCTGGCTTACTTCACTCTGTATAATGGGCTCCAGTTTCATCCATCTTGTTAGAACTGATTCAAATGAATTCTTTTTAACAGCTGAGTAATATTCCATGGTGTATATGTACCACGGCTTCCTTATCCGTTCGTCTGCTGATGGGCATCTAGGTTGCTTCCATGTCCTGGCTATTATACATAGTGCTGAGATGAACATTGGGGTGCACATGTCTCTTTCAGATCTGGTTTCCTCAGTGTGTATGCCCAAAAGTGGTATTGCTGGGTCATATGGCAGTTCTATTTCCAGTTTTTTAAGAAATCTCCACACTGTTTTCCATAGCAGCTGTACTAGTTTGCATTCCCACCAACAGTGTAAGAGGGTTCCCTTTTCTCTACACCCTCTCCAGCATTTATTGCTTGTAGACTTTTGGATAGCAGCCATCCTGACTGGCGTGTAATGGTACCTCATTGTGGTTTTGATTTGCATTTCTCTGATAATGAGTGATGTTGAGCATTTTTTCATGTGTTTGTTAGCCATCTGTATGTCTTCTTTGGAGAAATGTCTGTTTAGTTCTTTGGCCCATTTTTTGATTGGGTCGTTTATTTTTCTGGAATTGAGCTGCATGAGTTGTTTGTATATTTTGAGATTAATCCTTTGTCTGTTGTTCATTTGCTATTATTTTCTCCCAATCTGAGGGCTGTCTTTTCACCTTACTTATAGTTTCCTTTGTTGTGCAAAAGCTTTTAAGTTTCATTAGGTCCCATTTGTTTAGTTTTGCTTTTATTTCCAATATTCTGGGAGGTGGGTCATAGAGGATCTTGCTGTGATTCATGTCGGAGAGTGTTTTGCCTATGTTCTCCTCTAGGAGTTTTATAGTTTCTGGTCTTACATTTAGATCTTTAATCCATTTTGAGTTTATTTTTGTGTATGGTGTTAGAAAGTGTTCTAGTTTCATTCTTTCACAAGTGGTTGACCAGTTTTCCCAGCACCACTTGTTAAAGAGGTTGTCTTTTTTCCATTGTATATCCTTGCCTCCTTTGTCAAAGATAAGGTGTCCATAGGTTCATGGATTTATCTCTGGGCTTTCTATTCTGTTCCATTGGTCTATATTTCTGTCTTTGTGCCAGTACCACACTGTCTTGATGACTGTGGCTTTGTAGTAGAGTCTGAAGTCAGGCAGGTTGATTCCTCCAGTTCCATTCTTCTTTCTCAAGATTACTTTGGCTATTCGAGGTTTTTTGTATTTCCATACAAATTGTGAAATTCTTTGGTCTAGTTCTGTGAAAGATACCGTTGGTAGCTTGATAGGGATTGCATTGAATCTATAGATTGCTTTGGGTAGAATAGCCATTTTGACAATATTGATTCTTCCAATCCATGAACACGGTATGTTTCTCCATCTGTTTGTGTCCTCTTTGATTTCTTTCATCAGTGTTTTATAGTTTTCTATGTATAGGTCTTTTGTTTCTTTAGGTAGATATACTCCTAAGTATTTTATTCTTTTTGTTGCAATGGTGAATGGTATTGTTTCCTTAATTTCTCTTTCTGTTTTTTCATTGTTAGTGTATAGGAATGCAAGGGATTTCTGTGTGTTAATTTTATATCCTGCAACTTTACTATATTCATTGATTAGCTCTAGTAATTTTCTGGTAGAGTCTTTAGGGTTTTCTATGTAGAGGATCATGTCATCTGCAAACAGCGAGAGTTTCACTTCTTCTTTTCCTATCTGGATTCCTTTTACTTCTTTTTTCTGCTCTGATTGCTGTGGCCAAAACTTCCAACACTATGTTGAATAGTAGTGGTGAGAGTGGGCACCCTTGTCTTGTTCCTGATTTCAGGGGAAATGCTTTCAATTTTTCACCATTGAGGGTGATGCTTGCTGTGGGTTTGTCATATATAGCTTTTATTATGTTGAGGTATGTTCCTTCTATTCCTGCTTTCTGGAGAGTTTTAATCATAAATGAGTGTTGAATTTTGTCAAAGGCTTTCTCTGCATCTACTGAGATAATCATATGGTTTTTATCTTTCAATTTGTTAATGTGGTGTATTACGTTGATTGATTTGTGGATATTAAAGAATCCTTGCATTCCTGGGATAAAGCCCACTTGGTCATGGTATATGATTTTTTTAATATGTTGTTGGATTCTGTTTGCTAGAATTTTGTTAAGGATTTTTGCATCTATGTTCATCAGTGATATTGGCCTGTAGTTTTCTTTTTTTGTGGGATCTTTGTCTGGTTTTGGAATTAGGGTGATGGTGGCCTCATAGAATGAGTTTGGAAGCTTAAACTTCATCTGCAATTTTCTGGAAGAGTTTGAGTAAGATAGGTGTTAGCTCTTCTCTAAATTTGTTTCTCTAATTCTTTTTTTTTTTTTTTAATTTTTTTTTATTAGTTGGAGGCTAATTACTTCACAACATTTCAGTGGGTTTTGTCATACATTGATATGAATCAGCCATAGATTTACACTTATTCCCCATCCCGATCCCCCCTCCCATCTCCCTCTCCACCCGATTTGTTTCTCTAATTCTTAAGGGGTCAGAGAAAGTCCTTTTCTCACAAGATGTTAATTCATTCAGTCATTTGCTGTCTTTCTTGCACCTGTGGTGGGTGTGCAACTTGCAGTGGAGAGCAAAAAAAGGACCTGATCTCAGAGACTTCCCTGGCAGTCCAAAGGGTAAGACTGTGCTCCCACTGCAGGGGCTGTGGGTGTGATTCCTGGTCAGGGAATGAGATCCCACATGCTGTAAAATGTGGGCTCCCCCACCCCCAAAAGTTCAACTTAAAAAATGATACATGATCTCCATACTCATTGGAGGTAGCAGTTTGATGGGTGAGATGGGCGCTGGTCAAGTCATCAGCCGTATATGTGCCCTGAGTCTGTGGGAGGTCTTCAGAGGGAAATCTGATTGAGTTTGGGAGGTCAGGACCGTCTTCTCTGAAGCAATAGCTCATCTCAGACCTGTTGCCTGAGTAGAGGTTTGGCGCATGGGTGAGAACAGAGTCTGAGCTGGGCAAATAGCATGACTGAGTCTCAGGGTGTCTGCTGAAGAGGGGTGATATGCAGACTGCTAGGGAGAGCAGTAGGTGATCAGCTGGGACAGGAAGGTGTGGGCCAGTCTAGAGGTGTGGTCTTCATCCTATGAGCAGGTGAGAGGCTAAGTTTCACAAAGGTTCATCTGGCTGCAGGGAGGACAACAGAGACTACGTTCCCAAGAGTTCTGCTGTCCTCAGCCTGAGGTCCAGGCTCTGGCCTCTGCTTCCCCTTTCCTCATCTATTTAGATACATGCCTCTGCTCTCCAGCACCTGGAGTCTCTTTCCTGCCCTGTCCGCTCTTCCTGATGCCTTCCCTGTCATCCTTTTACTGTCCTCAAAGGCACCTGTCTTAGCCCTGGCTTTGTTGGTCTACGTAGATGTGCTCCATCCTCTCACCGTCTAGCCATCTCTCCTGTAACCATCTCCTGCCTCCATAAAGTCACTAGTCTGCCAACCAGGAAGGGCTCCACTTAGTGCATGAGGTTTTAAAATTTTATGAAGCCTTTTTGCATTTGTTCCTCTATTAGCTCCTCATTATAATCTCATTAAACAAGTAGGACAAGAATTACTATCCCCACTTGTTAGATAAGAAAACAGTTTGAGAAAAGTCAGGAGACCCATGCACAACCATGGAGACAGTGAGTATCAGGGGTTCCACTCAGAGGTCAGGTCCTGTCACTTTGAACCCCTTGACTTTTTTTTCTTTTGTGTGTGTGTGTATAAGTTTTTGTATAAACATTGACTTTCTTTTCTCTTAGACATATACCTAGGAATTGAGTAGGTGGATCATACAGTGAATGTAGTCTAACTTATTTAGCCGAATGGAGTGAACTTGTTTCCTAAACAGTCTTATAAAATGTGTTTGCTATTTTACAATCCTGCCAGCAGGGTGTGAGAGTTCTAATTACCCTGCATATTTGCCAATGCTTGATATGATTAGTCTTTTAATTTTTAGATGTTCTAATAGGTGTTTAGTGGTATTCGTTGTAGTTTTATTGTGCTTTCCTCAAATGATTAATGATGTAGATTTTACAGTGTTCCTGCTTGTTTTCAGGGCTGATTCCACTCAGTTTTAATAATGAACTTCTTTAATTAAATCCAATACATGTTATTAGATTTGTTTGTTGTCATGAATAAAGTGAAGGAATGGCTTTTTACATTTTAGATGTGATCTCATTATATATATTCATCAAGAGTGGCATTTATCACTTTGTACAATGATCTTTCTTTATAAATCTGTCTCTTCTTCACTAGATGTGAGCATCTCAAGAAAAAGTCTCTCTGATTTGTTTTCATATCTCCATATCTACCACAATGCCAGGATCACAGTAGAGAATTTGTAAGTGTTTGTTGAACCAAATTCATGTGTTTTTCTATAAGAACTAGCTCTGCGGTAGATGCTAAAAAATGTCAATATTTAAAAGATCAAGTGAATAAGTAAATTTTGGATTTGCAACCATGTAACATTGGCTGGCTATCATCCTCTTTCTGATTCTCAATTTTCCTGTCTCCCAAATGGGCATGTTTGATCAGATGCATTTAGGATCTTTCTAAATATTACCAATGTCCCCAGACCTCACCTACCTATATCAATAAAATAAGGTCATTTTTCTCTTAGTTCTTGAATTATAGACTCTAACTCATGCTCAGATGAATGAGGGGTCTGGTCCTGAGATTTCCTACCCTAAGTCTTCCTCAGGTGACCACACTGAGAATCACTGTGCTTGGATGAGAAGGATACACCTCACGAGGGGGATGTAGAACCCTAGGGTCACCCCTTCACCCTTTTCCTCCCTAGGTTTTGAAGCAAGATTTCACTTTGCATTCAGAGAATGATTTTGCAGACTTAAAATGAACAAAAAACAAAACCTCTGCTCTAGACTTTTGGGATGGGGCTGTAAGGAAGACTGTTTCAGTTGAGATCTGCCAGGAAGGCTGGGTCAGGAAGGGTATCAACTAAAATAGCCCACTGTCCATCTGTGTGTGCCCCAGCTTTGCAACCCCATTTTCTCACAGGGATCCTTCTCTATGCCTGTAAGAATTCTCTGGTAATCTACTGGCCCCAGCCATTACCAACTCATGCTCCATCAGACACCTTCTAATAACATTAAACCTTAGAGGGAAGATATTCTACTGCTGTGTGTGCTAAGTCACTTCAGTTGTGTTTGACTCTGTGCAACCTCCATGGACTGTAGCTCACCAGGCTCCTCTTTCCATGGGATTCTCCAGGCAAGAACACTGGAGTGGGTTGCCATGCCCTTCTCTAGGAGATCTTTCCAACCCAGGGGTTGAACCTGGGTCTCCTTCGTTGCAGGAAGATTCTTTACCGCTAAGCCACCAGGGAATCCCCATTCTACTGCTCTTCCCCCCAAAAATCTTCTTGTTTCTTCTATAATTTTTTTGTGTGCAAATAAATTCAGGGAAAAGGACATCTAACTGACTCTATACTACCATCTTAGTCCTAGAACGGTTATATAGAACATGCTCCATGGAATCCATATCAGAATCCTCAGTTTCTTGTTGAAGATTCTTGACAGAATGGAATCTCTGGAGGAAGATGCTGAGATCTGCAGTTAAAGCCTTGAGTATCCATTACACATATAAAATGTTTGAAAACCATGGCCTTAGACCCCTACTGCCACCCAAAATTATAAGGGTAATAAGTGGGTGTCCTTCTCCCCCAAAAGAGGTCTGGTACATGGTTTTTGCCTCTGTAACTAAGTTCAGTTCAGTCGCTCAGTCATGTCCCACTCTGCGACCCCACGGACTGCAGCACTCCAGGCTTCCCTGTCCATCACCAACTCCCAGAGCTTACTCAAACTCATGTCCTTCGAGTCAGTGATGCCATCCGACCATCTCATCCTCTGTCATCCCCTTCTCCTCCTGCCTTCAATCCTTTCTGTAACTAAAATTTACTTAAGTGGCTCATATTCGTGAGGTCGATGGACCTCTCTTTTTATCCTCACTGTTCAGCAAACATTTACTGAGCTTCTTGAGAGCTGAACACTGTGCTAGGATCTAGGCTTCAGCAGGGAACAAAGGCAGACTCAATTCCTGATCTCACCAAGCTTGCATTCTAGTTTGAGAGAGACAGACAGCAAACAAAATTTTAAAAAAGGGCAAGGCAGCTAGTGCCACAGCACAATAAAGGTAGTGGGCAAAGAGAGGTGATAAGTAATGTATGGAAGGGGAAAGGGAGCACGGAGTCAGAACACCCTCTGTGAGGGCAGGTGTGAAGTGGGTGGAGCCTGAGACAAGACCCGAGAGCCAGACATTCAGGCAGAGGAAATATCCAGTGCAAAGGCCCTGAGGTCAGAGAAAGTTCTTTGTTTCAGAAATGGAAAGGAGTCATTCTGGCTAGGGTATGCTGAATGAGAGAGGGAAAGGAAAATCAAGAACATGAGAGAACAGAGTGAGAAAGAGAGCAAAAGAGAAATAACTGGAAATGGAAAGGGGGAAAGGAGGCATTTTCCCACTTTCCCAGGGGAGGATTACAAAGATGAGCAGAGCAGGGAGGGAAAAAAGTGAGGTGTCCATACAGACTACTTTATGGAAATAGGAACGGAATTCGTTATCTTGGAAGGTAATTAAGCCAAGAGAGTGAACGAAGGTTCAAGAGTCAACACGGTTTATTTATGGAGATGGAGAGAAGGCAAAGATCCGATGACAATGCTGGGAGATGAGATTAAAATAAATGTAAAGAGGGTTGGCATATTGACTGTGTGACCTTATACTGTTCTAAAATTTAATTTTGTCTAAAGACATATTAAATATGGAAAGTCTGTTGGTGCTTTAGAGTCATCTAATATTCTGAACAATGTCCTTGCAACAATCAGATCATTTTAGCTCCAAGGCTCTGCTAAAAGCAATGTTCATTCCTTAAATTTTTGTCTCTTGCCTCAGAAATATTGCAGTAAGCACCTTTAATCTTTTTGAAAAGTCAGATCCTTTCAGTGAGGAAAAATTTACTTTTTCTGATGGTAAGGTAAATTATATTTTATTGTAACAATTACATAATTACTTTATTACAGGCAAACCCGTCCTTACTCAGAGGGTTGCATATTATAGGTTGTAACTATACCTGCTTCCTTTTTCAAGTTCTTAAATGAAAAGTAGAGAGAGCTCTGAGAAGAATGTCAACATTTGTGGTAAATTTTTTAGGTGATTGGGTTAGTGAGAAAGTCCATGTGCTAACTCAAGACAGCAGACATGTTTTTCTTTTAAAATTACTTATCACTGGATGATCTACACAAAGATCATTTTATGTTGCATCTGAAACCTCAGTTGTATTGCTCTCTAAAGGAACCTTCTGTTAGAAAGCTTTTTTTTTTTTCATTTATTCTTATTAGTTGGAGGCTAACTACTTCACAACATTGCAGTGGGTTTTGCCATACATTGACATGAATCAGCCATGAAGTTACACGTATTCCCCATCCCGATCCCCCCTCCCACCTCCCTCTCCACCTGATTCCTCTGGGTCTTCCCAGTGCACCAGGCCCAAGCATTTGTCTCATGCATCCCACCTTTAAATGATAGAACCAAATCAGTCAAATAAGGCAGGCTTCCTGAAGGAGGTGAACTTATTATTTTCATGTTTACCGTTTATTATCCTCTTTATTTTCAATTGGATTATAATTGTTTTACAGTCTTGTGTTACTTCTGTTTTTCAAAGCCTAGATCAACTATGTGTGTACATACATCCCCTCCCTCTTGAGTCTTCTTCCCTCCCACCCTCCATCTCACCCCTCAGGGTTGTCACAGATCCCCGAGCTGAGCTCCCTGTGCTATATACAGCGGCTTCCCACTAGCTGTCTATTTTATACATTATCATGTATACATGTCAATGTCATTCTCTCAATTCATCCCCTCTTCTCCGAAGGCAGTAAATGTTTAAGGTAGCAGTTTCAAACTTCAGTGTTCATAGGGACAAATCAGGTAACCTGGATGCATAAATCAGGGCTCACCCTGTCTTTTAATGTCCCATACCTTTGGTAGACACTTAGGTATAAAACTTCTGATCTCTTTTTAACTTCTGATCTCTCTTTATGTGCTTTCCCTCATAGCTGTTGGTAAAGAATCCACCTGCAATGCAGGAGACCCCAGTTTGATTCCTGGGTCGGGAAGATCTGCTGGAGAAGGGATAGGCTCCCCACTCCAGTATTCTCAGGCTTCACTTGTGTCTCAGCGGGTAAATAATCCACCTGTAATGTGGGAGACCTGGGTTTGATCCTTGGGTTGGGAAGATTCCCTGGGGAAGGGAAAGGCTACCCACTCCAGTATTCTGGCCTGGAGAATCTCATGGACTCGATAGTCCATGGGGTCACAGAGTCGGACAGGACTGAGTGACTTTCACTTTCACTTTAGATAAAGCAGTTGCTGACCCTTGGCTTCATTCGGTGTCTGGGAAATATCAAGGCATGGTGGAGACTGTGGCGATTTGGAAACTGCCTGCTCTGTCAAAAGGGAAAGTCTCCCTTCAGTCCCAGCTGATTGTTCCCTAGAAGTGACATCCATCCATTATTGCCAGGTCATCTCATTTCTTCAAAGAGAAACTGGAATTATGAACTTTTTTTTCAATATGAACTCCATGTTTTTAGGTTTCCCATTACTTCAAACATTTTATGAACTCTGTTTAGACACTACTGCCTGGGCCAAATCACACACGCTTGTGGGGACAGTCCAGCTCACTGGCCTCTGGGCATGCCCTCTGTTCAAGGGGAACCACTCTGTTTCTCTCCAGTTCACAGTGTTCTGCTTCTCTAACTCCAACTGCAATCTTAGCTTAGTGGAAATTTGGAAGAAAATCAAACGAATTATATGTTTATGAACTCAAAGACAAGTTCTTGCTGGATATTAGAATTTCCAAGAAAGGTCAAATTTGGAGTCTTATAAAATGTTGTCTCTATTACTCATTCTTGAAGAAGACTAGTTTTATTCACAGCCACGGCTCTAACTTAGTTTTGAAAAATACCTCCAGCTCTGAGAAGAGATATTTTATGTGACACGGTAGCAAAACTCAGATATTTTCCTGTTTAGATTTATAGCTATTTCTTGCTCTCAGAAGGGCTGCTGCTGGCTCCGTCAGTGAAATGGTGAATTGTCTCTGACAGCAATGAATTCACTCAACGCACTCTTAAACCTTCCCAATTACTGGCTTTTTCCTAAGCCTCAGAGTACATTAATCATGTAACTGAGAAAAGACTTATTATGACCTTCTTTTGTATCAATTTTAGATATAGCCTATAAGTGAAAAAGCTGTCTGCAGATGTGTCCAGTGTTTTCTATGGGAATTTAGGAAAATCAAACAAGAAATGGATATGCAAACTTAAAAAAGGAAATTGTAGCCTTTTAAGGACAGTGCAGTGTCATCATATTCTTATTTAGATGGATTTAGTTTTTGTGGAAAGAGAGAGAGGAGAGAGTTCTGCCTGTCATTTTAACCTCTGTGAGGAGGAAGTGATGGAGACAGACAGGAATCTGCCTGTTTCATTAGTTATGTGCCCATGTGCTCCCGATGTTAGCATCTTACAGAGACTATGGAGTTTAAAGCTGCATATTTTTAAAACAACAGGACCCATAATTGCAAACCAAGCACAGCATGATGTTTGAGCAAATCTGGATATTACATAAGCTACTACTTATTAAGAGGCTTATTACAAAAACCTTATGAAGAGGCAATACTTTCATACCCAATGTGGCTCCTTGCTGAGGTATTTTTCAAGGATAGCTCTTTATTTTTTTTTTCACTTGGTGCGCTGACTACCCTCAGAATGAGACATTGCATGCACACACACATTTCAGTTGCTTCAGTCCTGTCAGACTCTGTGACTCTATGGACTGCACCCCATGAGCCTCCTCTGTCCATCGGATTCTCCAGGCAAGAATACTGGAGTGGGTTGCTATGCCCTCCTCCAGGGGATCTTCCTGACTGAGGGATCGAACCCATGTCTCCTGTGTTGCAGGTGAATCCCTTACTGCTGAGTCACTGGGGAAGCCCAAATGAGGCATTACCTGCAATTTACTCAATCCTCCCCATCATCACCATAACCTTCACCATGTCTACCATCAGCAGATGGCCCAAGCCGCATCTTTCTCTCTAGACCCTATGCTGCTGTCACTCACACTGGAGGTGGACCTGAATGAACTGCTTTCTTGGGTTGACCCACTAGAGCATTAAAAAAATGATTAAAAATCATTATATGAAAGATGATTCTTTTTCTTCTAATATCTCTTATCCCATTTTTATTCCCCACTAACTACACATGAACACTCCACTAAGTGCTGGTTATTTAAAGAAACACATTTCTTGCCTGGTAAACATGCTAAGGGCATCATACCATCTTACCTTTGTATTTGCTAAGGGCTTGTCACACATAGAAGGAACCACCCATTTGATGCTGGAATGGAATTCAAAATGCCTTCTTTAGGAAAAGAAACTAGAATTTTTTTTTTTTTTCATTTAAGCAGTGACTGGGAATGGGTAGCTAAAAGAGAAAATGTAAAAAAGTATCTATGCATTTTTAAGGGAAAATTAGAAAGAGAGTTCAGTTGTACCTAGGTATTCAAAAGATTAGGCAACCCTGAAGGATTAATTGAATACCTATTACCTGTTCAGTTTTGTGTTAAGTGCATTGAAGGACTATGAAGAAATAGAAGGAGCTGGCAACAAACCTGACAAGAGAATGAAACAGCATTAAAAGTACTTGGTAGAATTATTTGTCTGGCTCTTAGAGTTTAAAAAGCATTTAAAATAAACAATCTTACTTGATTCACCCAATTTCTTTAAGACAATGATTATGACCTTCATCTGATATAATAGATAAGGAAACTGAGGCCTAGATTAAGTAAAATACTTTGTCCGGCTAGTCAGTAGCTTAGCCTGTTTTGAACTCAGATGTTTTGACTCCAAACTGTAACGAAAGTTCAGGGGAGGCATTAGCGATTGGTAATGAAAGACAATTCTCCACTCTGTCTCTCAAATGTTTTGGTGTCTTGCAAACAAGAGAATTGACTGCCTTAGTTCTATATCATCTTTTCAGAGTTGTCTGTAGAACAGAGAGTCTTAAAAGGTGGAAACTGTGTTCCTCTCAAGAGCAGAAGACATGTGTGTTTTCTGTTCAGTGCAATAAAGATGATGTCTTCCTCTCAGGCAAAAGGTCAGGCTCATTATAAAAGATTCATGTAACCTGAGAATCATCTTTTATGGATTGAAAAGACATCAGAAGCTCTACAATCCAACCCCCTTGAAAAACCAGCTTTATTAAGATGCAATTTAAATAGTGAAATTGACCAACTTTAAATGGACAGTTTGAGTTTCAGCAAATTTTCATAGTACCATAACTATCAACACAATAAAGATGTGGGATATAGTATTTCCTTCAATCTCAAAATTCCTTCTGCAGTTAATTTATTCTCCTAATCTCTTGCCCTTGGCAACCACAGATTTTTATCTTTAGTTTCCTATCCCTGTAGTTTTGCCTTTTCTGGTATCCCATATAGATGAAAAGATACAGTATATTATCTTTTTTATAATTATATTTATTTTTAATTGATTGGTGATTGCTTTACAATACTGGTTTGATTTACATACAGTCTCCTTCACTTAGCAAAACCTGTTTGAGTTTTGCTCATGTTGTGATGTGAATTAGTAGTCTGTTCCTTTTTATTGCTGACCGGTAGCATATGTATACGCATCAACTTGTTTATCCCTTCACAACTTGAAGAACATCCAGATTGTTTCCAATTTCTGACCGTAAAAATGATAAATATAAACATAAATATTTTGTGTTCAATTCAGTCACTCAGTCGCATCTGACCCTTTGGACCCCATGGACTGCAGCACGCCGGGCCACCCTGTCCATCACCAACTCCCGGAGTTTACTCAAACTCATGTCCATTGAATTGGTGATGCCATACAACCATTTCATCCTCTGTCGTCCCCTTCTCCTCCTGCCTTCAATCTTTCCCAGCATCAGGGTCTTTTCCAATGACTCAGTCCTCCACATCAGGTGGCCAAAGTATTGGAGTTTCAGCTTCAGCATCAGTCCTTCCAGTGAATATTTAGGACTGATCTCCTGTAGGATGGACTGGTTGGATCTCCTTGCAGTCCAAGGGACTCTCAAGAATCTTCTCCAACACCACAGTTCAAAAGCATCAATCCTTAGTGCTCAGCATTTTTTCTTTACAGTCCAACTCTCACATCCATACATGACTGCTGAAAAAACCATAACTTTGACAAGAGGGACCTTTGTTGGCTAGGTAACGTTTCTGTTTTTTAATATGCTGTCTAGGTTTGTCATAGCTTTTCTTCCAAGGAGCAAGTGTCTTTTAATTTCATGGCTGTAGTCACCATCCACAGTGATTTTGAGCCCGAGAAAATAAAGTCTCTTACTGTTTCCATTGTTTCCCCGTCTATTTGCCATGAAGTGAATTGATGGGACTGAATGCCATGATCTTCATTTTTTGAATGTTGTGTTTTAAGCCAGATTTTTCACTCTCCTCGTTCACTTTCATCAAGAGGCTCTTTAGTTCGTCTTCACTTTCTGCCATAAGGGTGGTGGTGTCATCTGCATATCTGAGGTTATTGATATTTCTCCCAGCAATCTTTATTCCAGGTGTGCTTCATCCAGCCCAGCATTTCTCATGATGTACCCTGCATATAAGTTATATAATCAGAGTGACAATATACAGCCTTGGTGTACTCCTTTCCCAATTGGGAACCAGACCGTTGTTCCATGTCCAGTTCTAATTGTTAGAATTAGATAAATATAAACATATTTAGGGCTTCCCTGGTAGCTCAGGTATTAAAGAGTCTGCCTGCAATGTGGGAGACCCTGGTTCGATCCCTGGGTTCGGAAGATCCGCTGGAGAAGGAAACAGCAACCCACTCCAATATTCTTACCTGGGAAATCCCATGGAAGGAGGAGCCTGGCAGGCTACAGTCCATGGGGTCACAAAGAGTAGGACACAACTGAGTGACTAACTAGATGCTAGAAACATATTTTTGATTAGGTTTAAAGAATATATTTATATTTATGTTTACATAAAGCAATAAATATATTTATGTTTATGTTTAAATAAAAAGATGATAAATATAAGCATAAAAATTTTGTTTAAGTATATCTTTTTCATTTCTCATGGGTTAATTTGGACTAGGATCACTGGGTTATATAATAAGTATATTTATATTTATTGAAAAATGGCCAGACCATGTTCCAGTGGCTATACCATTTATGCATTTTGGTTAGAAAGATAAGAGTATTCCAACTGTTCTACATCCTCACTAACACTGGTATGAGCAGTCTTTTCAACTGTAGCCCTTCTGAGAGGGCATGTAGTAGTGTCTTGTGACTTTAATTTACACTTCCCTAGGGACTAATGATGTTAAGCATATTTCATAATCTTTTTTGCCATCTGTATATGTTCTTTGGTAAGATGTCTGTTAGAAACTTTTCCCTATTTTTAAAAATCTGTCTTGTTTTCTTACAGAGTTACCAAAGTATTTTCATATATTCTGGAAATAGGTCTTTTGTGAGACGTTTGTTTTGAAATTATTTTTTCCTCAGTCTATGGCATGCCTTTTCAATTTCTTTACAGTATCTTTTACTCAGGAAAATTTTAAATTTTGATAATGTCCAGTGTGTCACTGTTTTTGTGTCTAATCTCTTGTGTTTTTTGTTACCTATTTAAAAAGCTGCCTAACCCAAGGCTGCTTGTACTTTCTTCTGCGCTTTCTTTTAGAAATGTAATAGCTTTAATTTTTACATTTAAATGTATCATCCATTTCAAGTTAATTTCTTGCATGCCACATGAGGTAAGGGCTAAGTTTCATTATTTTACATGTTCAGTAGTACCAAAACCATATGTTGAAAAAATTATCTCTTTCCCACTGAATTCCTTAGTAATTTTGTTGCAAATTGATTGACCATGTAAGTATGAGCCTATTTCTGGAATATCTATTTCATTAATCTCTATGTCTGTCTTTATACCAAATACTGTGTTATCTTGATTATTATAGCTTTATGAGAATGTGATATAATTCCCCCACTTCAATAAAGGAAAGATACTTGCCCCAAATCACAGAGCAGGGGAGCTCCAATCCAGGACTAGCATTGACTTATACTTATTCAGCAGTGGCCACAAGACTGCAAACGGTCAGTTTTCATTCCAGTCCCTAAGAAAGGCAATGCCAAAGAATGCTCAAACTACCACACAATGGCACTCATCTTAGATGCTAGTAAAGTAATACTCAAAATTCCCCAAGCCAGGCTTCAACAGTATGTGACCGATGAACTTTCAGATGTTCAAGCTGGATATAGAAAAGGCAGAGGAACCAGAGACCAAATTGCAAGATCCATTGGATGATTGAAAAAGCAAGAGTTCAGAAAAACATCTATTTCTGCCTTATTGACTATGCCAAAGTCTTTGACTGTGTGGATCACAACAAACTGTGGAAAATTCTTAAAGAGATAGGAATACTAGACCATCTGACCTGCCTCTTGAGAAATCTGTATGCAGGTCAGGAAGCAACAGCTAGAACTGGACATGGAACAACAGACTGGTTCCAAATTGGGAAAGGAGAATGTCAAGGCTGTATGTTGTTACCCTGCTTATTTAACTTATATGCAGAGTACATCATGAGAAACGCTGGGCTGGATGAAGCACGAGCTAGAATCAAGATTGCCAGGAGAACTATCAATAATCTCAGATAAGCAGATGGCACAACACTTATGGCAGAAAGTGAAGAAGAACTAAAGAGTCTCCTGATGAAAGTGAAAGCGGAGAGTGAAAAAGATGGCTTATAACTCAACTTTTAGAAAGCTAAAATAATGGCATCTGGTCCCATCACTTCATGGGAAATAGATGGGGAAACAGTGGAGAGAATGACAGACTATTTTTTTTGGCTCCAAAATCACTGCAGATGGTGACTGCAGCCATGAAATTAAAAGACAATTACTCCTTGGGAGAAAAGTTATAATCAACCTAGAGAGCATATTAAAAAGCAAAGACATTACTTTGCCAACAAAGGTCTGTCTAGTCAAGGCTATGGTTTTTCCAGTGGTCATGTATGGATGTGAGAGTTTGACTATAAAGAAAGCTGAGCACTGAAGAATTGATGCTTTTGAACTGTGGTGTTGGAGAAGATTCTTGAGAGTCCCTTGGACTGCAAGGAGATCCAAGTCTATCCTAAAAGAAATCAGTCCTGAATATTCATTGGAAGGACTGATGCTGAAGCTGAAACTCCAATACTTTGGCCACCTGATGTGGAGGACTGAGTCATTGGAAAAGACCTTGATGATGAGAAAGATTGAAGGCAGGAGGAGAAGGGGACAACAGAGGATGAGATGATTGTATGGCATCACCAATTCAATGGACATGAGTTTGAGTAAACTCTGGGTGTTGGTGATGGACAGGGAAGCCTGGCGTGTTGCAGTCCATGGGGTCGCAAAGGGCCGGACATGACTAAGGGACGGAACTGAACTGAACTGAACTACTCCCTACTCAGTTCTCCTCCATCTTCCCTACATTGCCTCCTGGTACCATTTGTGCCTGAACGCCTACCTTCACTCAGTTTCCCTAGGCAGAGAAGAGAGAAAATCTGGTGATGTATTTTTATGTTAAGGATTCATGAGATTTTTGCGTTTTGCTCAATCACATACTGTTTCTATTAATATAAAACAGACAGTTTTCCTCCACCTCATTTCTCATCCTTCTCCTCTCAAATCCAAGTAAACTTGATACTCCAGGAAAATGAGCCCCATCTCTCATCCATATACCTCTGGCACATACCCCAGCTGAATGGATTGCTGCTGCTGCTGCTGCTAAGTCGCTTTAGTCGTGTCTGACTCTGTGCGACCCTATAGATGGCAGCCCACCAGGCTCCTCCATGCATGGGATTTTCCAGGCAAGAGTACTGGAGTGGGCTGCCATTGCCTTCTCTGGTTGAATGGGTTGGGCTGATGCAAATCAGAAACGATCACTGCCACCATGAGGACACAAGCCAGCAATACTGTAAGATAGGCTGGCCAGTAGACTCCACACAATCACACCTAAAGAGTTTTCTTTGGCTTCCCTCCTTAATTGGAACTTCTTTAATAGTAACAGATGGTTGGTACAGTATGCAGAAAACAGTCACACAAGCCCACTTCTTTTGCTAAACTTCCTTTATGTAATCAGCAAACATGACATTCAGGACATCTGAAGGATCAACAGACATGGGATTCCCAAATAGTGTTCGCTCTCATTCTGTCTCCCCACTCCGAATTACTGCTTCAGCCACAAGGACTGGCAGAGATCTTGGGGCTTTCCTTTCCAGTATCTGGATCACTGGCCATGTGGATGATAGAAATCCAGCCAGAGAAAGGAATACCAAAACAGTCTTCATTGAAATGTGGGCTCCAGCTGAGAAATAAGTGTTGCTTGAAATAAATATCTTAACCACCTTTCATCCAGATTTCACTCCCAATGCAGTTTCGTGCTTCTTTAAATTTAAGCTTTTAGAGTAATCTCTCCATCCTTACTTCAAAGACACAACTAAAATATTGACTGAGCATTTTGTGTTCTAGTGAAGAGGACATTGCAGGTATGTATGTGTGAAGACTCATATGAGTGGCTAGTAGATGTGATATCAAAAACTGCATTTTGTTGAAAAGATGTGAAAAAGTCATAATTAGCAAACCCAAATGGAGAAAGCAAGAGAAGGGTCATATATCATTTAGAAATATATCATGTATGTTAGAAGCCAAAGAATTTGGTACGATCACCCTTATATACCTGAGGTAACCCTTGCTTCTTCCCTCTTCCCAAATAAAGAAAAAGAAAATCACTTTAGTATAGTAAATTAATGGAGTCTTATGCATTGACAATCCATTGTTATATTTAGCCACTAAATATAGTAAAACCTCTCTTAACTAAAGGACTCTAAAAATAGTGTTCTAGTTCTACTTCTTGATTGAGGATTTATATAGAATCTCTTTCTTCAGCTTTTGTTGAAAAAACTTCCAAAATGTATTAATATGCTTCCTTGTCTTCATAATTCTAGGGAACATAATTGTGTTCTTTTCATGATTCAGGATTTGAAGATTTAGGAGTCATTTGGAAAATGCATCTCCTTTTAAAGGCTGTAAAAGCAGTGATGAAATTGTGGGAGTTCCATTGAGTGTGCAAGGTCTTCAGCCCTCACTGTTCTTGTTGTAAGAAGAGAAGACAGGACTGCATTCATGATTTTTGCACTGCAATGCATAGAGCCTCCAACCTCTTACATATAATGCATGGCCTGAGATATTTTAAAGATGATACTTTCAGCACATCACACCAATCCTAGGAGGTAGTTGTTATCATTCTAAATTTGTACCAGTAGAAACTAGGGTTAGTGAGGCTACATATCTTGCCAAGGTTATAGAATGAGCAAGAAAGAAAGCCAGGAGCAAATTCTGAGCTTTTCCCCTGTACTTCTTACCACTGGGCTCAATGTAGTCAAATTTCAGTTATTTCTTATATCTTGACTTTCTTTTTCCACTGTCCTACAAGATTCTGACTTTAGGCTTGCCCTCTTTTGATAATGCATCATTCTAAAAACTGTACCCACCTAACAGTTGTTATCTCAGACCCAGCACCAGCTCACTCAAATCTGAATGTGTTTAGATTTTGGAAGTAATCACACAGAAACACACCATCAAATTCATTAGGACAAAGTGTGCAATAGTAGCAGGAAGATTAAGGGGATTCAGGGGTGTGTGATATTCCGCATACCCAAATACCATGACCCAGGCAACCCTCATCGACTCTACATATAGAATTGGATGGCTCTGGAGGAGTTTCCAAGGTTTTCTCACCATACATCATGTCCCAGAGCTTTCAACATTGAATGAAAGTGGCAGACACTGGGACTTTGTCTCCTTGAAGGATAGAAGTCACTATGTGGCATCAGTTATTCCAGAAAAGGAAACCAAATTGATGGAGGTCAGTTGTCTCTTCCAAACTTCTCTTGAGAGTAGTACTTCCATAGATAGGAGTTTATTTACCATCTTCCTGAGCTGCAACTTACAAGCATGCAAGAGATATTACAGTGGGCTCATTTGTCTGCCCCATAAAAACAACTCTACACCGTGAGTTGAAGGGCACACGCCAAGGGGTATTGAAGCCTCCCTACAGTGCCTGCCTTTGAGGTCCTGAGGTCAGGGCTACATATTTGTTCCCTGGTTTGGGCTTATTTTAGGGATATGGCATGTAGATTGCAAAGCAAGGACTAGAAGTTTATTTTTAATCCTGTTTTGTTTTTAACTTTTAAAAGCATTACATCTTTATTGTAGAAAATTTGGAAGGAACAAAGAACTTTAGAGAAAACAGGGTAATTGTTTTAAAATGCAAATCCATGCATTTCCCTATGCTACTAAAATCACTTCAATGGTTTCTACTTACACTCAGAATAAAATCCAAACTCTTTCTTGTTCATAGGGTTCTGCATCTTGGTATGTTTCATTTCATTTTTAATGCATTTTATATTGTTATGAATAATGTTTCATAAGAACTTTACCATTCTCCTCAAAAACCAAGACAAAAAAATCTTGACAATATCATTGTCATAACTTTGCTACATTATGTATATATACCATAACATATATATTTTCATAAAGTTGAATAATTGGGTTGTTTTCAGTCATTTTCTTTTATAAAGATTAGGGGGAGAAATATCTTTGTGCATAAATATTTATAGACACTTTTAGATTGGAAAGACTCTGTGTCAATTAGGAGACTGAGCAGGTCATTTAAATGAGATAATGGATGAAAACACTTAACTATACTTAGATGTGCATTATGATAATGAATGTAAATTATTCTACCTTCAGATTCAATTTATTCCAGCCCTACCTTTAGGAATAAATTGGCTACCTCTCGGTATTACTGAAACCTAACCCTCTAACCAGTCTGCCCCCCAGTCCTGCAATTTATGATTGCAAATGTTACTGGTTCAAGAGTTTCTGCACCAGTACTGTTCTTGTGATGACCTGTGCCCCAGTACTCCAAGGAAGACACTTGTGTGGTTCCTTCTTTCTTTTTATTAGAAGCTCTGTGGCCATCAAAACTTGCTCAGTGGAGGAAGTCACCTTGGGGCAAAAGTCCCAGTAGTACCTTTGTGGGAGTGTACCATCAACAGTCTCAGGGGAAGAGGTTATTAAAATAAATTATCTTATACTTCAATTGATGCCCTGAGAGAAGCTTGCATTTTCCCCTTTTTATGTTTCTAACAGGAGGCTTTGTGGGAGTTTGTTTACGTTTGACAGAGTCAGGAAAGAATGGAAAGGCAAAGAAGAACTAGTTGCTTTTTTAGTTGGAGCTTGTTCTTTTTTTTAAATCCCATTCCCTTGCAATTTGAATACACAACTTACAACTTAATCTTTTTATTTTATATTCGTTGTATTTTGGAAAATGCTTACACAGAGTAAAAGAGAAAAACATCCTTATGAGAGGTAGGAAATGCTTGGGGGAGGGAAGCCTCTGAAACATTAACAAGAAAATACAACCAATTATTCAGGGCCAAAAGAGAGACCAAAATCCTAGCCACCCTGCAATCTGAGATAATGCTCTCAGCCCCATCTTTCTGCTTCTAAATCCTACATCTCAAGTTCCAAACTCAAACACCTACATGGTCCAGACAGGTGGTGCAAATGCATTCAGCCAGTTTGGTACAGAGGAGACTGGCTATACCACAGGCAGTATAGTATACTTACTATATATGGATAGTGAAAGTGAAAGTGAAGTCGCTCAGTCGTGTCCAACTCTTTGTGACCCCATGGACTGTAGCCCACCAGGCTCCTCAGTCCATAGAATTTTCCAGGCAAGAGTACTGGAGTGGGTTGCCATTTCCTTCTCCAGGGGATCTTCCCAACCCAGGGATCGAACCCGGGTCTCCCGCACTGCAGGCAGACGCTTTACCGTCTAGTAAGGACATTAACTTATTGGAAGGGCATTTAAAAAATCCTGTGCAGGTCTTGCAAAACAAGTCTCCAAGCTAAATGCAGCCTATATATATTACAGACACATGTCGATACAGTTATGTATGCACAAGAAGGTATGTGTCATACATTACTCAGACCTTTCTGTGTCTATATATAGTTTGTTGTTTAGTTGCTAAGTCATATCCAATTCTTTGTGACCCCATGGACTGTAGCCCGCCAGGCTCCTCTGTCCAAGGGATTTCCCAGGCAAGAATACTGGAGTGGGTTGCCATTTCCTTCTCCAGGGGATCTTCCCCACCCAGGGATCAAATCTACACCTCCTGCATTGGCAGGTAGGGTTCTTTACCACCGAACTACCAGATAAGCTCAAATATATAGAGATAGATATAGATATAAACACAATATACATACATATATATCCTCAAGATTTGATCCTTGACATCAGCTTATTCAAGAAACTAGTTTGTGTTGTTAAACAGAATGCTTACCCTCTTTGTCAGAAACATTTGTATTTGTATTAATATCTTAGTTTAGGGCTTTTTCAAGAACAGTAAGGAGACATCTAGCAATACTTATTAACATCTTATGTAAGTTTTAGAAAATACATTTGGAAAAAGGAAAAATTTTTGTCTTTAATATTTGGTAAGCCTGCATATCCATAGAAAGATGTAATTACAGGCATTTCTGCTTAACATCAGCTCAGTAATCTATTCTTGAAAAATCAGATATTCTACACAAAAACACTAACCCAGAAGCATATTTCCTATTATTTTAAATGGGAAGAATTATAATGCATTATTCATCAACCCCAAATCCCCAACTAATTTCCTAAAACACAATTTAAACACAGACACACACAACAAATTGTCATTTAGGATGTAAAATGCTTAAAACATTGCTTCCTGATAACCAAATTATGAATACAATTGTTCACAAGCAGTCGGTTTGGGGACTGACCATGATATTCTAGGGTATCTTTTCACTAGCAACATTCCCTTTAGTAATAATTAGCATGCTCTTTAAAAAATGTGATTCTGATATTCCATTCTTTGTGATTGGAATGTAATTTGAGAGTTGTCTCCACATATTGTTTTGTTTAAAATGTTGAAGAGTCTGTTTCAATGTAACTTTTTCATATGTAAAGAGTAATGTAAGCCATTGTATTGAGAAACATATAAGTACCATGAATTTGGTAGTGTTAAAAAAACAAAATGACTTTCTTGTTTTGTACAGTTAATGTACAAATGTACATGTACCTTTACAATGTACAATGTACACATGTAATGTACCTTTACGTTAACTGTAGAGGTAGGCTTCAAAGTTTGACTACAGTCTCAAAATGAGCTATTGTCCATAGCGTGTGACATAATAAGATGCCTTGCTGGGAGACTAGTTCAGTGTCTGACACTTAGTTGGTGGTCTAATAATATTATGGCCATTTCCTTTTAATAAACTCCATCAATAGATTCATTAATTGGGGTTATATTTCCATTATAATTAGAAAAGCTAATTTATTTTAAGAAACATTTGTGAGCCTCAATTGCAATCTGGGTTAAAATTCTTACCTAGAGTAGATTGGAGGAAGTGCCTAGATATTGGCTGGGAGGAAAAAAAAAATAAACAAACAACCCAGACCATGAAGGCTTCTCTAAGTCTTCATATGTGGTTTCATATGCAAAGAAACGAAATTCAATAATCAAAAATAATTAAGTTCCCAAGTACGGAGAAGTATGCTCATCGTAGATACATTCTGCTATGGATAATAACTATAAACTCTGGACAAAATGTAAAACACAACTGCTTGAAGAATCTAAGAATAAACAAAAGCAGGAGATTCCAGAAAGTGATAGAAATTTGGGAAATGGGACTAGATAGGATGTTTCCTATTAATATGAATTTTAGCCTGAGGGCATGCAAAGTCAGCACCATGTGGCATCTAAACCTTCGCTAGAAAACCTACAGCCCTTCTGGCCTGAAGAACTAAAGGACAGAGTTCAGAGTGACCATAGTCACTAGGCAGCAAGGAAAGGATCCTGGAAAGGAGAGGCCCAGTGTTGGGGAGACTTAATTTCTGTGTATAGACTCTTCCAAATCTCTGGTTGATCCCTGAGCTACACAGAGGAGCAAACTCCTGTTGGACTGCAACTGCTCAGCTAAGGAGAAACAGAACTCAACCAATTTGAGTTGCTGCCCGACAGCAAAGTTTGAAGTTGGATTCCAACCAAATTAATTGTCTTATAAAACAAACAAACCAAAAATATCAATAATTTTTGGAGGAATGTAACAGAATTCCATTACTACAACATACCATTACAATGCCCAGAATGTAATCCAAAATTGCTTGGCATACAAAGGATAGAATTTGTGCCCTAGTCTCAAGATAAATAATAATCAGCAGAGACTAACCCTAAAATATCTCAGATGTCAGAATTAGCCCACAGGAATTTTAAAGTAGCTATTATAACTATTATTCATGAAGTACAGGAAAGCATATTCATTAATAAAAAGATAGAAAACTCAGCGATAAATAGACAATAAAAGGAAGAGACAAGGGACTTCCCTGACAGTCCAGTGGTTAAGACTCTGCTTACACTGCAAGGGGCACAGGTTTCTCTTTGGGAAACTAAGATCCTGCATGCTATGCAGGAGAGAAAAAAAAACAAATGGAAAATTTTAAACTAAAATGATACAATATCTGAAATAAAATATACGAATAAAAATCATTCTAAACTTTAACTTCACATGTAAAAAGTACTAACGTATACGTGTATTCCTATATCACAGAAGTCATTTTACAGCCTTTGCTTTGCTGCTTCTTTCAGTTCTCCACATGGCTGGCAAGTGCTGCCTAACAGTCTTCTTTTCTCTACCATATATTCATCTTCCAACAATATCCTACCTGGAAAGCTTTTCTTTTTTTAAATTCCCTTCTCTTTTCCTCTTTCTCTTTCCTTTGCCTCTTCCCCTACAAACCTCCCAGGATTCTGTTTTTTTTTTCTCATTGTCCAGAAGCTCTACAAGAAGGGGACTCAAATTTTGACCCAGAATTTTTCTTTTGAGAAGAGCAATGGGGGTGAGGTAGGATGTATAGTGAATATTCACATATTGATTATTTGTTCCTAAACATCATGCAGTAAAGTGCAACTCGTATATCCATGGGCTTATGTGCCTGAATACACGTGTCACATTTACAGGGTACCTTGTTCTCTAGTCTACTCTACTTTTGACATTCTTTTTGTCCCATTGAATATTATTATTTATTATTTTTCCAGCTGCCTAGTTTTCTGTCTTTCCGCTGTCTACATTTCTGTCAATTTGTATTGTACCACTGACCCCCAAGGCTACCACTGCCATGGAATAATCCAATTTTTCTAGACCACTGACTGCATCTACTTTCTTTAGCTAATAGGAAAGTTTTTACCCTTACTATGGCCATACCTTCAGAAGGCCTTCCCATGGCATAGTTGTTGAATTGCTAGTGATCTAGTTTTTTCCTTTATACTTTAGTTCTTATCCTATAAGAAGGCAAGGGTTTCTCTGGCCCAGACAGTAAAGAACCTGCCTGTAATGCAGGAGACCCAGGTTCCATCTCTGGGTAATGAAGATCCTCTGGAAAAGAGAACGGCTACCCACTTCAGTATTCTTGCCTGGAGAATTCCATGGACAGAGGAGCCTGATGGGCTACAGTCCATAGGGTTGAAAAGAGTTGGACACGACTGTGCAACTAACTCTTTCACTTTATAAGAGGGCAAAGGCGAGTAGAGCAAAGAATGGGTTGATGAGAGCCAGATGCTAAGACACAAGACCTGCTGTTCAGTCTGGATCACTGTATTGTATATTTTATATTTCTGTTTATTATGATGTTTTGTTATCTTACAATACCTTTCTAGCTGAAGAGAGACCGTCTCTCCCTGGGATAGCCAATTCTTAGCGATAGGAATGGGTCCAGTCAGGATTATGCCTTTGAAATACAAACTAACAAATCCAGAGCCGTCCCTCCACTTTCCAGCCCATATACCCCAGGAGGTAATATCCCTCTTCTTAATCATCCTAGGACCAGGTACCAGACAACTAGGGACCAGTCATAAAGTTAGCTAAAATT
Organism: Cervus canadensis; assembly: GCF_019320065.1. Classification (NCBI taxonomy): domain Eukaryota; kingdom Metazoa; phylum Chordata; class Mammalia; order Artiodactyla; family Cervidae; genus Cervus; species Cervus canadensis. The sequence continues at coordinate 42,306,531 of NC_057389.1, read as the reverse complement.
ATGCAAACTGGCCAGTCCTTAAATGTTTACACTGCCCTGCTTTGTCTTTTCTGAGGAAACCCTAATAAAGTCTGTAGCCTAAGTAGTCTCTCTGCTCCCATCCTTTGCCTCCTGATCACTCTGGTTTATTTCCCATGTGGCCCTGTGTGGGATAATATGCTGGGTATCTTCAGGACTCATAAGTATAATAAACCTTGTTCTTGTTGTTTTCCTGAGCCTCTCTCGAGTCTCTTCTTGTGGCAGCATCTGACCATCTCATATCAGAATACAGAGCAATCACTCCTCCTGATGTTTTCCTAGGGTTCTTTTCTCTTAGGGTCTTCATCGTCCCTTCTCTCAGGTTGGCCTCTTCCAGGAAATTCCTATCCAGCCAGCGGATCTAAATTCCAGTTGTAATCTAGTTTCAGGTTCTTACCCAGTATACTCCTCAGTCCCAGTAAACTGAAGGATGTGGCTTTTTATCTGTTTGCAATTAATCCAGAACATTCTGTGATAGAGAAAATATAGAGAGATGGTTCAAGAAATTTCACATGGAAGTCTGACCTTCTCAGAGCATGCAGAGGACCTCAAATGAGATGTATGTGTGTGCATGCTAAGTAGCTTCAGTCACGTCTGACTCTTTGCTACCCCATGGACTATAGCCCACCAGGCTCCTTTGTCCAAGGGATTCTCCAGGCAAGAATACTGGAGTGGGTTGCCATGCCTTCCTCCAGGGGATCTTCCTGACCCAGGGATTGAACCCGTGTCTCTTATGTCTCCTACATTGACAGGAGGGTTCTTTACCACTAGCACTACCTGGGAAGCAAAGTGAAATATATGCTTGATAATAAAAGTATTCTGGGAACACAGAAGAGGAGCCAAACACTATATTTTGTAAGGGAGGTAAGATTTCTCCTCTACTTTCTTAGAGTCTCCAATTGGGACTGACATAAGACAACACAAAAGTTTATATTATATTTATAATTTTTACATATACATGGCGCTTTCACAAGAAAAAAAAATAATGACAATTGAGTGAAGAAGTGGGGCCCAAAGTGTATATACTAGATTGGACAAAGAGTAGTAAATTGTGAAAATGTGACAAAACAAAGAAGTTTGACAATACATTGTTATAAAGCAATTATCCTCCAATTAAAAAAAAAATTTTTTTAAGACATTTTGGATAGAGCGGTTAATTGTGGAAAAGTACCTTGGAAGAAAAGGGTTAAAAAGTGTGTTTGTGCAGATTTCTCTGGGCTCCCACTCCTAGTCTCCAGGGACCTGAATGTCTTCCTTCCTCCTGGTACAGGGAGGGCACCTTCCACATGGGAGTTTTATTTCCTGCTTTTAGGAAGAAAAGGGAAGGTCAGAATGTCCATCTTGTGTCTACTGTTTCTCAAACACCTTTAACTCAAAGTGATCCAGATGCCAAGATGGCATATTTTAGGATGACATGCTCTGAATCTCTACAATTTCCAACATTTCCAGCATTTTTTTAAACAGTTCACATACATAGGCCATTTTGCTTCCACTGTATCAAAATATGGTAATAAATCAGTGAGGTATTAAATAGCTGATGACATCTCAGAACTGAGGACATGTGGTAGTTTTCACTAGGGCTGTGGTGATTAGTTAACTAAGGTTGGTAGTGGTGGGTGTTCTAATGATAAAGTGGCAGCTACTGGACCCTGAAGGTTAGTTGAAACTGTCACGTGGAGACTGGCATAGAAGGGTGTTCTGGGAAGAGAGAACAGCATAAGAAGACCCAAGCATAGAAGGTGAGTCTGGGGGTTTTGAGGCTTTGTGAAATCTTTACATCAACAAATGAGTTTTATAGACAAGGTAGGGGAAATTTTTGAAAACCTAGTTTTCTTACTTCTATATTGGCTGATAATTGAAAGCTAAGAGAGTTTATTTTCACCTGATATTGGAACAACTGAAGGATTTAAATGAAGAGTTCGACTCTTTTTTTTTTTTGTTTGTTTGTTTATTTGGGTTCAAGTCTTAATACATTGAAGTTTCGGGAGATTTTGGAAGCAATAAAACAAATCAGGCAGTTGCAGCTAGTAGTCTAGCAAGAGATGATGAACATTTGATCTAGGAGGACTAACAGAGAGAAATGGCAAAAAGAGGAATAAAGTAACCTTCTGAAGACAGATGTAACAAAAACATGAGTATAGGAGGTTTGGGGGGAAAAAGAGGTAAAAGACAAATCAAGGGCTTCTGCTTGGTTGGGGACTGAGTAGATGATGAAGTGATTTTTTTGATAGAGTGAATCCAGGAAGAGAAGCAGACTTAAGGTCTTATAGCATGGTATGGAAAAGACAGAGGTAGACTATATATACACAAAATTAGAGGTACCCAAGGTAGAAACTAATTAATAAAAAATTTTGGGGAATTTCTTGGGAGAGGCGTTGACCTAAGGATATCTATATATTCTTTATTTTATTTTGTCATTCATAATTTGGGGACAGAGGTCTCCTATGTGCAAGGTTTCAGTCTTGCTGCTAATGGTACAGAGATTAAAAAAATATAGCTCCTGCCCTCAGAAGTCACAGTTTAGGATAGAGGCTACATCAACCTGTCTGAATTCCATGTCTAGATGAGTAGCACTAGAATTAAGGTTTGATGCCAGTCCCTGGCAGACCCTGTTCATGCCCCGATATATCTACTCAGCTCTCAACATCACTGGGCATATGCCAACCCTACAACTTCCACCTTCAAGCCCATGCCTCTTCTTGAGGACTTTCTCTGCCAGTGGGAATCTTCTGAAAGTGTCTGGGAGCTACCACCACCTCTCTGACATGTAACACTCAACCAAGGACTATAAGAAGTTGGTAGATAAATAGTTCAGCAAACTTCTCTCCCAGTTGGGAAGTGATGAGGCATACTGGACTCAGCATCATATAGTTATCATTGAGACTGAGCCTTAGTTGTCCACAGCCCTAACCTGCTGGCTAAGTCACTGTGAAGAGACTTTGTTCACTTCTTGTCTCACTTCTTCAATCCTGTACTGGGCGCCTTCTGAAACCACTGCCCAGGGGAACCACATACTTGAGCTGAATCCTTCGCTCAAGGGCTGCTTCTGTAGCAGCTTTTAAACAGGTCTACAAACTTCTTGACATGCCTCCCATCAAGAGATGGTGATCTAGGTCCCCACTCATTGAATCTGCTTGAGTTGTGACCTATAGAATGTGGTAGAAGTAATGCTATGTGACTTTTGAAGCTAGGTAATAAACGGCCATGCAGCATCGCTCTTGTTCACTGGAACAAGACTGCTGGAGCTCTGAGTGACTGTTTAAGTGCAGTTTGCTTGGGGCTGCCCTCCTGGAGATGTCGTACTAAGAGGTCACATGAAGAGTCCTGAAGCTCTCTTTATGTGTAATGAGATGACCAGTGAGCCATAGCTCTTGATGACACTCCAACCTGGCTATAAGGCCTACAAGTGAAGAAGCCTCCAGATGACTTCAGGACCCACTGTTTGAATCACCATCAGCTATCCCAGACTTCTCAGCTGAATTCCCAGGCATCACAAAGTGGAGACAGGCTTCTCCGTGCCATGCCTGAATTCCCACCCCATAGAATTCATGAACATAATAAAATAGTTGTCTAACACCCCTGGATTTTGAGGATGTAGCAAAATATTGACTTGAGGTTGTACTTCCACAGAGGAAGCAGCATGAGCATTTGTGAGATGATTGAAAAGAGAAGTGTGAATTACCTTATCAAGGGACAGAGTGCACCTCAATTATTTTCTACCATGCGGAGATGATGTATTTAACCTGAAACTGTGTGTATTCTGTATACAGCCTCTCTGCCACAATAAGACCAACCAGCTTCAACTGATATGATCTGAGAGCAATGATTTTCAGGAAGTTACATGGCCAATAAATTACAAAAGAACTACTAAGGGGCCATTGGCTAAGAAGTTTTCAATAGCTTTCCCATTTTTAAGTTATTTCCTTGTGCTTTATGATTAGCAATCTACATACATTTGGTTAGCAATTGCATGACCTGAAAAAACACATTACAGCAGAGATTCTGCCTGAGTTAAGCTCTAGATGCTATCTGGCTTGAACATGAGGCAAAGGGGAGGAAATAGTTCTCAGGTGATTGGAAATGATTTCTGCATCGGATGTGATGTCTGTCACATCCAATCACCTGGTGCCTGTTTAGGATCAGACATGTGACAGCAGGTGGAAGTGTGCCTTTTGATCCTGAAATGGCAACAGACCCTCGCGTCTGCAGCTTCATTTGACAAATTTGGCGGGAGGGAAGAGATCTGGAACCAGAAGCATCTGCCACTGAGTTGGGACTGCTGAAACGAAAGCTTTTACGAAAGCTGTTTCCTTCCATTGCCATCCACTGAGCTTACTGTGGACACAAGATTAGACCCAAGTATATTTATCAATATTAGGATCCTGGGGTCATCTGTCCATGACTCACTGGTGTTTCAGAGATTCCATGTGAATCTGTCCAGTCACCTTCAGCGCAGGAGACACTTTGACTTGTCGTGCATTAGGTGTGTATATGACTGTGCTGGCCCCATGGAGAAGACCCAAGCAAGGTGTAGTTCATGCCCTTGTGACTCTCCTCCTCCGTCCTGTTACTAGACTGATACTTCGTCACCAGATGAGAAGCCTTACCTCACATTGGATGGGCTACAGTTACTGAAAAATAAAAAGGAAAATATTTGAAATGCAGAAGAAAATGCATGGTACTATTTAATATTGTGGTGAGCAAGTAATTTTCTCTAACAGCAGTGGAAAAATTCATGGAAATAAGAGGTGATCATTTGCATACAGGTGAACAGAAGTTACTGTAGGTGATAAATAATCTAAATCAAAATAACAATCTGAGGAAAATATTTGCAAGAAATATTTGGCTAACATCATAACCACATAAAGAAATTTTACCAATCTGCTAAAAAATACTAACAGGTAGAGAACATTAACAAATAATTCATTAAAAGTACTAATGGCTAACAAAGGTATGCATAACTGAAAAGACAAAGAGATGTCACATTTTGACTATCAGATTTATGAAGATTGAAAGCAATAATACCTAGTGCGGTGAAAACATGATGAGGTGAGCAGTTTCCCACACTGCTGGTAGGGACAGTATTTCTGCAACACTTCTGTAAGCAAATTGACAGTCTATATCAAAACACTAAAAGAATTCAGAAGCTTTTGGATTATCAACAGCACTTCTAGGGATCTATCCTACAAACCAGAGAGATTAACTCAAAGATTTATGTAAAGAATAATGATCAAAATGAGGTTTATTGTAAAGTTAATATGAAACAATCTAAATGCCTCCAATGGAGAAGGAAATGGCAACCCACTCCAATGTTCTTGCCTGGAGAATCCCATGGACAGAGGAGCCTGGTGGGCCACAGTCCATAGTGTCACAAGGAGTCGGACAAGACTGAAGTGACTTACCATGCGTGCATGCACATGCTGTGCCCTCCTCCAGGGGATCTTCCTGACCCAGGGATCAAACCCACATCTCTTGGGTCTCCTGCATTGGTAGGCAGGTTCTTTACCACTGAGCCACCTGGGAAGCCACAATGAACAAAATAGAGAATGACAAAATGTATTAACAATTTACCAGTTTTGAACATGTATTTGTAAATCCTAGAAACAAATTTGCCAAAAACGTGAGCATCATTTCCTCTTAGTGGTGAAACATTGGGTGATATCTATTTTCCTCTACTGAAATGTTTGGGATGTATTTTGTCTCAATAGTGAATATTGGATTCATTTTCTATTGCTGCACAAGTTACCACATATTTAATCTCCCAAAACAAGATCATGTGCTACCTTCCAGGTTTGCAGGTCTCTGCTCCAGGACACTAGGCTGGAAAGAGGAGGTGAGAAGCTGAGATGAATCCTCATCTTCAGTGGGAACTTTTCTTTCAAGCTCACTCAGGTTGCTGGCAGAATTCAGTTGTTGTGATTGTAGGGCTGAAGTTGCTGCTTTCTTGCTGGCGGTCAACCAGGGACCACTATTTGCTCCTAGAGGCTGCCCACAGGTCTTCCACATGGCCTTGTAGGTGGTTGTTCTCTTTCTTCTGGATGAGCCAGAATGCATGAGTTTCCTCTTTTGTGACCAGCTAAAGAATAAAGTTCTTTGCTTTTAAAGGGCTTATTGATTAGGTCAGATCCTCTTAGATAATCTCCCTATCACAAGATTAACTGATTTGGGAACTTAATGACACCCTAAAGTGAAACTTTAAGTACAGATTGCTTGTTTTTTTTTTCTAATTTTTTATTTGATATTGGATTATAGCCAATTAACAATGTTGTAATAGTTTCAGGTGACAGCAAAAGAACTCAGCCATATATATATCCATTCTCCCCCAAACTCCACCATCCAGGCTGCCACATAACATTGAGTAGAGTTCCACTTGCTATAGAATAGGTTCTTGTTGGTAATCTATCTTAAATACAACAATGTGTACATGTCAATCCCAAACTCCCTGACTATCCCTTTCCTCCATATTTAACCCTGTTCACCGTAAGTTTGTTGTCTAAGTCTGTGCAGACTCCTTGGTTTTTAATTCTTTCTCTTATTGATCAAGGAACTTAGGATAACTTACTTAGCCTCTCTGAGCTTCAGTTATCCTTAAGAGGAGCTGATAATAGTAATAATAAGAGTTATTGTCTCAAAGGATAATTGTAAAATTTGTCAGACATTTAAATGTAGTAATATTTTATTGGAAGAGAGAGGAGCCTGGCATGCTGTAGTCCAAGGGGCCTCAAAGAGCCGGACATGACTTAACGACTGAACAACAGCAACAATATTTTATTACTTAATTTGACATGAAATCTGGTTTTGGGGATCAGTATCAAAAAAAAACACAAAGCAAAATGTAAAAGCCCACTGAAACTATCTAGGTAGAAAAAGAGTTTGACGAACTATAAAAATAAGCTTCAGATTTTTTTCATTATCTTTCCCTTTTTCTAGTCAACAGCTAGGAGCATGTTTATTCCCTACCTCTGTGCAGTACTGGCCTGCAGCAAAATTAAGTAGCTGAGCACCTCTCTGGCTCTCCAAACACTTTTCTTGATATTCTGCTTCCATCTCTGGTCAAGAAAAGTGTTTTGAGCTTCTCCAGAGCTAGGAAACCTTGTTAAAATGCAAATATTCTCTAAAAAGAGAAAACATGCATGGCTGATAAGCACGGCTTGCATTGTTTTGAAAGTTGTGTGATGAGGAGCCTGAGAGAAAGGTGTACAGATGGGAATGCTTGATGTGGGATGTAAAAGAAGGAGATACCCTGCTGAACCACCGACTCTTATAAGAAGATGAAGAAAGTCATGAAAACTTTAGCTTCTTGAGAAAATGTATCCAAGAAATAGAAGATAATAAAAGAATCTCACTTCTAGATATGCCCTGAGTCCAGATAGCCACAGGGTACTATAATCTCTAGGAAATATTGCTCACTACCATATAAAGAAAGCTGAGTGGCGAGAATTGATGCTTTTGAACTGTGGTGTTGGAGAAGACTCTTGAGAGTCCCTTGGACTGCAAGGACATCAAACCAGTCCATCCTAAAGGAAATCAGTCCTGAATGTTCATTGGAAGGGCTGATGTTGAAGCTGAAACTCCAATACTTTGGTCATCTGATGCAAAGAACTGACTCATTTGAAAAGACCCTGATGCTGGGAAAGATTGAAGGCAGGAGGAGAAGGGAATGACAGAGGATGAGATGGCTGGAGGGCATCACTGACTCAGTGGACATGAGTTTGAGTAAACTCCAGGAGTTGGTGATGGACAGGGAGGCCTGGCGTGCTGCAGTCCACGGGGTCGCAAAGAGTCAGACACAACTGAGCGACTGAACTGAACTGAACCACATGCTAAGTCACTTCAGTCATGTCTGACTCTGTGATGATACGGACTGTAGCCCACCAAGCTCCTCTGTCCAAGGGATTCTCTGGGCAAAAGTAGAGAGTGGGTTGCCATGCCCTTCTCCAGGGGATCTTCCTTACCCAGTCAGTGATTAAACCCGTGTTTCTTATGTCTCCTGCGTCGGCATTGACAGGCAGGTTCTTTACCACTAGCACAAACTGGGAAGCTCACTGCCACACTTGGGTTTATTTCTGGTTATTAGAAAGTTTTGCTCATCTGTGGAAGCTCCTGCTTTAGTTCTTTGGAGTCCCACGTGGTACAACCAAAGTTACTTCTCCAGGTCAGCCCTTGAATGCTTGACAGCATGGAAAAGGGGATGGAGAAATGCCAAAACCAAGTTCTCCCTACCCTACTTTTGAGCTATATCTACCCTCTTTCCAGTCTAGGCTGTTTGTACTAAATGACACCCACTTTTTTACATTAATTTTTATTATAGTTGCTTTACAATGTTGTTGGTTTCCACTGTACAGGACAGTGAATCACTTATATGTATGTATATGTATCTCCCCTCTTTTCTGGATTTCCTTCCCATTTATGTCCCCACAGAGCCCTGAGTAGGGTTCCTTGAGCTATACATTAGCTCACATTTATTAGCTGTACAATCATTAGTTGTCTATTTTATGCACAGCGTCAATAGTGTATATATGTCAACCCCAGTCTCCCAGTTCATCCCACCCTCCCTTTCCTGCTTTGGTGTCCACGCCTCTTCATTTCCACCCACTTCCCTTGATGCTATCTCATCTCTCAGTATGATAAGAAATGCCCTCGGGCAGATCAGATATGCTTTGGGGGCTTCCTGAAAGGTGCTCCCTGCGAGGGCCAGGTTGCTGGATGTGAGTTGTACCTTTCCTTCTCATTCTTTGGTTGGAGCTAAAGGAATGATGGAAGCAAGTAGTAGCCAGGTGAATGAGGCAAGTTCTCTGACAGTTTCTGTGGATTTTACAGAAATTTTTTTTTTTGAACTTACTGTATTTTTTTTTCCTGTTTTTCAAATTTTAAACTTTTTATTTTGTATTGGGGTATAAAGACAATCAACAATGTTGTGGTACTTTTGGGTGAATAACAGAGGGACTCGGCCATACATATACATTTATCCATTCTCCTCCAAACCCTCCTCCCATCCAGGCTGGCACATGACATTGACTAGAATTCCATGTGCTGTTCAATAGGTCCTTGTTGGTTATCTGCAGAACTGGTATTTTTTTTAAACCCAGAGCCATGTGTTCATCAAATGCCTTTAAGAAGGAGTTAGAATAAACTATCTGTCTGTTCAGTTGCTAAGTCGTATCTGACTCTTTGTGACCACATGGACTGCAGATCTCCAAGCTTCCCTGTGCTTCACTATTTCCCAGAGTTTGCTCATAACAGCCCCTAAAGGTGAATGCTCTTATATAAATAGAGAATAAAATAATTATTCTCTCCTTGTGCATTGATAATACTGGTATTTAAATTTGAGTTGGGTTTTAAAAGAAATAATGTCTTGTAAAATTATAACTATATTTTTTTAGTATTGATTATGCATTAGATACTGTGCTAGGTGTTTTATAAACATGATCTCATTTAATCCTCATTAGACTATAAACTACATGAAGGCAGAGTCTAAGCCTTCCTCATATGTCAAGGCATCAGGGTCTGGCATAAAGGCTGGTGTATGGCCGTAGAGAAGATCTGTGAATTACTTCAGCATAGATGTATAGAACATCTTCTTTGTGCTAGAGGGACCTGACAACTAGGCACTCATGATAATTCCTAGCACGAGGGATTTAACGATCTACAAAATGCCCACAAATCCCAGCTATCATGGAGAGCAGTCCTTAAGAGCAAAAAGTGTGTTCAGATTTAAATTCAGTCTCTGCCACTTACTGACCATATTACTTTAGTCATAAAGACTTAACTTTATGTCTCTGGGACTCTGGTTTCTCCTCTGTAAAATGGACATGACAATAGTGCCTGGGTCTTAGGATGTCTTGAAGATAAAAGAACCCTGCTTGGCCCATGGTTTCTGCTCAGAACATGACAACTATTATTTTTATAACAGCCATTCTATAAGAATTACTTGAATGAATGTATGAATAATTTCTTGCTCAACTCAACTAGATATGAAGAATATTCTCTATTTCATAAATAAGGAATCTAAACTAGAGAGAGGTTAATTCTTTTGCTAAAGTTCAGTCATCTGGTAAGAAGCAAGGTTGTAATTTGTATCCAAGTCCATATGACTTCAAAGTCCATTCCATTCCACATTGTTGCTGCTGCTGTGTTCCTATTAAGGGTGAATGTTAACAAGTAGCATAAATACATATGATAAAATTTCTAAGAGGAACTCAGGCAACAGGGCAAATGCCATGTCACTTCCCAGTAAGAGTGAGGCAAGTGAGATAAAAAAATAAAAGGTATTGCAAAACTCTACCAAAGTCCAGCTGCCAATGTGGGATTATTACCCAGTCTAGCTGTTATGTGCTATTGTGTGCCAGTTGGAAGTGGGCTGCATTTTTTTCATGTGACAGCTGGTCTTGATAGCAAGGAACGCCTTGAAGTTGGCACCACAATTCAACCCAGAAAGGGTTTGACTTGATTCACAAATATGCAGCTGGAAAACTACAATCAGAGAGATGGTAGGCTCAGAATAGAGTCTGAAAAACAGGCAAAGGAGAAATTATTCTTTTTCTATTTCCATAATTAAAGAGACTGCACATAGCTCCAAATCTCCAGTTTAGTAATATATGTTTCCAAACTCATTCCTAGGTGAAATATACATTCAGTTCTCTATTGATGTTATTTCATCAAGTATAGGTCTGGTCCTTGCAGGATTTGTAAATGGTCCCATTCAGGGTATAATTAATACAGAGGTTACAGTGAGTCTTAAATTTCCTTTAGAGTCTTCTCTAGTGCCACCTCTTCTAGGATGACTTCTTTGACTCTTTCATTCATTCACTCATTTATTTATGTATTTGTACAATTTAATGCATATTTACTAAATACCTACTATGTCAAAGACTCTGGTAGAAAACTTGACAAAGTCCTTGCTTTTATGCTTGTTGCATTCTATTAGGGAGGTAGGCAATAAACAAACCATTCAACAAGTGAGTAAGTAAAATAAGTCCTAATAGTGATCATTTCTATGAAGAGATAGGATATCGTGGATGCCTCTCTGAGGTAGAATTTGAGCTGAAACCTGAATGTGGGGAAGGGATGGTCACGAATAGAGTTGAGGGAAGAAATACAGTGGGTGGAAGCTTTTTATGGCTAGATCTCAGAAAATGGAGAAAGAAAGGCAGAAAAAACTTAAAGGCAGAAAGAGAGATTGACAGGGACAAAATTATCTTGGAACTCATGGGACTTGGATTTCATTCTAGGTGCAATGCTAAGTCCTCAGGACATGAAGCATGGGGATGACATAATCTAATTTTTTTTAATATTCTTAAGAGGATTCTATAGAGTGAATAATAAATTGTTGTAGACATAGAGACCAAAAAATGGAACTGAGGGTCCAGAAACAATCCTCACATTTACAGTCAATCTTCAACGAGTGATAAGACACTTAAACGGGGAAATGAACAGTGTTTTAAACAGATGATGTTGGGACAGCTGTCTAGCCATATAAAAGGGAATAAAGTTTGATCCCTATCTCATACTATACAAAAATTATTTCAAAATGGATTAAAACCTAAATATAAGCAAAAATGGTAAACCTCTTAGAAGAAGTTCAGTTCAGCTCAGTTCAGTCACTCAGTCATGTCCAACTCTTTGTGACCCCATGGACTGCAGCACGCCAGGCTTCCCTGTCCATCACCAACGCTTGGAGCTTGCTCAGACTCATGTCAATTGAGTCAGTGATGCCATCCAACCATCTCATTCTCTGTCATCCCCATCTCCTCCTGCATGCGATCTTTCCCCCTGCATCAGGGTCTTTTCCAAGAAGTCAGTTCTTCACATCAGATGGCCAAAGTATTGGAGTTTCAGCTTCAGCATCAGTCCTTCCAATGAATATTCAGGACTGATTTCCTTTAGGATGGACTGGTTGGATCTCCTTGCAGTCCAAGGGACTCTCAAGAGTCTTTTCCAACACCACAGTTCAAAAGCATCAATTCTTCAGTGCTCAGCTTGCTTTATAGTCCAACTCTCACATCCATGTAAGACTACTGGAAAAACAAAAGCTTTGATTAGATGGACCTTTGTTGGCAAAGTAATGTCTTTGCTTTTTAATGTGCTGTCTAGGTTGGTCATAACTTTTCTTCCAAGGAGCAAGTGTCTTTTAATTTCATGGCTGCAGTCACCATCTGCAGTGATTTTGGAGCCCCCCAAGGTAAAGTCTGCACTGTTTCCACTGTTTCCCCATCTATTTGCCATGAAGTGATGGGACCAGATGCCATGATCTTAGTTTTCTGAATGTTGAGCTTTAAGCCAACTTTTTCACTCTCCTCTTTCACTTTCATCAAGAGGCTTTTTAGTTCCTCTTCACTTTCTGCCATAAGGGTAATATCATCTGCATGTGAGGTAATTGATATTTCTTCTGGCCATCTTGATTCCATTTCCCATGATGTACTCTGCAAATAAGTTAAATAAGCAGGTGACAATATACAGCCTTGATGTACTCTTTTCCCAATTTGGAATCAGTCCATTGTTCCATGTCCAGTTCTAACTGTTGCTTCTTGACTTGCATACACATTTCTCAGGAGGCAAGTCAAGTGGTCTGGTATTCCCATCTCTTTCAGAATTCTCCACAGTTTGTTGTGATCTACACAGTCAAAGGCTTTGGCACAATCAATAAAGCAGAAGTAGATATTTTTCTGGAATTCTCTTGCTTTTTTGATGATCCGATGGATGTTGGCAGTTTGATCCCTGGTTCTCTGCCTTTTCTAAATCCAGACTGAGCATCTGGAAATTCACAGTTCATGTACTGTTGAGGCCTGGCTTGGGGAATTTTGAGCATTACTTTGCTGGCATGTGAGATGAGTGAAATTGTGTGGTAGTTTGAACATTCTTTGGTGTTGTCCTTCTTTGGGATTGAAATAAACACTGACCTTTTCCTGTCCTGTGGCCACTGCTAAGTTTTCCAAATTTCCTGGTGTATTGAGTGCAGCACTTTAAAAGCATCATCTTTCATCCTGATTGATACAAGATGGTGGAGTAGAAGGATGTGCACTCGTCTTCTCCTGTGAGAACTCCAAAATTACAATTCTCTGCTGAACAACCATCAACAGGAGAATGTTTGATCCAACCAAAAAAAAAAAAAAAAAAAAATAGCCTATTCCCAAGGGCAAAGGAGAAGCCCCAGCAAGATGGTAGGAGGGACAAAATCATGTTTAGTATCAAACCCCATACCCGCCAGAGATGCTTGAAGGGCTCAAACAAAACCTTGTGCACACCGAGACCCAGAGACCCCACAGAGACTGACCCAGATCTCTGTTTGAGTCTCCAGTGGAGGTATGGGTCAGCAGTGGCCTGCCACAGGGGCAGGGGCTCTGGGTGCAGCAGACATGTGACATAAGCCCTCTTGGAAGAGGTCATCTTTAACCCCACCATAGAGCTGCCAAGCAGACAACCCATAATCTGCAGAACAGTTATACCAAAGAAATTCTCACACTGTTAAGAAAGTTCTAAGACCCACAACAGATTCCCAACCTGAGGATCTGGCAAAGGGACTGAGAACCCCCAGGGAATTTGACTTTGGAGGCCAGTGGGATTTGATTACAGAACTTGCACAGGACTAGGGAAACTGACTCTTGTAGGGCACAAACAAAACCTTAGAAGAAAGCATACAGGTAAATTCTGATCTTGGACTTGGCAATGGTTTCTTCTTAGGATGGCTAAAACATGTGTAACAAAAGACAAATTGGATAAATTGGTCTTTCTCAAAATTAAAATCTTTTGTTTATCAAAAGACATCATCAAAGAAGTAAAAGGACAAACCATAGAATGGGAGAAAACATTTGCATATTATACATCTAACAAGGCACTTGTATGCAGAATAATAAAAAAAGTCTTACAACTCTATAATATAAAGATGAACAACCTAATTTAAAAATATGCAATAGACTTGGATAGATATTTCCCCACAGAAGATGTACAAATGGTCAATAAGAATTTAAAAAGATGTTTATCATCATTAACCATCTAGGAAAGGCAAGCACAAGTCACAGTGAGATACTGCTTCACAACAATTAGAATGATTATATTGGGATTGGCCAAAAAGTTAGTTCAAGTCTTCTCTTAAGAGCATATACAAACTTCAAATGAACTTTTTGGCCAAATCAATAATTTTAAAAAGATAAGTAATAAAAAGTGTTGGCTAGGATGTAGAGACATTGCAACCTCATATACTGCTGTGAGAAAGTAAATGGTTCAATCATTTTGGAAGAGTCTGGTGTTTCCTCAAATATTAAATTTGAGAAATTTATTAAATGTTAAATTTATTAAATATTAAATGTAGAATTATTATTTGTTACAACAATCCCAGTTCTGAATATGTACCCATGAGAAATTAAAACATGTGTCCATACAAATGTTTATACACTATTTATCTTGTTTATACTTTTTAATTTTTATTTTATTAAATTATAAAAGTATGATAACACATTTACAGAAAGACCTGGAAAATACAGAACAAGGTTACATACAGTTCCACTATATAACTTTTTAGTAAATAAATTAAGATTTTTAGTTGGAGTTTCAATATCAAACTCTCAAAGACGGAATGAATATACAGGGAAGTAGGATATAGGAGACCTGAAATGCACTGTGAACCAATTCAGCATAATTAAGATTTATATAATTTTCATAAAATAGTAGGATACAAATGTTTTTCAGGTTTCCACAGACTGTAAACTGGGAGACACTGGAACAAATCCAAGGACATAAAACAAGGTGCAAAAAGTTCACGTCCTAAAGATATTGAAATCCTACATCCAGTATTTAACCTAATACTCAAGAAGTGGAAGGAATCCAAATATCCATCATCTGATGAATGGATACATAAAATGTGACATATGCATAAAATGAAATATTGGACAATAAAAACAAATGCAGTGCCTATGCATTGTAAAACATATATGAACTTTGAAAACATTTTGTGAAAGAAACCAGTCACAAAGGATCACATATTATTTGATTATATGCAAATAGAATGTTCAGAATAGGCCAATCTATTGAGACAGAGGGGAGATTCGTGATCACCTACAACTGAGGGGTTAGGAGTTTGGGAGATTATGGTTAAGGGAAATGCATTTTCTTTTTGGCATAATGAAAATGTTCTCAAATTGACTGTGGTGATGGAGTACCACTGTGTGAATACAATAAATTGAATTGTGTGCTTTAAATAGATGAATTGTACTATGTGTGCTTATATGTCAATGAAATTGATTTTTTAAAAAATAGTCAGGAAGGCAAGATTAGAGATATGTAACTAAATTAGGAGGCTGTTGCTTTGTTCAAGTGGGAAATGGCAGTGGCTTGAACCAGGGTAATCTGGTCATCCCAACCATGACCAGAGTAAATATGCTTTTCATTCATTCATGTGTCTACCTTTTCATTAATATTTATTACATTGCAATGAAATGATGTGTATTGCTATCTGTCTCCCATACTACACTGTAAACTTCCAAGGAAGGACTTTGCTCTTATGCTCTAGTTCTATCTACCTCAAATATCTGTATACAGTAGAAACTAGATAAATATTTAGTGAACTGATATGAGCCAAATGTTGATGGCATTAAAGATGTCTCAGATATCTCTGGAAGGTCTAAAACTTAGTGCAATTTAAACTGTATCCAACACTCTCATTTTTCTCTCATCCTCATTCTTGTCTTGAATTGAATTCAGAGAGTTTACCTAAAAGAGAAAATTAATACACAAAAACAAAGTCTTAGGGATCAGAGTAGAAGGAAGTGAAAGAAATAAAATTGTCCTTATTTTCATACAACATGATTATCTAGATAGAAAATCCCAAGGAATTTATAAAAATAACGCTCAGAACTAATAAGTAAATTTAATGAGATCATAGAATGTGAGGTAAATGCACAAAAATCAATTATATTTCTGTGCACTAGCCATGCACAATTGGGAATCAAAAATTTATGGTCATACCATTTACAATAGTACTCAAAAATGAAACAGAGGTGGGTAAACATAAGAAAGCATGTGTAGAATGCTTATGCTGAAAACTATCCCCAAAATGTCGATCAAAGATCTTAATAAATGGACACATACCATGTTCATGTTTTGGAGGATCCAGCATAATGTCAGTTTTGTCCAAAATCATCCATAGATTTTATGCAAAGATCAATACAGTATACTAATGCATATATATGGAATTTAGAAAGATGGTAACGATAACCTTATATGCAAAACAGGAAAAGAGACATAGATGTACAGAACAGACTTTTGGACTCTGTGGGAGAAGGCGAGGGTGGGATGTTTTGAGAGAACAGTATTGAAACACATATATTATCAAGGGTGAAACAGATCACCAGCCCAGGTTGGATGCATGAGACAAGTGCTCAGGGCTGGTGCACTGGGAAGACCCAGAGGGATGGGGTGGGGAGGGAGGTAGGAGGGGGGGATAGGGATGTGGAACACAGGTAAATCCATGGCTGATTCATGTCAATGTATGGCAAAAACCACTACAATTAAAAAAAAAGAAAGAAAGAAAAAAAAAAAAAAGAAAATCCTAACAGTTTTTTAAAAAATAATTATAGATGAGCTGATTCTAAAATTTATATAGAAAGGCCAAGAACTAGAAAAGCTAAAACAGTTTTGAAAAGGCCAAAGTTGAGGGTATCATACGATCTGACTTTAAGACCTCTTATAAAGCTTCAGTAACCAAGACTGTGGTATTGGGGGAGGGATATACAAAGATTGATGGACTAGTGTTCTAAAGTAGACCCACACTACTATGGGTAACTGATTTTATTTAATTAAAGATTTATTGTGATGTAATTTACATACTATAAAAACCTACTCATTTAAAGTGTTTAACTCAATGGTTTTTGGAATATTTACAGAGAAGTGCTACCATTATCTGAATCTGATTTTTGAAGATTTTCATCACCAAAAAGAAACCTCACACCCATTAGCAGTCATACCCACTCCTTCCATGCCCTGGTCAATTAGTTTTTTTACAAAATTCCAAAAGCAATTTAATGCAGAAATGATTAGCCATTTCAACAAATGGTGTTGGAACAGTTGCACCTTCAAAGGTAGTATAAATGAACCTCAACCTCATACAATAATTAAATCCAAGGGCATCATCAATGAAATTCATAAAATCAAAACAAAACAATTTGAATAAAAACAAAAAAATCTTTAGGAGCTGGACTTACCAAAGAGATTATATTTTATTTATGTATTTATATTTTTAGAAATATGTATTATTTTTACTTGGCTGTGTCAGCTCTTTGTTGCGGCATGAGGGATGTTTTGCTGCAGCATGCAGGCTCTTCATTGCAGCATGTAGAATCTAGTTCCCCGACCAGGAATGGAACCCAGGCCCCCTACATTGGGAGCATGGAGTCTTAGCCACTGTTGAGGGAAATCCCCATCAAAAAGATTTTTAGCTCTGACACCAAAAGTATGGTACATAAAAAAAAAAAATTAATAAGTTGTACTTTATCAAAAATTTAAAACTTTTTGCTCTGTCAAAGACATTGTTAAGCAGACTGGGAAAACATATTTGCAAAATACATGTATTATCCATGACTTGTATTCAAACTATATAAAAACTCCCATAACTCAACAGCAAAAAAAAAAAAAAAAAAAAAAAAAAGCAAACAAATGAGAAAACAACATTATTACAATGGGCAAAACACTTTACCAAAGAGGTTATGCAGGTGGTAAACAAACATAAAAAGACATTCAACATTATTTGTCATTGAGGAAATAGAAACTAGTACTCCAGTGTGATATATAATTACGTACCCTTTGGAATGGGCTTCCCAGGTGGCATTAGTGGTAAAGAACCCACCTGCCTATGCAGGAGAGGCAAGAAACTAGGGTTGGATCCCTGGCTCAGGCAGATCCCCTGGAGAAGGAAATGGCAACCTGCTCCAGTATTCTTGCCTGGAGAATCCCATGGACAGAGGAGCTTGCCGTGCTAGTCCATGGGGTCCCTGAGAGTCGGATATGACTGAGTGCACAAACATTAGAATAACTAAAATTAAAATACTGAAAATATTCAATGCTGTTGAGGATTCAGAGCAGCTAGAACTCTCCTATATGCCTGTGGTAATGAAAAAGTATCAGCCACTTTGGAAAACAGTTTGGCAGTTTCTCATAAAATTAATCATATGACCCATCAGTCCCTCTCCTAGTACTTACTTAAGAGAAGTAAAAACTTACATTCACAGAAAAACATGTCCATGAATGGTTATGGCAGCCTGATTCATAATTACTCCAAATTGTATACAGTCCCAACCCATTTAGTGAGTAAATGGATAAACAAATTGTAGGACATCCACCCAGTGGAATACAGCTCAGCAGTAAAAGAAACAAAGTATTGATAAATGCAACAATTTGGATGAATCTCAAAGGCATTGTGTTGCACTAAGTCAAAGAAACTAGCCTCCTAAAGTCACATAGATTTTATTTGCATGACAGTCTTGAAAGAAAAAATTATAGTGGAGAACACAGTAACAGTTGCCAGGGGTCAGGATTAGACCCGAGGTGTGATGAAAAACACAGAGCTTGACGGCAAAAGGAGTTTCATAGGTGATAAAACTGCTTTATATTTTTACTGTTGTGATTGAAAGAATTTATATCTGTGCTAACATTCCTAAAATTTTACTCCCGAAAGTCAATTTTACAGTAAATTAATTTTAAAACTACAAAAATAGAACAGCTTTCTTGAATCTCAGATGCTCAGGAGACAGACACGTTTGGCATTTAATCTCACTCTGCTATCTATGACCTCAGTGAATTTGGGGTTAACCATCTCAGTTTTCTCATCTGTGAAGTGGGGAAACTCAGAGTACCTTTCACATGGTAGAGAAAATTAAATGAGATCGTACCTGCAAAACACTTAGTGACTGTGCTTGTTGGATGGTAAGAGCTCGGTAATATTCAGCTGATGTTCCTGCTGTAACTTCTATGCCTTCTACTTCTATCTGTCTTATGGAAGAGAGAAACACCAACGAAATAAATTAGTCTTAAATTTTATCCAGTAAAATATTAATATCAGGATATTTGGAGAAGCAGCAACACAGTTGGTAGCTCTGTGATATTTTATCTGAAATTGCATCCCAGTGCTGGGCAGGCTCGGTTGCTCCTCAGTGCCCTCCACAATTCGAGGCCACTGTTCTACAATACCCCGATGTAACCAATTTAGCTCCATCTAGAATCTCTGATCCTACTGTTCCCTTGTTGGTTAACCTTGGAAGAAGGTTCAACAAAACAGATTAAGAGAAAGCCTTTCGAGCGGTCCTGTGCATCTTTACTCAGAGGATGGTTTCCAAAAGCTAATATGAATTGCCATCACTACTCTGTGTGTGTGTGTGTAAGAATGGCAGTTTTCCAAACTCCTCTGCCAGTGTATCAAAGCCACAGAAGGCTAGGTTTTAAGCATTTGGAATTCTGATTCCTATCTTCCAGCAATAAGGCATTGAGGGCCCAGGACAGCTTCACATGTAAGTGCCTGATGTCACTGATAATCTATAACTGATAGAGCTGGGATGTCTGATTGAGCATGTCCAATCACTTAAGTTAATAGAGAAGCTTTATCGTGTGCCTCTAATCTTTGCCATCTAACTGGCAGTCCTGTTCTCCCCACACTCTCTGAGCTGGCAATCTCCCTCTACCTGTAGTCTCCTAGGCTGGAGCATCTTTCCAGGAAGCAGGAGAGGGTCAACTCCTGGGCTGTCTTGTTATCTTCTAATCACCTCTAATAGCCCTCCATGCTTGCCACTTGAGAACTGTATTAAATAGAGCTTCCTGGTGTATATGTTAGGACTTGTTTAGAAACAAATCCTGGGATGCATAGGCTGGGAAGATGCAATGCTAGCTATAGAGAAAGAAAATGCACAGCTCTGGACAAGTTTCTCATTTCTCTCTGGCTTCGCTTTTCACAACTATAAACAAAGAGGGTTGGATTGGATGCTTTCTAAGGTCTCTATCACTTTTAACATTTTAGGATTCTAGTTCAAATAATAAAAATTTATTATTATTATTTTTAAAAAGAACTCCTTGCAATCTAAAGCACCCATTGATTCTGCATTCTTCATTGTTTCTTTCATCTTCAAAATAATGATCATATTTAAATCGAATTAGGAATACTATAATCTTTGTCATGTGATTCATGTGGCTACAAAGAAATTAGATCTTGAGCTATCAATAAATTAACATTAATTAGTAGTTACTGTTCAATGCAGATGTGGTATAAGCATGAATAAAGAGCTCAGAGCACTGTAATTTTCATATCAGAAGTGATTGAAATGGCATTAGGTTAGTTCAAATGTATTTGTTCTCTACCAGGAGGAGGTGAGGAGGAGGAGGTAGAGGTGGTGATTGAAGGGTTAGGAGAAAAGGATGGGGATTTACTAACCTCATGTGAGAGCACAATCTCAATTATATAACACTTTTTCCTTCTTACTTCACTGGAACATGCTAGCCACTCATCTTCCAAATCTATTCCTGAACCAGAAGGATGGGCAGACACAGACAGCATCTTTAAATTAGAAGGGAACTGCTGAATGGCCTTGTTGTTTCAGGAAAACACAAATATTTACATGCTTAGCTCCTTGTACCTGAGCATCAAGGAGAGAGACATGATGATAAGGATAAAGCCTAGATTGGCTGACTGGGCCCATTGCATTTTGGGAGCAGAGGCATTAGTTTACAATTTCATACTCATGAATGTAGATTCTTTTCAGACAGTGCTTGTACAACAGTAAGATAAATCCTTGCCTTCACTGCATTGCTAAGTTGGGAAGGCTGGAGGACCAGCAGAGTATAAAGAACACCAGATTTGTTGTTGGGAGACAGATTGGGTCTTGCCTCTGTTATTTACCAGTTACATGACCCAGAGGAAGTCATCCATTCATTCCTTTATTACTGGTTGGACAAATATATATTGAATTCCCGCTATGCTGTTCATTGGATTATGCACCAGGATAACAATGAGACATTATTCTTGTTTTCATTAGCCTCAGAACTTTAATCACTGCCACTAATAGTTGACATTTGTTGAGTCTGATCTATGTAAATTATGATACTAAATTCTCACAATATTCCCGAGACAGTTATTATTATCCCCATATTGTCAATAGGGAAACTGAGGCTCATATAAGTTAGGTAACTTTTAAAGGTCATGGAACAAGCAACAGAGCTAAGAAATCAGTCCTGAGCCTTAAAATTTAACCACAGTACTCCAGTGTGCCTATTGACCTGCTAATCTGAAAATGTAGATACTGCTACTTAACTGTATTTCATAAGGTTTTGTGGAAGTTTTTAGTAAACTATCATATGCCATTAAATGCATTCAATTCCTATTACAGGTCAACTGAATGGTGGAGTAGAAATAGCCCAGGAGTGGATAGTCCTCTGCTCTGCATTTAATAAATTGTGTAGCACAGGCAAATCACCACAACTCTTTGAGTCCTCCTTGTATCAGGTGGCAAAATGGAGGAAATTATAGCCACTGTCTTTCTTGAAGATGGCTGTAAGGGTCAGAAGAATTTGAGTATGTGAAATGTTGTGTCTGATATAAAGAGCTGTGAGAATTTAAGCTTTTTAAAAAAATAAACATAATATCATTACTTAAGTTTTAATAGGCAAGAGGAACAGTTATATGGAACAGAATAACACAAGATATTCTACATGATAACTTTACATTTATTAATTCTGAGCATCTGAATCTTGACTTCCAAGAAAGTGAACAGTCATGGCATTGTCTCACAAAATGTTAGAGTCACCACGTAGGATGCATTCAATGCCAGTTTCCAGGTCCTTCCATGCAGTTACTCTAGTCTATTGACTCTAGACTGTGTTACAGGAATCTAGGCTTTAAGAGACAGCCCTGCCTTCGTTAATTCTGATTCAGGAAGAACACAGACCACACTCTGTGAACCTTCCATCTTATTTAAGACATTCTTTTACAGTTTGGACATGGGAGTGCCTGGGCTTCTAGGAATCACCCTTCCTAAAACACTCTCTAGGAAATAAATTGATTGAGTCAATAAATATTTATTGAGTATGTGCCATATGCCAAGAAGTGTTTCTGCTACTTGCCCTGGTAGAACTGACATTCTATAATAATAGAGGGAGATGGATGGTAAAGTGATAAACACATGAATGAATGACACAATGGGTCTGGCATTCAGGAAAGGCAGACGTACAAAAGGAAATTAAGCGGGCTAAGGGGAGAGAGAGTTACAGGTGGGGCCACCTTCCTCATAAAGTGATGTTGAATAGAAACATGAAGGAAGTAAGAGGGGCTCTGCAGGTAACTGAGGATAACTTTGGGGAGAGGAATTAAATATGAAAGTTCTGAGACCCAAGTGTGTTTGGCATATTTGGAGAACAGGATGGAGGACACAGGCTAATTCACAGAATGTAAGGGGTACACACCATCCTTATTCCCAGAAATGAAAATTTGTACCTGCTCCTAGCTCCCAATATCTTCTCCTGGCATTCAGAGCCCTCTTCACTCTGGCTCCAGTCTCCGATTTAACTTTTTCTCAACTATTCTCTTTATTTAACACATGTTCCCTGGTCCAATGGACCTCCCCTGGCTTTGTATGGCCTCCATCTCTCTGGGTCTCTCCTGCTGTTGGGGCTCCATGACTTCTTCTAAAGCAGTGGTTCTCAACTGTGGGTAGTTTTGTCTCCAAGGTGCATTTGGCAATGTCTCCAGACTTTTTTGGTTGCCTTTGCTGGAGAGACAGTGAGTAGGTAGAGGCCAGGGATAAGGCTAAATATCCTATAATACATAGGACTTCCCCTGCAACAAATAATTATTTGGGCCAACATGTCAATAATACTGAGACTGAGCCACCTTGATCCAAGGCCTCCTCAGTTTTCAAATTCTGGACCACTTCTGTGCAGTTTCGGAAGCCCCTTATCCTAACCCTACAGAATTCTCTCTCTGAATTGTGTGGATCTTACATACTGCCTTTCATCGTGTCTATCCTGACATGACTATGTGCACAAGGTTGGGAATTATACAGCATGGATTTCATTCTCAGTTCTATCTGCATCTGTCATCTTAGGTACATTATTTAACTTTTCTGATGCACCTTTGCCTTACCTGTAAAACAGGACAAATGCACTGTTGGGAGGACTAAGTGAGTCAGGGTTTGTAAATCCCTTACCATAGTGCCTAATGCAGGGTCTAATAAACCATTATCATGATAATGGTTATTATGATAACCATTAACTCATTTCCTTAGCTGGTTTGCATGGCTCTTACATGCAACCAATAATTATATGTTACATTTATTTCCTTTGTACTTCTGTGTGTCTCCAAGGCCAGATGAATTAGCGTTGTTACCAGGGTTTTTTTGGTAATTGTGAACTTTGAGTAAGTCTTCTGTATCTTCTCAAACAATGGACTCCAAGGCTGGGAGCACAGGGTAAGTGCATCTCCTTTTGAGAAAATAAACTCCTCACTTAGCTCAGTGCACCAACTCTTCCAGCTTACCAAATACTGATTCCTGATCCTGGACAAATCCATCACTAGGGCTGCACCTGAGTTTCTGGGGATAGCTTTCCTCCTTTCTGTGTTAAGATAGGAAAGATAGAAAAAGAATTGGTCAGAATAGAGGTTAAGCACAGGCTGAACCCAATAAGAAACAGGATTGTGTGGGGCACTGATAGAGGGAGCAGGAAAGAGGAGCGATAACTGGTCTGAGGACAGGATGAAAGCTGTTCCTTTAGAGGATATAATCCTCTGTGTGCCCCCCTCTTTTGAAATAAACAACCACTGGTATAATTTCAGTAGACTTGAATATGTATCTCTCTCCCAGCTCTCCTTCTGAGTAACTTACTGATTTTCCAACTTGCAATCCAGAAATCAGAGCATAAGACAAGGCAAGCAGAGGCTAAGGTGTTTGTGTAAGCACATACACATTACTTCACTGCCACCTAATTTATTTTTCAAGTAAGTCAAGATTTTAAGCCATGGACCTCTGTTAAACTGAGAGAGACTTACGGAGCTCCAGACAGGAGCAGAGAGCTGTGGATTTCCCCTTTCTCACTCTAACGCAGGGCTTCCAAGAGGCATCAAGAAAGGCTGGACTTTTTTTATGGGCAGAAACAGAGTCTAGAGGGGCTGATGGAGATAAGAAAAGGCCTCTGTTGGTGGAATACCTATGTTCTAACTGCAGTGGCTTTTTTTCCCAGTTCTGAGAACATCTTTCTCTTCCTCCTTCAGAATCTTTCCCCTTCTTCCTGGTCCACTTGCTTTTGTTCAAATCCTGCTGATGCTTCAGTAACAAACTGAACATCTCTTCCTTAGGGAAATCTTGCCTCACTGCCCCTGCCCAGGTGGTTTTCCTCTCATTCAATTCCAGAGGCCCCTTCTCTGATCCTCTCTAAGGTTTACCACAGTTGTACAAAGGATAAACCCCGTTTCCCTCCCTATCTTGTAAACTCCAATAAGAGCCGTGACCAAGAGTGTCTTGTTCATCTGTCAATCTTCTGTGCTCACAACAGTGCCTGGAATAGGGTAGTCTCCCAATAAAAGTTTATTGAGTGGATCAATGAAGTTGAAGTTATAAGTGTCGGGTTCAAGCCCAACTCTGTCATTGACCTGCGGTGTGACCTTGAACAAGTGTTTTCTCCTGTAAAATAGTTCACAGCTCCAAATCTTTTATGTGCACGATTCTATTTAGTTCTCACCATAGCCCAAGAGGAGACACATTCTATTTGTTATCCACATCTCATAGATGAGAAAACAAAGACTCAAAGAGGTTACATATTGGGTCCAAGTATACAAAGTATTCAAGTCACCAAGTCATAGTGTCACTTCCATTTACCTACCTGTAATGTGAAGGTGGGAAGCTAGAGAACTTCTGAGATCCCTCCTAAATTCTATTTCTTCCAAGTTTTCAATTCTAATTTTAAACTGACACTAGTAAGATAGAGTGACTTGAGGTGCAGATGGCTATAGAAAGATTATATGCAGAATCCAAAAAAAAAATGCTGGATTCAAGATTGTGTGTGTGTGTGTCTATGTATTTTTGATCATTTATATGAGTATCACCATATGTATGACTGGGATTATATCTTGTAAAATAATCTCTGAGCCTCATGGTAAAACAGTAAAAAGAATAGATCTTCCTAGAAGCATTTTTAAAAAATATTTTATGGGAAAAAGGTTACACTGCTGAGCTAATAAATGATTTAAAGAAATTTGTATAAAAAACATAAATAGAGCCATAGACGTAGAAAACAAACTTAGGGTTACCAAAGGGGAAGGGGGAGGAGGATAAATTAGAAGTTTGGAATTAGTGTATATACATTACTGTATATAAAATAGATGACTAGCAAAGACCTACAGTAAAGTACAGAGATCTATATTTAATATTTTGTAATACCCTTTGAGGTAAAATAGTATGAAAAAGAATATATATATATACATATACATATATATACACACATATATATATATCTACATATATACATGTATAACTGAATCACTTTGTACACCTGAAACTAGACAACATTATAAATCAGGTATACTTCAAAAAATTAATATTTCCCCAGAAATGATCATAATGATCTAGGTCTGTGTACCCGGGAACAGAGAAAGGAGAAGGTTCACTGATAAAAGGTGATGTGTCTGTTCTTGTTCCAGTTTATCTGACAAGCTAATTGACTCCAGCAAGCTTTAGCAGCTGGCATAGCACTTGCTTTACAAGATTTGATAAAGATCAGATAGCAGTCAATAGTACGCCAAAAGCTAATGATACCTTCTGAATGTGGCATATCATTTACAGTCGCTCTCTCTCTCTCACTCCCCTTCCCCTCACACCCATATTTTTTTGTTTCTTTTCTCCGGGATTCCTTGCTTTTTGACAGCAAAGCAAATGAGCTATGCCCAGTATAGAATGAAAGTACAACTCCTGTACCTTGCTCTGCTCACTGCCTCAGTTGAATTGTGCATGACTTCCTAAGAACTGGGAAAGACTTTGGGTATGAAGTGAGAAACATGCAGTCTCCAGCTCTTTTGATGGTCACCATCTGACTTTGGAGAAGTTTGAATTCAGAGAGACTGTTGTAAGCAAAGACAGCAATGATACTAAGGGGCAAAGTGACAATGGCCACCAGGAGAATGGGCAACGAGGACTTCCCTTGTATTTCGAGGGCTTGCATCAGTGGCAATGCAGAAAGTAGACGATGACTGAGCTGCTAATGCTGTGGATCCCTTCTCAGCGCTGTCATTATTCCTGTGACCTTGACAAACTCCCTTTTCTGGGCTCAGTGCTTCATTATCTATGAAAAGAAGATAATGGAGCATCGCAGGGGTTCAGAGGCTTAATTGTTGTTTGCAGAGAACTTGGAGAGTCTTGGATGAATGGCACAATCAAGGTGCTGTGCAAAATACTATCATTTTGCACGTCAGCAAGATGGCTTACACCTGCCACGGTATATTGGGAGAGTCTTAATCAAGGACTTGCAGTAGGTGGAGGGAGGAAGATATAGGAGTCTGGGGAATGGCTATTAGATGGAGCTCATAGTTTTTCAGTCCAGTTGCCCATACTTCATATTTCATATTATTCCTAGCATTGGCTACTGTGACAGATTAAAGATGACCACAAATTCTTAGATTCTCTTGCAAGCAAGAAGTATAGTCTGTTTTCCCTTCACTTAAACCTGGACTGGCCTGTGAGCACAGCAGTCAAAGCAAATGTGAACCGATCTACTTATGTGCCTGGCCGTGCTAATTCTATTACCCATTTAGAACTTCTCAAAGCCCCATGAGGTAGAGAGTGATCAACTCCATTTTACAGGTGAAGACACTGAAGCACAGAGAGGCTTGAATCCGTGTATGAATCATATTTAAATGATTTAAATATGATCTAAGTCATATTTAAATGGCAGTCTGATTCCCAAATCCATTCCCTTTAGCACTATGAATGCATGTGTAAAATACTATGAAAAATGTCATGATTATCATTGTTATAAATGCTGAACAACGTGAAATTGGTGGTTGCCTCTTTAGCCTAAACTTACAGCCAAAAGTGGCACTGTGTTAGGCCCTCTCTGGTTGCAGTACGCATCTTGTAACAGATGTGCTTCACCCTGGCAGGGGGCTGACAAGATGATAGAACATTGCTCCCAGGCTGGCAAGGTGGGCAGAGACAAGGCAGAAGGAGATGGGAAAAAAAACCAAAAATGAAGGTTAAACCATCTGAAGATTTCCTAGAGCAAATGCTTCTCCTTCCTGCTGAATATTAGCTGGCATTTAAAGAAAATTATATTTAACTATGCAATTTCTATATAATAAATTGGCTTACAGCTGGTGCTGTATGTTTCATATCTTTTTAAGAACTAGAGCAATATGTTGGTAGAATAAACACAGTTGTACTTGAGCACGTCAAAACTGAGATAGATATTAAGTGCCTTGCGTCCTGTTGTGTGTACCAATAGGAGGTATTAGAGTCACTTTTACTAATTATAGTAATAACTGCTGCTCTTGAAATGAACAACCTCACTCATAAAAAAAAAATTATGAGTATTAGCTTCTTTGCATGACAGTGGTTCCTCATACAATTTTAATGTTTTAATCTGGAAAACTCATTGACATTTCATGTTGGAAGTATGTGCAGCCCCATGTTGCAGTGAGGCCACTTAGGAATGAGAGCGTGTGAAGATGGTGGATGAAGAGGGTGGGGCTAGGGAGGATGGAGTTAGGGAGCATGGAAGTTATAGCCAGGCAGAATCAAATAGTTTAGAATGCAGCTCTTTACACTTATAAATAATGGAACCTTAGGAGGGACTAAAAACTAACACTTGCATAATGGGCTATCATTTGCCTAGCCTTTTGCATACTTTCTTTCACTTAACTTTGGAGTTTATTCTCCCCATTACAAATATATAAGGTGACACACAGGAAAAAAATATGACATTCCTAAGTTCATACCATTAGGTCCTGGGAGATCCAGGGTTTGAACGTCTGTTTCTGACTTTAAAATTTTTGTTTGTCATATTAAATTTTGCTCTTTCTGATGTAATTACTATTTTGTCTCATTCTGTGACAGGGAATATAAACCAAAGATCTGGCCTTTGAATCCAATCATATTGCTAGTGGTATTAATGTCAGATTAGCTGACAAAAATAATGTAGTTTTATCTTTCCAGAACTATATTTAATACTCTTGGTATTCATTCACTCATACATTCTACCAAAATGTATTTAATATCTATCATGTGATAAATGCCTTGTTAAACATTAGAGTTACTATATTATAATCAAGATAGTTATTAAGCTTTTATAATCTTGAAAATGAACATATATTAGCACTATGCAATGTAAACTGATGCATACTTACTTGGAGGGCAATTTGAAAGTATCTTAGAATCTGAACACACAAATTCTTAAACCAGGAAATTTCACTTCTTGCTATCTGTCATAGAAAAACACTAGCATGTATGCACAAATAGTCACATGTGAGCACAAAGAGACATATATAAGGGTATACATTGTGACGTTATTTATTACAGCAGAAAGCAAAGCAGCATAAACGTTCCATAGGGAACATAGGGAGTATGACTAAATAATCTATTAGAATAAATACAAATGGAAGAATAATATGCAAGAAATTTAAAATTGAAGTAAACCTGTATACAATGATATATCAAGATTTCCAAAGCTTACTGTTGTAGGAAAAGAGAAAAAAAAAAATACTTACAGTAGATAGAAATGATGTTTTTAAAAATCAGGGAAACAATAATATCTAGTTGTCTATTTATCTATCAATCAAGAGATAGATATAAACATACAGAGAGTCAGAAACACACATATACACACACATACATTAATGTGGCCTGGAAAATTACATTGCCTACCAATGGTTACCCATGTTTGGTAGGGGGAAGGGTTGTAGAGTGAAGATAAAAGTAATAGATAAAGGTTTTTGCTTTATCGATACTTTTTGACTTTTTTACTCAAAGAACTAAAACTGAAACAAAAACTATTTCATTTCGTATGTTAAAGAGAAGAATACATTTCTCAGAGGTAACAGACAAATATAAGCTCCATGTCTTACTCAGTTTGGGCTGCTATAACAAAGTACCATAAACTAGTGGCTTACATTAATAAACTGAAGAAATTTATTTCTCACAGTTCTGGAGGCTGAGTCCAAGATCACGTACCAGCATGGTCAGGTTCTATTGAGAGCCCTCTTCTGGGTTACAGACTGCTGAGTTCTTGTTCCATCCTCAGAGGAACAGACAGCTCTGAGGAGTCCCTTTTACAAGGCACTAATCACATTCATGAAGGCTCCATCCTTTTGATTTGCTCACCTCCAAAGGCTCTACCTTCTAATACCATCTTACTGGGATTTCTGCATGTGAATTTTGGGGGACCCAAAAATTTAGCCTATTACATTATAAAATATTTAGCACTGTCACATATGCATAAAAACAGAGCTTCAAGCTACAGAGCTTCACTGTAGACCCAAAACAGCCTCCTTTTTAAAATCTTCTCATACTGAAATGGACAGAAGAAAATGAAAATCACCAATAATATATTGGTTTTCTCATAAAAGAAAACTATTTTCTCATTTTAAAAGGTAACCTTTTTTTTTTAAGACTTGTACATGTAATTTTGGAAGTTGATTGGAGGGTGTATGAGTTTAACTGAGCTGTGTTAATTATACTCTTCTTGGAGCGATATCATGATTTCAGATGTGTATGTGTGCTTAGCCAACTTCAGTAGCTTTTTGGAACTTCAGTGAAATATGATTGATTTAACATAGAGACTTACCTCTGCTCTTTCCAAAATATCACATTAAAATGACTAAATAAAGTGAATATATAAAAACATAAGTGAATTTAGCATCAATGGAGGTACACCACACAGGTCACCTTTTCAGAGGACCAGGTGTGAGCAACGTCATTGGCTGATAGGCACTGGCTCTTGGACCCTCAGATGAGCCAGGTCACCCACACTGACCATGCTCCCTCTGGGGTGCTCCCAGACGCTGACTGTGCATGGCAGGGGAACTAGAGCCAGGCCGTTTATGCCCCAAGCAGGACTTCTCTCATGGATTTCTTTGCTTGGGAACTCCCCCTTGGCCTTCATTAGAACTGCACTGTATTCCAGTGCTCTTCTTCTTTCTTCTTTTCTGATGCTCTTCTTACCCAATCCTCCTTCCTGCTCTCTCCTTTCAGAGGGATCAGAATCCCATCACAGTCTAAAGCCTCTCCCAACCTCCTCTTCCTCTCTCTCTTATCCTTTACTGATTTTCCCTCCAGTCTTGCAAGTCTAGCTCCATCTTGTCATCTGCTTCTCAGAGGACCTAAAATAATGTGTAAACAAGATTTAGACCCCTACAGCAATGAGAAGGCGAGACGGGATTCCAGCAGACTTCAATCACAGTTAGGAAAATAGGAGGTAGGTAAACGAGTGGTAACTGGCTTCACAGAGTGGAGAAAGCTGTAAACTCTCTGCCATGGAGGTTGGAATAGGAAGCATGTGATTCAAGCTGAAGAAATCTAGTAAGACTGGATTTGGGAGCATCATGTAGATCTCAAGAGTGTGATTCAGAAAGGAATTAACATCAAGGGACTGATGGAAAGTCTAAATAAGGAACAATTATAATAGACCACAACACAAGATCCTTCACTCCTCCCAGCCAAGGAAAGAAGTTTAACCTCTTGGAAAAGTTACAGCAGAAAGTTTCTCTACCCCTGGGGCACCAGGCACAACTAAGACAAAATAGGATGTCTGCCTAGGTGAGATCTTAAGGGGTTCTGCTACTCTCTTATCTTTAGGTTTCCAGAATGCTAGTACCAGGCTTACATAATACAGATGGGAGACTGGAGTCTTTCTTTTTGGAGAACTTGTTTATGAAAAAAGTAGTGTCTGACATCAAGGGGCCCCACAGGGCCTTTGCTTACTCACTCTCTAATGCTCCAGTCAGTCACACAGTTTTCTATCAGCTTTTTAATGCCTCTTTCATAGGTACTGCTGAACAACCAAGGTTAATCAGACATGAAAACATTAATCAAGGAAATGGGGGCGGGGGTAGAATGTGAGAAAGACAGAGGCATGAGAGAGAACAAAGTAAAATCTAAATAAACCCAGTCATGACTATGATTCTTAGGTAGCAGGAGTAGCAGTCGTGAAACAAGAATAAAAGAACTTTTAAAGGAGAAAGAGGTATTAGAAATGGAAACTATATCCATTAAGAAGAAATCATTATTTTACTGGAGGAGCATGGAGATCAAGTTATGGGGTCCCCCCCCACCATAAAACAGAGCAAAAACAGACAATGTGAGAAAATATTTACGAATTGGACATTCAAGGGAAAGGACTAACTCCTGATATCAACAAGTTTGGACAGGGAGGACAGGTACACTGAGGAGAGGGAGTTAGTACAAAAAACAAAAATAGGAGGATTTCACAGAAAGGAAGCAGGCATGACATTTCAGGTTGAAAGTTTCCCCTGAGAACCACACGTAACAGTGCAAGACCCACATGAAGGCTTTAGAGCATCTGGAATAGAAAATGTGCACAGCTTCCAGACAGAAATTGGCAATGATTTGCGTTGAAGCTGCTCACCCACGAAATTGGAAGTTACATGACAATGGATGATACTTTTAAAATGTCATCGATAGTAGCTGAAAACCTAGAAATTGCATATCCAATGAGACTACAAGTGAGCGTAAACTAACAATATTTTTAGTGAAGCAAAGTCTCAAAAATGTGTATACCAAGCGTCATTTGTCAGGAAGTTATTGGAGAATGTGCTCCTCAAATGACACAGTAAATCAGGAAAAGATAGACAAAACAAAGAAGAGGGTCCAACAAAACAGGAATTCCCAGGTGATGGAGAAAGAAATATCAGTGCAACATCTCTAGAGCAAGATTGGAGAGTAACTGGCTGAGGGAAAACTGGGGAATGGAGGGCTTCGGGAGGGCTTCTCTCCAAGAGAAAGAAACAATGAATTGGATAAATTGATACGTTTGACTCTATCGAAGATCAGAAATTTGGGGGAATATGTGGAAAGCTGAGAAAACAAAGCAGCATTTATTAACTTCTAGAAACACTAATTTTGTATCAGGGAAGAATTGTAACTAAAACAGTGTGGTACAACTGTTAAGAAATAACCAGAATCATAGCGATGTGAACACTGCTATTGATGAGACTAAGAGCTATTATATGCTACTAAGGGGTGGATGGCAGGAAGGGAAATTGGGATGGGATGAAAGAGGATTTCAGAGAATGAAATCATCAGCTTCTCTTTTAGGAAATCAATAAATAACAGTAAAAATGGGAAATAAATCAAGAATGGCAGTATAAGCATGTTCCTCATAAATAAGGAAGTAAATAACATAAGAAACATCTTGGGTATTTGAAAGTGGCTACTTGTTAGGAGCTGGAATTGGAAGAGAGAAGGGTAGAACTTGAGATAGCTCTTTTTATGTATGAGCCTTGTAGTATTTTTTTACTTTCTAAACCATACCAAACACTACTTTGGTAGAAATTAAAAAATTAATTTCATAAAAGGCATGGATTAGAAAAATGAGGAGAGAAATATCCCTCCCTGCTGCTACAAAGGATTTTTGGAGGTAAATTTTTTCTGACTTCTATGCCCTCTTCATTCATCTTCTGATGTGCTTTGGGAAAGACAGTAAAATAGACACTTTCAAGATCAAGAGTTCTGTATTTAGCTTCTTTGCTTTGTTTTTTAAATCCATGAAACTTTTTGTACACTGTTTGATTTTTTTTAAATAAAAATCTTTCAGTTTTTGGTAAAAATCAGTGATTACAATGAAAAAAATAGAAGTGCTGATCTTAGTCAATGTCCTATAGATGCAAAAACCCTCTGGTAATATAATGAAAAAAGATTTAGTCTTTCAACAAAATATGAATGCAGGGGAGGAAAGCCATTAAGGTCTTCCAGTGAGCCCAGGACGTTCCTGGCATCATCTCATTTAAATCTCACCGCAACTCCAGGGGTAGGTATAGTTGTCATCATTTTGAGTGCTTTACAAAGCTAGCAATGTCTAATTATACATCCTTGTCTCTTCAAAATGCTATATAGCCTTGCAGTTCCTATTGTAGTAGGAGCCCAAAGAGGCATGCTACCTTAGTCTAATTAGATCCTGTATCTAATTTGAGCCTCATAACAACTTTAGAATGAATGCAGGGCAGGGATTCGTTTCTTCATTTTACAAACAAGGAAAATGAAGCTTAAATAAATTGAATGAGTTGGTGACATACCCAGGGTAGTAAGTGACATCGCTGGAAAGAACATCTTTCTGACTTGAAGCCCAAAGGAAGCTCATTGACTTAAGAGAGAAATTTTTTTTTTTCCCCTTTGTTTTGGAGAACTTTACACTCTTCTGCTCAAACTATGATGAGCCCAGGGAACATGTTCACCCAGGTCACACCCTTCCATCTTTTCTCAAACCCAGACCAGGGAGAATCTGTACACATACAAGTTCTCTGGATCTAGTTTTCCCCCCAAATCTACATATATATGAAGGTTTTCTTTTTCCTGTTACACAATGGTGTTCCATTTTCATATTATTGAAAGTCAGAATTATTCCAATCAACTTGGGCTCATTTCTGGTAATTTATACCCTTAAACATCCAAATGTCATATTTCTAGCAAGAACCTGAGAAGGAAAATCACATGTGGAATCAGAATGCTCTCAGGTCCATTGTATACCACTGGGAAGGAGGGAGCCTTGCAGGGGAGCCCTTAAATTTCAGAGCAAGGCTATAATTAGCTGTAATAGGACCCAGAGTAACTTCAGTGCCATAACTCTCAGCAGGAAAACAATTATATTGCAGCCGTATAACTAGATCGACATGCTGTAAATACAAAACATTCTCTGGAAATACATGCTATATTTCTAAATACATGGAAAATTAAGTCAGACACTTCTTTGCTAATTGTAATTCAATGCAGTATTACTCCCTTTCTTTTCCTCAACACTTCTGCTCAGCTATAGATTTTCCATTTGAACATATATGATTAAGAAAGGCATATTTCACTAAGGGAATACAATCAAGGAAACAGTGGTGAATTTGTTCCAGAGAAGCAATCTAGGGTGAAGAGAGCCCTGGCCTGGAACTTGAGAGACAGGATTTTTAAAAATTGAGATATAATTGACATATATAACATTGTGTTCATTTTAGGTATATGATGTAATTATCTGATACATGTATATATTGTGAAATGATCACTGCATAAATCTAGTTAACATTTATCACCACATATCATTACATATTTTATTCTTGTGATGAGAATCCCTGAGGTCTATTCTCTTAGTGCTTTCGAACATATGACATAGTACTGTTAATCACAGTCACTGTGCTATACATTACATCCCCAGGACTTATTTTATAACTTGAAGTTTGTACTTTTGACAACCTTCACCCATTGTGCACACAGGTACACCCCTGTGTATCTCCTGCCTCAGGCAACCACCAATCTGTTCTCTGTATCTATGAGTTTGGTTGATTTTTTACATTTCACACACAAGTGAAATCATACAGTATTTGTCTTTCTGTGTCTGACTTATTTCACTTAGTATAATGGCCTCAAGTTTCACTCACATTGTTGCAAAGGACAGGATTTCCTTTTTAAGGCCAAGTAGTACAATAATATAGTATAAATAATGAATAGACATTTTATTCATCCATTCATGCTTAGGTTATTTCCATGTCTTGGCTTATTGAAAATAATGCCACTGAACATGGGGGCACAGATATTTTTTGAAATAGTGATTTGGTTTCCTTAACAGAAACACCCAGAAGTGGAATTTCTGGGTTATATGATAGTACTAATTTTAATGTTTTTATTACTGTTTTCCATAGTGGCTATACCAATTTACATTGCCACCAGCAGTGTGTGAAGGCTCCATTTCCTCCACATCTTTGCCAGCACCTGTTATTTCTTGTCTTTTTGATAATAGCCATACTAATAAGGGTAATGTAGTATCTTATTGTGGTTTTTATTTGCATTTCCCTGATTATCTGTGATGTTGATAGTGGTTTCATGTATACCTTTATGTCTTCATTGGAGAGAAAGTCCTACCCCTAGTCTTATTATTATCTCAGAGCCATAAAATGCAACCTTACACATCACGGCTGGCAAATAGATGATAGATGTCTTTGTTATAACCTGTGCAGTTTTTGTGGGGTAAAGTAGCTAGTATTTAAAAATCAAGGGGTTTCACACAAAAATCTGGATTTCTGGCTTCTCCTGAAAACATCAGAAGAACGGTCCCACTGGGTCCACAATTCCTACTGCAACAGTCCGCAGTAGCCAGGTAGCTGCTACTTCCTTTGGAAAGGATAGATGCTCTCCAGTCTCCCACAGACTTTGCTTGTGCCATTTTGCTCATCTAGGTTATCTGTCTTGTTATCGGATTGCTCATCTGTAAATGGGAGAGGGTAAATTATATGTTGTTCTGCTTAAGTATTCATTCCTCTTTTAAGATCTAGGGTTATGTAGCAGTACTAACTAAAAGACTGTTTAGAACTGACTCAATGATATGATGATGAAAAGAGGCTAAATTATGTATTTTTCCTTCTTTCAGTTTGTGTTCTTATGTTGCTGATAGTCTGCTTTTACTCCTGGGAGAAAAAAGTCATGATAAATCATAGATGCCTGGAAAAACTGCAGTCTCTCTCTGCATGAGAATTTAGACCAAGTTAAATGGATAGTTATTTACAAATAAAGCTTTTTAAGCACTTGGAAATCTCTGGGTTTAGTGGGGTTAAATCAAGCCTTGACATCATTTTAACAGTTTTATTTTCCTGTGACCTCTGTGGCTCCTATATAATCCTAAAATCACAGCTATTCCAAAGGAATCATTTCCTCCTCCATTCTGCCCTACAAAGACTGTGCAGCAAAGAGCTCCACAGGCACCAAAGAGGGGAAGAACAAATTCCTGAGTTCAAATGCACCAGGTTCTACCCCACCTACAAAAGCCTTCGTGTTCTTGGCCTCACCTTGGCCCCACTCTTGGCTCCATACAGAGAAAGTGGACAATGAAAGATGGAATTACCTTTCATTGTAATAAAAACCACAGTTTCAGGGCTCCTACCCTGGCACAACTTGTCTTCAGGATGGATAAGGGCACAGAGCAACACTATGTGATCATTTTTTGCTGAATTATCAAAATGGAATTCCCAGTGTCTAAGCTTTTTTTTTTTTTTTAAATATGGTTGACTAAAAACAAACTGGCTTTCCATTACAGTATTTGGATAAAATATATTTCTGATTGATTAAAATAATTTTCTGTAGATTATTGGGAATTTTCTCTGTAGGCAATAATATTGTCCTCATATAACAATATATGTTTTTTCCTTTTCTATTTTCATGCTTTTGTATACCTCTTATGATTTTTTATATCAATTTAGTATTTCCGATAAGATTACAAGTACTGTATTGAATGGAAATAGTGATGGCCAAGATCAGATCTTAAATGGAATACTTTAAGATTTTATCATTATCTTAAACCTTTGCTGTGAGGTTTTTTGGTGTTTTATCAAGTTAAGGAAGTTGAACTTCTGTATGCTAAGAGTATTTAACATGAGTGAATGTTGCATTTTATCTAATGTTCTTTTTCCCTGTATTAAGATGCATCACATGATTTTTCTTTTAATGTAATCAGCTACATTAATCTAAGTTCTAATGTTAAGTTAACCTTGAATTCCCAAGTATAACATTGATATCCCAACTTAGTCATGACTTCTTAATTAGATAGATGCTTAACTCCTTGCAGTTCAGTTCAGTTCAGTCACTCAGTCGTGCCTGACTCTTTGCAACCCCATGAACTGCAGTATGCCAGGCCTCCCTGTCCATCACCAACTCCCGGAGTCCACCCAAACCCATGTCCGTTGAGTTGGTGATGCCATCCGACCATCTCATCCCCTGTCGTCCCCTTCTCCTCCTGCCCTCAATCTTTCCCAGCATCAGGGTCTTTTCCAGTGAATCAGCTCTTCGCATTAGGTGGCCAAAGTATTGGAGTTTCAGCTTCAAGATCAGTCCTTCCATTACTTTTAGCCTTATCTCTAAAATGTGTATTTAAAGCTAGTTTTATGTTTTTCTATAAATGTTGCTCTATTTGTATCCCATAAGGTTTTATATGTAGCATTTTAACTGATATTAAAATTTTAATGTTTTCTAATTTATATTATGATTTCCTATGTGCCATTAATTGCTTTTTAATTTTCAAATGTGTGAAAATTTTATATTTGGGGTTTCTTTGAGGGGTAACATTTAAAATTCTGACAATTGCATGTGGTCAGAGAGTTTTTTGGTAGTAATCATTTTAATTTATTCACAGTTGCTTGTTAATTGTGTTGTTTAAGTCTTCTGCATCATTATTTTTTAGTTATACTTGATCTATCAATTAGTGATATTGTCTCTATCACAGTAAATTTATAAAATTCTTTTATAATTCTGCCAATTTTTACTTTATACATTATGAAGTTATTAATTAGGTTCATATCAGTTTAAAGTTGTATGCTTTTCTGGTTAGCTGAGCTGTTTATCTTTAGCGATCCTTCTTTATCTTTATTAATGCTTTTTGTCTAAAGTCTAATTTGTCGGCTGTGAATTTAGGTATCCTAGTTTTATTATTACCCAAATATATAAAATTTTAATATTTTTACTTTTTATATCAAAATTCTTTTATATTATTAAATATAATTTACATTAGAAAGAGATCTACTATGTAGTTACAAAGAGATCATACAGCTGGGATGAACTTTCTAAGATGTTCCAACCTAGAATAAGAGTATTCTTACCCTGTGGTCCTGCATCTATCAGGCTGTCCCCAAGGAGAGGTGTATACACTTGAACTGACAATAGTTCCTAGGAAGGAACACAGCTCTGAGCCATCAACAGACAATACCTCTGGATGCTAATGGAATGGGGAACTTGATATTGAAGAGTGAATCTGGGTGTTATACCCAAGCATCTACTGCAGTTAATTGCATGCACTATTCAGATATGCTTGTTCCAGACAGTAAGTTTTTGACTGTGTGGATCACAACAAAATGTGGAAAATTCTTCAAGATATGGGAATACCAGACCACCTGACCTACCTCCTGAGAAATCTGTATGCAGGTCAAGAAGCAACAGTTAGAACTGGACATGGAAAAACAGATTAGTTCCAAATGGGAAAGGATTATGTCAAGGCTGTATGTTGTCACCCTGCTTATTTAACTTATATGCAGAGTACATCATGAGAAACGCTGGGCTGGATGAAGCACAGACTGGAATCAAGATTGCCAGGAGCAATATCAATAACCTCAGATATGCAGATAACACCACCCTTATGGCAGAAAGCAAAGAAGAACTAAAGAGCCTCTTGATGAAAGTGAAAGAGGAGAGTGAAAAAGTTGGCTTAAAACTCAACATTCAGAAAACTAAGATCATGGCGTTTGGTCCCATCACTTCATGGCAAATAGATGGAGAAACAACAGAAACAGTGGCTGACTTTATTTTCCTGGGCTCCAAGATCACTGCAGATGGTGATTGCAGCCATGAAATTAAAAGATGCTTGCTCTTTGGAAGAAAAGTTGTGACCAACCTAGACAGCATATTAAAAAGCAGAGACATTACTTTGTCAACAAAGGTCTGTCTAGTCAAAACTTTGGTTTTTCCAGTAGTCATGTATGGATGTGAGAGTTGGACTATAAAGAAAGCTGAGTGCTGAAGAATTGCTTTTGAACTGTGGTGTTGGAGAAGACTCTTGAGAGTCCCTTGGACTGCAAGGAGATCCAACCAGTCCATCCTAAAGGAAATCAGTCCTGAATATTCATTGGAAGGACTGATGCTGAAGCTGAAACTCCAATACTTTGGCCACCTGATGCAAAGAACTGACTCATTTAAAAAGACCCTGATGCTGGGAAAGATGAAAGCAGGGGAAGGGGGTGACAGAGGATGAGATGGTTGGATAGCATCACTGACTCAATGGACATGAGTTTGAGGAAGCTCTGGGAGTTGGTGATAGACGGGGAAGCCTGGCGTGCTGCAGTCCATGTGGCAGCAAAGAATCGGACGTGACTGAGTACCTGAACTAAACTGAACTGACAGTAAGTTTATCATACATAACACCAATTACTCCAGAATTCTTTGTTGTTTTTCCTAATTTACAAGAACGAGATTAGCAAAGTCTGATACTATGTCTGACCTCAAAGTCATAACAGATACTCCTTTTTCCCCTCCCTCCCTTCACTCACACGTAGTACCTCTTTTCCTTAAGTGTTTACTCTGTGAGATGACTCAGATGTATGCTCGTTGATTAGTCTGAGACTTTGCTCACTGTTTTCAGGCCATGGCAGATACCCTTGTCTGTTTACTATCAAAACTGGCAAAGGAGTACCCGGAGATGTTCTAGAGTGTCACCTGGGTGCTAGAGACACATTCTGCTGATGATCACTTCCAGAATGGTGACACATTTTTTTTTGTCTGCTGATTTTGTACAAGAAGCCTAATGTGCTGTCATAACTTAAACGTAATAGAACATTTGCTGTGTGTTCTGGTAGAAACATTGTACTCTTTGAACCAGGACTCCTAGATATGCAAAGCACAGAGTTTTGAAAATGGTAAGGACAAGTTTCCCAAGGTGGTCTCTGGGAGTGATAGCAAGCAGGACCACTTGTATTCCATTCTTTAGTTACTGGACCATGTGGACTCTCTGTTTTGGACAGAGCACCATATAGTGATCACTGGTTTAAGGATGTATTTCCCATATTCACAGGGTATCATCTCCAAGCTGGTCCCTCAGGCATGCCTTCAAAAGGCTATTTTATCACTCTATCAGGCCATCAACTTCTAAGTATGAGTATAATTCAGGGCCATGGCCATTTGCCTATTGCCTTTCTTCCTTGGTCTAAGGGAGTGTTACATAGGCTTACCCTACTGATGGACCACTCTGTGAGTTCTTATATAGTGGTATGGGTTAAGGCTGTGTGGGAAGGAAAGGCAAATCCATACTAGGAGTGTTTTAAAATTTGCATCAAGATGAATTCCTACCTCTTCTAGGATGGGAGGAATACAATATAGTCAAATTACTGCCAAAGAGTTGGCTGATCTCCTTGAGTGGTGGCTGAACTGGGGGCTCCGTGTGGTCTCTTTTCGTTGTGCATTTGGCTTTGGAAATAGCTAGATCTACCTTCCCAAGTGGCTGCCCTTAATCTCAGGCTCATACCAGCTACCACAGCTGTTCCATTTGTCATCACATTGTGCCAGCCCCGGGGCAGCCAGAGATTGAGGTTGGATGGTGTCAACTTGACAAGTCATCAGGTCCATTTCTTTGGTAGTACCTTCTCCATTGTTGATGTCCTCGGAAGATTATTAACAAGTGAATCAGAGATCTTTATTATTCATTCCTACTCCCACAGTTCATTCACATACCTCTTCATCAGACCTCTTTGTTTCTGATCTCTCAATCTTTCTCTTTCCAGGCCACTTTCTTCTCATCACTGCCTTTCTGGGACATTTCCAAGTAAGGTGATAATATAGCTGCAGTCTGTTTTCAGCTTGAACCCCCTGTTTTGAGCTATCCAGCCCATGAACAAAGCTTGGCCTTTTCTCTTCTGTTGGCTGCTTACGAGGGACCTCCCTGCAGCCTAGTCGTGCTTGTGAGTAGAAAGAGAAGCACCAGTACAACCCCTGTGGGTTTCATGGGAATCTGGGGTATGAGCTTGTGCCTCTTACTTATTCCTTCCAGCCCTGTTCATACTTGATCACATACTTACTGCTTCCATCTTGTGGTAGATTGTTTCAGCAACTTCCTAAAAGTATGACTTGCTGGATCTGAAAGAACCCAGCTCATGATAGGCAGTTCTGTCCCCATGGCCACTTGATGTCCCATGACTGGTTGCTTTATTTCTACCAGAATTCATCTGCATGCCTGGAGAAATTTTTCTAATGGTGCATAGTCTTCTACTGCAAATGATATGGCCTTGTATGATCCTAGCATTAAAGATGTGATTCTTCTTTCAGATTGATCATAACTCAATACAGTATCATTTAAAGTATCTTTAAAACCCAAACACTGCTACATATGTGGTCCATTGCTGTTTGTACCACATCCTAGACCTGCTAGTGAAAGTCGCTCAGTCATGTCTGACTCTTTGTGACCCCATGGACTATACAGTCCATGGAATTCTCCAGGCCAGAATACTGAAGTGGGTAGCCTTTCCCTTCTCCAGGGGATCTTTTCAACCCAGGGATTGAACCCAGGTCTCCCATGTTGCAGGTGGATTCTTTACCAGCTGAGCCACCAGGAAAGCCCAAGAATACTGGAGTGGGTAGCCTATCCCTTCTCCAGAGGATCTTCCCAACCCAGGAAGCAAACCAGGGTCTCCTGCATTGCAGGCAGATTCTTTACCAACCGAGCTATCAGGGAAGCCCAAGATTAGCTAGAGATCCCTTTCCTCTTCTGGGCCCTACTCAATGGAGGCAGGATTCCATGATACTTGATAAATGGTTCAAAGCAACATTCTTAAGTGAGACAATTATCATTCTATTGCCTTTCAGCTCCAAATTTGCCATTTATTATTTTGCATGTGATGCTGACACTGTGTCTTTTAAAGGCTTTTCTCCTGACACCTTGCATATAGTTGAGCTTTGCTCGAAGGCTTGGAGGAAGATTTGTGGCAGTGTTACAGGGCCCTTCCTCAATGGGCCTAGGCATCTCTTTAATCAAGGGACTGTCCAGAGGGTGCTGGAAGGGGGTCTTCTTCCTAGTTCTGACATGCTTTTCTTGCTTTGTGCTCTGGTGGCTCTCAGCTGGCATGTGGGCCATCCAAGGCACTCCTTGATTTCAGTGGGACTGAAAGTATTACAGAGTAGCAGAGTCTGGGAGGCAGCACTTAATTTCTAAAATAAGGTGCCGACAACTTGCTACCATGTAGAGCAGCAGGGACATACTAGTAGTCAGAATGCCTTGATCTACAAAGACCTTTGGCGGAGATTAATTGATTGTGTTGCCCCAGTTACAAAATTTATGGATAACGCACTAGAATATTGCTTGATCCATGTAACAACAGCAACAACAACAAAAAAACTCTCGAACTCTAGCAGAAGATAGACTCTGCTCCTTCTAGCAGAAGTAGCAGACGATCTGACTTGTATCATCAGAGTGTTGAGTTCCAGCCTCATGTCTAGACCAATGCCAATTCACAGACCTATCGTCTCTTGACTGACAGGATGCCTAGATCCATTGAGAAATAACCCTGTAATTCTGCCACAAATACATGCTATAAATCTTCCTCCAAGCCTTCTTCAAGGGGTCTGTGGCCATACTAGACTGTCTAAGCACTGGAAGAAAATGAAATGTACAGATCTTTCAGACATGACTATTGGTAGACAATGGCTTTGAATGAATGCTTATTCCTAGTCAAAGTACAAAGGTTATGGTAATCAAATAATAGATGGACTCTTGGTTCAAGTCCTCAT
Source organism: Cervus canadensis (assembly GCF_019320065.1). Classification (NCBI taxonomy): domain Eukaryota; kingdom Metazoa; phylum Chordata; class Mammalia; order Artiodactyla; family Cervidae; genus Cervus; species Cervus canadensis. Next base: position 42,264,040 of record NC_057389.1, on the reverse strand, counting down.
CATAAGAGGTCCTGTTCACCCGTCAGACTCGTTCCATGGTTATTTGTTCCAACTCTTCAATGTCTGATTTGAAGAGATATACTGGTATTCCTGGGCTTTCCTAGTGTCTCAGATGGTTAAGAATCCAACTGCATGCATGAGACCTGGGTTTGATCCCTGGGTTAGGAAGATCCCCTGGGGGAGGGCATGGAGACCCACTCCAGTATTCATGCCTGAAGAAACCCCATGGACAAAGGTGCCTGACTGGCTACAGTCCAGGGGGTCGCAAAAAGTCAGACACGACTGATCAACTAAGCACACAGCACTGGGAAATAGGGATACTATTCACATATCTCTTTGTCATACTGAGTGAGAACCATTATGGGAGGAAGGGCCAAGGGGAAGCCCCTGGAACTTTTCTTCACTACCAAGACTGTAAACTACAAGCAATATTGTATTCCTGGGGAAACTGCAGAAATTGGTGATGCCATCAAAGATTTGAAAAGTGTTGGGGTATGATACATCTCTCATTTCTATTTAGCCCATCTGGTCGACCTATGCAAAAGTTGAGTGGATCTTGGAGGACTGCTGCTGCTGCTGCTAAGCCACTTCAGTTGTGTCCAACTCTGTGCAACCCCATAGATGGCAGCCCACCAGGCTCCCCCATCCCTGGGATTCTCCAGGCAAGAACACTGGAGAGGGTTGCCATTGCCTTCTCTGTGGAGGACTGCAGATTATCATAAACTTAATCAGATATTAAATCCAATCGCTACTACTATCTCAGGTATACTATTCTTACTAGAGCAAATTGACATGGCTCTTGGAATTTTGTATGAGGATATTGACCTGGGTTGGGCTTCCCCAGGCTACACTGTATAAGGTTGCAAAAGAGTTGGACATAACTGAAGCAACTTAGCACACACACATGACCTGGGTTATGTTTTATCCATACTTATTTTCAAGGACCACCAGAAGCAGTATGTTTCTACCTGGCAGAGCCAAGAGGATACTTTTACATCTTGCCTCAGAGCTATATCCATTCTGCTATCTGCCATAACACAGTCTGCAATGATCTTAATCATCTTGACCTTCTACAAATTAACACACTGGTCTCCAGCATTGATGATGCTATGCTATTTTTATTTGATCAGTATGAACTGTCAAGTATTTTGATGCCTTGGCAAAATATATATGAGCAAGAGGATAGGAAGTAAAGCACATAAAATTCCAAGGGCTCTTATTTCAGTGGAATATGTCAATATATTCCCTCCAAGGAGGAGTACAAATCACTGAACCTTGTGCTACACATCATGAAAAAAGAAGCATGATGCTTGGTAACATTTTCTGGACTTGGGAGTCAGTGTAGCACACCACATATTTTAAAGTCCGCATTGTGGTGAAGCCACTATGGAAAACAGTATGGAGGATATTCAAAAAACTAAAAATAGAATTGCCATATGATCTAGCAATCCCATGCCTAGGCATATTTCTTGGCAAAACTATAATTCAAAAAGATACATGCAACCCTATGTTCATAGCAGCACTCTTCCCAAATTGAGGAGTAATTAATATAGTCTTACATGGATACAAAGACTGAGATTTTGTGTCTTCTATCTTGAGGAAAGAGTGAAAACGTCTTGTACAAAGGATAGCTACGTGTTGTAAGGTCAAAACATCTTTAGTTCATTGTACAAAAGTTTAAACATGTGTAACAGGATGCATAGATAAGGCTAATGTCCAAAGGGTCCTCTTCCAAGTCCTTGGGTACTTGGCTCAGCTCTCACTGAGTAGTGTCTGCTTATGTGTCTGTGCTTCCTGTTTTCTTCCAAGTTTTGTTTA